>NW_027328406.1:502914-802914 GCF_034638445.1 Ciconia boyciana
CGTCGTCATGTTGGTCCTGGGGCTCCTATTGGCTGTTTGCCTGTGCCGGAGGCGGAGAGGTGAGTGGTGGGAGCAGAGGCTGGACAAGGGCTCAGGGTATAAAGGGAGAAGAAAGAAGATGGTGACACTTGGGAGGAGAAGACATCGGGTTGTAGACCACGCCCTTCTCCTCCGAGGATTGGGGAGCCACGCCCAAGTCCCCATCACCCAATCCCCTAGCGCCTTCCCCCCAAAACCCCACCCACGCGGGGCGGCGGTGGCCCAAAGCGGTCCAGGAGGACCTCCCAGGTTCTTCAACCGCGTGCGAGGGGCCACCGGCACCTCCAGCGCCGAAGGGTGGGGGCGGGGTTTGGGGCATTTCCCATGAGCCTTTTCAGGAGAAACCCCTCCCCTCTCGGCCAGGTGGCATCTACTGGAAGGGGCTCCACAACAAGGATGACCCAAGCACCTACCCCATGGCCAACGTCAACGGCAGCGACATCTGACCTCGAAGGTGACCCAGACCACGCTCGAGGAGAACCCTTCTCCACGGCGGTGGAGAGGAGGAGAAGAAGACAACCCTTCTCCTTCCAGGCCCGTCAACCCACCGTTGATTTTGTAGGTCCACCCCGTGTCACCGGTCAGTAAACATCTCCTCGATCCCACCCCGTCTCTCCTCCCTCCCCACCGCCTTTCCAAAAGCCTGGGAGAAATCATAGCCAAGATGGCCGACGGTGTTGGTTTGGCTCACGGTGACGTCCTAGGGGTTGAGGAACATCTACGTGGAGCCAACCTCAGGAGTTTTGGGGGGGCGGAAATGGCCGCAGAGGGTGGGAAGGGGTGGTGGTGGTCATCTCCGGTCTTGATTGGTCAACCAAGTTGACCAACCCAACCTTGTCCCGCCCCAAGTTGGGTTGGGGGGAGATGGATGGGGAAGGTTGGAGCTGGTTATGGGGCGTCTCAGGTCCTCCCTCACCGTGGTTGGTCATCTCTGGTCTTACCTCGCCGTGGTTGGTCACCTCAGGTCCTCCCTCGCTCTGGTTGGTCACCTCAGGCCCTCCCTCACTGTGGTTGGTCACCTCAGGTCCTCCCTCGCTCTGGTTGGTCATCTCAGGTCCTTGCTCACCATGGTTGGACATCTCAGGTTCTCCCTCGCTGTGGTTGGTCACCTCAGGTCCTCCCTCGCTCTGGTTGGTCACCTCAGGTCCTCCCTTGCCGTGGTTGGTCACCTCAGGCCCTCCCTCGCTGTGGTTGGTCACCTCAGGTCCTCCCTTGCTGTGGCTGGTCACCTCAGGCCCTCCCTCACTCTGGTTGGACACCTCAGGCCCTCCCTTGCCGTGGTTGGACGTCTCAGGTCCTCCATCGCTGTGGTTGGACGTCTCAGGCCCTCCCTTGCTGTGGTTGGTCACCTCAGGCCTTCCCTCGCCGTGGTTGGACATCTCAGGTCCTCCCTCACTCTGGTTGGTCACCTCAGGCCCTCCCTTGCTGTGGTTGGACACCTCAGGCCTTCCCTCGCCGTGGTTGGACGTCTCAGGTCCTCCCTTGCCATGGTTGGACGTCTCAGGTCCTCCCTTGCTGTGGTTGGTCACCTCAGGCCCTCCCTTGCTGTGGTTGGTCACCTTAGGTCCTCCCTCACTGTGGTTGGTCACCTCAGGCCCTCCCTCGCTCTGGTTGGACACCTCAGGTCCTCGCTCACCATGGTTGGACATCTCAGGTTCTCCCTCGCTGTGGTTGGTCACCTCAGGTCCTCCCTCGCTCTGGTTGGACACCTCAGGTCCTCCCTTGCTCTGGTTGGTCACCTCAGGCCCTCCCTCACTGTGGTTGGTCACCTCAGGTCCTCCCTTGCTGTGGTTGGTCACCTCAGGTCCTCCCTCGCTGTGGTTGGTCAGCTCAGGCCCTCCCTTGCTGTGGTTGGACGTCTCAGGTCCTCCCTCGCTGTGGTTGGTCACCGCAGGCCCTCCCTTGCCGTGGTTGGACGTCTCAGGTCCTCCCTCGCTCTGGTTGGTCACCTCAGGCCCCCCCTCGCCATGGTTGGACGTCTCAGGTCCTCCCTCGCTCTGGTTGGTCATCTCAGGCCCTCCCTCGCTCTGGTTGGTCACCTCAGGTCCTCCCTTGCTGTGGTTGGTCAGCTCAGGTCCTCCCTTGCTGTGGTTGGACGTCTCAGGTCCTCCCTCGCTCTGGTTGGTCACCGCAGGCCCTCCCTTGCCGTGGTTGGACGTCTCAGGTCCTCCCTCGCTCTGGTTGGTCACCTCAGGCCCCCCCTCGCCATGGTTGGACGTCTCAGGTCCTCCCTCGCTCTGGTTGGTCATCTCAGGCCCTCCCTCGCTCTGGTTGGTCACCTCAGGTCCTCCCTTGCTGTGGTTGGTCAGCTCAGGTCCTCCCTTGCTGTGGTTGGACGTCTCAGGTCCTCCCTCGCTCTGGTTGGTCACCTCAGGCCCTCCCTTGCTGTGGTTGGACGTCTCAGGTCCTCCCTCACTGTGGTTGGTCACCTCAGGTCCCCCCTCGCCATGGTTGGACGTCTCAGGTC
This sequence comes from Ciconia boyciana, assembly GCF_034638445.1. Taxonomy (NCBI): domain Eukaryota; kingdom Metazoa; phylum Chordata; class Aves; order Ciconiiformes; family Ciconiidae; genus Ciconia; species Ciconia boyciana. The sequence goes on from NW_027328406.1 coordinate 505,421, forward strand.
CTCCCTCGCTCTGGTTGGTCATCTCAGGCCCTCCCTTGCTGTGGTTGGTCACCTCAGGCCCTCCCTCGCCGTGGTTGGATGTCTCAGGTCCTCCCTCGCTCTGGTTGGTCACCTCAGGCCCTCCCTCGCTCTGGTTGGTCACCTCAGGCCCTCCCTCGCTGTGATTGGACACCTCAGGCCCTCCCTCGCCGTCGTTGGCCAGCTCCATGATGGCAACGTGGGGAGGTCTCTCGCATGGCACCCCAACATGTCCTCCTGCCCCCCTGTGGGCTTCCTGCCCCCCAAAATGGCCTCTTGCACCCTTATGGAGCCTCCTGCCCCCCAAAATGGTCTCTTGCCCCCCAACTTGCCCTCCTGCCCCCCCATGGAGCCTCCTGCCCCCCCAAAATGGCCTCCTGCCCCCTCCTGGGTGCCCCCCTCCCAGCCCCGCACTGCGCCTGCGCAGACCGCCGCCAGGAGACGCGGTGCGGGACGGCTGCGCATGCGCGGGGGGTAACGCGACGGGAGGGGGAGCGGCGCCGATCGGTCGCGCATGCGCAGGGCAGTACAGCCAGCGGGGGTCGAGGCGAGGCGGCCACGCATGCGCAGAATGCCACTGCGAGGGGAGGGGGCGGAGGCGCATGCGCAAGGCCTGTTTCGCGGGGGCGGTCACGCATGCGCAGATCTGCACAGCGAGGGCGAAGCGGCGCGGAACGATCGCGCATGCGCAGATTTGTACAGCGAGGGGAGGGGGCCGCGGAGCAGCTGCGCATGCGCAAATCGGCGCGGGGAGGGGCAGGGCGGTCGCGCATGCGCAGGCCCGTTCCGCCAGGGGAGGTGAAGCGGAGCAGCTGCGCATGCGCAAGTCCTGTTCCTCGACGGGAGGGGTACGGCGCGGAGCAGACGCGCATGCGCAGATCTGTACAGCGACGCGGGGAGGGGGCGGTGCAGCCGCGCATGCGCAGAGCCACACTCCGAGGGGAGGGAGCGGCGCAGCGCGCTCGCGCATGCGCAAGCCTGTTCCTCGAGGGGAGGGGAGCGGCACATTCGCGCATGCCCAGAGCGGCACGCCGAGGGGCGGGGATCCAGCGCAGCGCGGCTCTGCGCATGCGTCCTCCTCCCGCGCATGCGCCGTGAGGGGGGGCGTCGGTAAGGGAGAGACACCGGGAGCGGCACCGCTGCGGCCTTTATTGACCCGGGGGGGGCCCAGCTACCGGTAACGGCCCAGCTGGGGGGATTAAAGGTCACTTCTGGCGCCGGGAGAGGTGTCACTCCGGGGTCAGGGGTGAAGGCGGGGTCAGAGGTCGCTCCAGCGGGGGCGCAGGTCAAAGGTTGCAGCTTGGGGGCATTGGGAGGGTCCCGGGGGGGGGTGCCAGGAGGGATTTGGGGGGTGTAGGGGGATTGGGGGTGCTGGGGGCCCAAGGGGTCCGGGGGGTCTCGGGGGCGGTTTGGGGGTCAGGGGAATTGGGGGTCCTGGGGGGTCTCAGGGGGACTGGGGGTCCCAGAGGTTCCTGAGGGGTGCTGGGAGGAACTGGGGGCTGCAAAAGGGTCTGGGGGGTCCTAAGGGGTCGGGGGTCTCGGGGGGAATTGGGGTCCCAAAGGGTCCTGGGGGTCTTGGGGGTCCTAAGAGCTCCAGGGGGTCTCAGGGGGAGACTGGGGGTCCCAGAGGGTCCTGGGGGTCTCAGGGGGAACTGGGGGTCCCAAAGGGTCTTGGGGGTCCTAAGGGGTCCAGGGGGTCTCAGGGGAGACTGGGGGTCCCAGAGGGTCCTGGGGGAAGTGGGGGTCCCAAAGGGTCTTGGGGGTCCTAAGGGATCCAGGAGGAGACTGGGGGTCCCAGAGGGTCCTTGGGGGTCTCGGGGGTCTTGGGGTCCCAAAGGGTCTTGGGGGTCCTAAGGGGTCCAGGGGAGACTGGGGGTCCCAGAGGGTCCTGGGGGGTCTCGGGGGAACTGGGGGTCCCAAAGGGTCTTGGGGGTCCTAAGGGGTCCAGGGGAGGCTGGGGGGTCCCAGAGGGTCCTGAGAGGAATTGGGGTGTCCCAAGGGGCCCAGGGGGGGATTGGGGGGGGTCCTGGAGGGGTCCCAGGAGGAATTGGGGGTCCCAGAGCATCTTGGGGGGTCCCAAGGGGTCCGGGGGTGCTCTCAGGGGGTCCTGGGGGCCTTCAGGAGGAACTGGGGGTCCTAGGGTGGGATTGGGGGTCCCAAGGGATCCTGGGGGTCCCAGGGGTCTCGGGGGATCCTGAGGGGTGCCAGGGGAATTGGGGGTCCTGAGGGGGCTCGGGGGGGGGATTGGGGGTCCCAGAGGCTCCTGAGGGGTGTGGGGAGGAATTGGGGGGTGCCAGGAGGAATGGGGGGGGTCCCGGGGGGGGGATTGGGGGTTCCTGGGGAGTGCTGGGAAGAATTTGGGGGCTCCCAAGGGTCCGGGGGTCTCAGGAGGAACTGGGGGCTCCTGGGGGGGTCCCAGGGTTTTGGGGGTCCCAGAGAGTCCTGGGAGGAACCGGGGGGGTCGCAGGGGGGGGATCAGGGGGTCCCAGTGGGGCTTGAGGGGGTGCTGGGAGGAATTGGGGTGTCCCAAGGGGTCCGGGGGGATTGAGGGGGTTCCGGGGGTCCCAGGAAGAATTGGGGGTCCCAGAGGGCCCGGGGGTCCCAGGGGATTTTGGGGAGCCCGGGGGGAACTGGGGGCCCGGGGTGCTGGGAGGAATTGGGGGGTCCTGGGGGCTCTCAGGGGATTTGGGGGGGCTGGGGGTCATGGGCGTGTTCTGCTGGGGGCGTGGCAGTGGGCGGTCCTCAGCGGGGCAGGGGAGGGGCTTGGGGGGGTCCCCCCCCAAAAAGAGGGGGGGGTCCCTCAGGGGGTGGGGCCCCCCGAGGCGGAGCTGGAGAGGGAGGCGGTGCGGGAGCGGGACAGGCGCGTCATGGCCGCCGCCGCCACTGCCGGGAGGGGAGGGGCTAGCGTCAGGGACACGCCCCCCCGCGCTTTGGCCACGCCCACCCCGCTCTCTAGCCACGCCCCGCCGTCAAGTCTCACCCCCACCCCACCCCAGGGAAAGAGAGCTGAGAGCTGCCGCAGGCCACGCCCCCAGCGCGCAGGCCACGCCCAGGTGCATCAAGTCACGCCCCCGCCTCGCAGGCCACGCCCCCTTCGCCTAGGCCACACCCCTTCATGCAGGTCCCGCCCCCGCAGTGGGGTTAGTGGAGGGAGAGGGAGCTAAGAGCCGCCGCAGGCCACGCCCCCAGCGCGCAGGCCACGCCCAGGTGCATCAAGCCCCGCCCCCGTCTCGCAGGCCACGCCCCCTTCGCCTAGGCCACACCCCTTCGCCCAGGCCCCGCCCCCATCAGCCCCCAGTGCCGTTAGTCCAAGGGCAGAGGGGTGGAGCCAGCAAAAGCCACGCCCCTTGAGCGCAGGCCACGCCCCCTTTGCCGAGGCCACACCCCCCACCCGTGGGGTTAGTGCAGGGGGCGGAGAGCGAGGGGCCAGCCCAGGCCACGCCCCCCTTGCAGGCCACGCCCCCCTTGCAGGCCACGCGCAGCGCCAATAAGCCACGCCCTAAGTCATCTAAGCCACGCCCCAGTTCCCTAGGCCACACCCCCTCCCCCAAGCCACGCCACCCCAGCTTCTAATGAGGTCAGGGCTGGGAGCCAGCTCAGGCCACGCCCCCCTCTCGGAGACCACGCCCCTTCCCCGAGGCCACACCCACCCGCCGGGGGGGGAGGGAGGGGAGTGGAAGAGGAGCCTGTGACATCACACGTGACCTCACAAGGGGAAGTGAGGGGGGGGGCGGGGGCGGTGACATCACACGTGAGCGAGCGGGGAGGGGGAGGAGACAGGTGACCTCACGCGTGACATCACCACTGACATCACTGCCTACCTGGCCCCACACTCCGCTTGCGGTCCAGGACGTGGGGGACTGGGGGGGAGGGGCGGGGCGGGGTTAACGCCCCCTCGGGGGGAGGGGCTTAATTACCCCCGGGCATTAATTAACCCCGCGGGGGCGTTAATTACCTGTGGGGGCGGGGCTTAACACCCCCCCACCCCCCGGGGGCCCTGAAAGAGCCCAGCCCCCCGCCGGGCGGGTAACCCCCCGGCCTTAATGAGCCTCCCGCATATTAATGAGCTCCCTCTGCATATTAATGAGCTCCCTCTGCATATTAATGCCCCCGTACTCACTGTAGCCCATCCCCTGCACAAAGTACTTGAAGGCCTCCGTCAGCTTGGCCGGCTGCAGGGGGCGGGGCCACGGTCAAGGCCACGCCCCCCCACCGGCCACGCCCCCCCGCGCAGGCCACGCCCCTTCTGGGGGCCACGCCCCTGCCCTGAACCCGCCCCCCAGTGCCCCAAAGAGCCCTGTAGCACCCGCCCCCGTGACCTCTGACCCCCGTGGCCTCTGACCCCCATGGCCTCTGACCCCCAGTGACCCCTGACACACCACCCCCCCCGTGACCCCAGCAGCCTCCCGGTGACCTTTAACCTGCGTGACCCCCGACCCCGCCTTGGCCTCCCATCAGCTGTGACCGCCCCCGCCTCCCGGTGACCCCTGACCCCTTCGAGCCCAATGACCTCTGACCCCTGCTGTGACCTCTGAGTGCTCTTAACCACCGTGACCCCTGACCCCCCATGACCCCAATGATCTCTGACCCCCCCTCACGTCCACTGCCCCAATGACCTCTCTGACCCCCAGTGACCCCTGACCCCCATGACCACCCCAACAACCCTTGACCCCCGGCCCCGCTGACCCCTGACCCCCTGCTGACCCCTGACCCCCGCTGACCTCTGACCCTCACCTGGGTGAGCTGGGGCTGCCCCCTCCGTCCGCCATCTGCAAACGAATCGTGGGGGTGAAAGGTCAGGGGGCAAAGGTCAGGGTGGACGGGGGGGTCAGGGGTCAGGCCGGGGGTCAGGGGTCAAAGGTCACCTTGAGGAAGGAGGTCTGGGTGGGGTCCAGCTTGGAGTTGCACTCCACCTGGGGGGGGGAGGGGGGGGTCACGTGACCTCATGGGGGCGGGGTGTGGCGCGTGACGTCAGCCAGGGGTCACGTGACATCACCCGGGGGGCGCGTGATGTCACCTGAGGGGTCACGGGACCCCGCCCCTCCCCCCACTCACCACGGCATCCTCGTGCGGGGAGTTGTCGCCCACCACCAGCAGGACCGGGCAGCTGGGGGGTCAAAGGTCAAGCCGGGGTCAAGGGTCACCTCAGGGTCAGAGGTCACCCGGGGGGGAGGGGCACGGGGTCAAAGGTCAAAGGGGTGGGGTGAGCAGGGGTCAGGAGTCGCCGGGGGAGGGGTGGGGTGGGAGCCAGGGGTCATGGTTGGGGTCAGAGGTCAAAGGGTCAGGGTCAGCGGGGGTGAAGGGTGATGGGGTCAAGGTGATAGTTGGGGTCAGGGGTCAAAGGGTCAGCAAGGGGGATTGGGGCTATGGTTGGGGTCAAGGGTCATGAGGGGTCGGGGATCAGCAGGGGTCAGGTGATGGGGCGGGGTCACAGGGGTCAGGGGTCACTGAGGGGTCAGCAGAGGTTGGGGGTCAGAGGTCACGAGGGGGTCAGGGGTCACGGGGGGTCAGTAGGTCCTTAAGGGGTCAGCAGGTGCCAGAGCTGTGAAGGTCTGGGGTCGTGGGATCAGGGGTCATGGGGTCAGGGGTCGCGGGGTCAGGGGTCACGGGGTCAGGGGTCGCTCACCGCAGGCTGCCGGCCCCGCTGCGCTCCAGGCCCAGGTCCCCGCGGCTGCGGGGGAGGGGACAGGGCTGCTCCCAGTGCTCCCAGTGCCCCCCAGTCCCTTCCCAGTGCCCCCAGTCCCCCCCCAGCCCCCTCCCAGTCCCCTCCCAGTCCCTCCCAGTCCCCCCCAGTTCCCTCCCAGTCCCCCCCAGCCCCCTCCCAGTCCCCCCAGTTCCTCCCAGTTCCCCCAGTCCCTCCCAGTCCCCCCAGTTCCCTCCCAGTCCCCTCCCAGTCCCCCCAGTCCATCCCAGCCCCCCCAGTCCCCCAGTCCCTCCCAGTCCCCCCAGTCCCCCCAGTCCCCCCAGTCCCTCCCAGTCCCCCCAGCCCCCCCAGTCCCCTCCCAGTCCCCTCCCAGTCCCTCCCAGTCCCCCCAGTCCCCCCAGTCCATCCCAGCCCCCCAGTCCCCCAGTCCCCCAGTCCCCCGTGCCCCCGCCCCTCCCCCACCTGTTGTACATCCCCCACAGCAGGGGGGCGTTGGGCGTCGCCCCCAGCCGCTCCCGGCCCCGCCGCACGGGGGGAGGGGCGGCCGCCAGCTCCTCCTGGGGGGCAGAGAGCTGCGACCCCCAAGTGCCCCCGCCCCACCGCCCGCCCCACAGAGCCCCCAGCGACGCCCCAGGGCCCATAAGTGACCCCCCGACCCATAAGTGATCCCCGGGACCCATAAGTGACCCCTGGGACCCATAAGTGACTCCTCAGGACCCATAAGTGACCCCCCCAGACCCATAAGTGACCCCCAGACCCATAAGTGATCCCCCAGGACCCATAAGTGACCCCCCGGGACCCATAAGTGATCCCCCAGGACCCATAAGTGACCCCCGGGACCCATAAGTGACCCCTCAGGACCCATAAGTGACCCCCGGACCCATAAATGACCCCCCAAACCCATAAGTGACCACCCCGGGACCCATAAGTGACCCCTGGGACCCATAAGTGACCCCTCAGGACCCATAAGTGACCCCCGGGACCCATAAGTGACCCCTCAGGACCCATAAGTGACCCCCCTAGGACCCATAAGTGACCCCTGGGACCCATAAGTGATCCCTCAGGACCCATAAGTGACCCCCCCAGACCCATAAATGACCCCTGGGACCCATAAGTGACTCCCCGGACCCATAAGTGCCCCCCCCGGGACCCATAAGTGACCTCCCAAGACCCATAAGTGCCCACCTGGGACCTACAAGTGCCCCCTGGGATCCCCATAACCGATCCCTGTGACCCACAAGTGCTCTCTGGGACCCATAAGTGCCCCCCAAGGGACCCCCAAGTGGCCTCTGGAACCCACAAGTGCCCCCCCAGGGACCCATAACCAACCTCCCCAGACCCACAAGTGCCTCCTGGGCCCCATAACTGACCCCCCCAGACCCACAAGTGATTCCTGGGACCCATAAGTGCCCCCGGGACCCATAAGTGATTCCTGGGACCCACAAGTGCCCCCCGGACCCACAAGTGCCCCCCGGCCCCCCCTGGGTGAAGAGATGGGCCAGGATCATCTCGGTGGTGGAGGACGTCAGCCCCGACAGCTGCGGGAGCGGCACCCGTGGGACCCACGGCACCCACAGCACCCATAGGGACCCATAGGGACCCACGGCACCCACAGGGACCCATAGGGACCCATAGGGACCCACAGGGACCCACGGCACCCATAGGGACCCACGGCACCCACAGGGACCCACAGCACCCATAGGGACCCATAGGGACCCACGGCACCCATAGGGACCCACAGGGACCCATAGGGACCCACGGCACCCACAGGGACCCACAGCACCCATAGGGACCCATAGGGACCCACGGCACCCACAGGGACCCACAGGGACCCAAAGGGACCCACAGCACCCATAGGGACCCACAGGGACCCATAGGGACACACAGGGACCCATAGGGACCCACAGCACCCATAGGGAACCACGGGACCCATAGGGACCCACAGGGACCCACAGCACCCACAGGGACCCATAGGGACCCACGGCACCCATAGAGACCCATAGGGACCCACGGCACCCACAGGGACCCATAGGGACCCACAGCACCCATAGGGACCCATAGGGACCCACAGGGACCCACAGCACCCACAGGGACCCATAGGGACACACAGGGACCCACGGCACCCACAGGGGACCCATAGGAACATGAAGACCCATAGGGGACCCATAGGGAACCTATAGGAGACCCCTATGTGACCCATAGAGCCATGGGGACCCAGAGAGGACCCTCAGGAGACCCATAGGGGACCCATAGGAGCCCCACAGGTGCCCCCTAGGAGCCCCACAGGTGACCCATAAGTGACCCATAGCACCATGGGGACCCATAGGAGCCCCATACGGACCCATAGGTGCCCCATAGGTGCCCCATAGCCCCATAGGGACCCATAGGTGTCCCCTAGGAGCCCCACAGGTGACCCATAAGTGACCCATAGCACCATGGGGACCCATAGGAGCCCCATAGGAGCCCCATAGGTGCCCCATAGCACCATAGGGACCCATAGGAGCCCCATAGGAGCCCCATACGGACCCATAGGTGCCCCATAGCCCCATAGGGACCCATAGGTGTCCCCTAGGAGCCCCACAGGTGACCCATAAGTGACCCATAGCACCATGGGGACCCATAGGAGCCCCATAGGAGCCCCATAGGTGACCCATAGCCCCATAGGAGCCTCATAGGGACCCATAGCACCATAGGGACCCACAGGAGCCCCATACGGACCCATAGGTGCCCCATAGGTGCCCCGTAGCCCCATAGGTGCCCTATAGGAGCCCCATAGGGACCCATAGCACCATGGGGACCCATAGGAGCCCCATACAGACCCATAGATGCCCCATAGGTGCCCCGTAGCCCCATAGGGACCCATAGGAGCCCCATAGGAGCCCCCTAGGTGCCCCATAGCCCCATAGGGACCCATAGGAGCCCCATAGGTGACCCATAGGAACCCATAGCACCATAGGGACCCATAGGAGCCCCATACGGACCCATAGGTGCCCCATAGGTGCCCTATAGCCCCATAGGGACCCATAGGGACCCATAGGAGCCCCATAGGGACCCATAGCACCATAGGGACCCATAGGAGCCCCATAGGAGCCCCATAGGTGCCCCATAGCCCCACAGGGACCCATAGGAGCCCCATAGGGACCCATAGGTGCCCCATAGCTGCCCCACAGGAGCCCCACAGGGCCCCAGGAGCCGGTGGTGCCCCAAAGACCCGCCCCTCCCTTTGGCCCCCGCCCTCTTTAACCCCGCCCCCTTTGGCCCCACCCCTTTAACCCCGCCCCATTTGGCCCCACCCTCCCCCGTGGCCCCACCCACCTTGTGGGCGGCCCAGTCCATCCAGCCCCTGGCCTGGGGGTCGATGTTCACCAGCACCAGCCCCTCCACCGCCGTGGGGCACAGCAGCTGTGGCCGAGGGGTCACCCCCGCCCCACGGCGCCCCACGGCGACCCCAGACCCACGGAGACCCCCCAGACCCACAGCGACCCCCAAAATCCCCCAGACCCACGGAGAACCCCCAGACCCACAGGGACCCCCCAGACCACAGGGACCCCAGACCCACGGCGACTCCCCTGACCCACAGCGACCCCAAAATCCCCCAGACCCACAGAGACCCCCCAGACCCACAGCGACCCCCCAGACCCACAGCGACCCCCAAGATTCCCCCAGACCCACAGCGACACCCAAGTTCCCAACCGAGACACCCCGAAATCTCCCCCAGACCCCCCAAACCCCTAAGTTGCCCCCAAGATCCCCCAGGGCCCCCCAGACCCCCAAGCCCCCCTCAGCTGCCCCATAACCCCCCAGACCCACAGCGACCCCCAAAATCTTCCCCAGACCCACAGCGACCCCCAAGTTCCCAACCGAGACACCCCAAAATCCCCCAGGACCCCCAAAGACCCCCAAACCCCCAAAGTTGCCCCCAAGACCCCCCCCAGCCCCATAGCTGCCCCACAACCCCCCAGACCCACAGCGACCCCCAACTCACCCCGAATTTAGCCAGGACGAAGGCGCCGACCCCCACCCCCATGCCGATGATGCTGGCGATGCTGGCGGGGGGGAGAGGAAAGGTCAAGCTGGTCGTGACCCCGGCTAGGGGTGGGGGAGGGGCACCCTCCCCCCCTGCCCCGCCCCCTCGCCGTGGGGTGCCCCCCAACTCACTTGAGGTACTGGAGGATGCAGGGGATCATCTCGGCCAGTTGCTCCAGGGAGGGTACTGGTACCTGGGGAGGGGCGGGGTCACGGGGGTCACCGGGGTCAAGGGGGTCAACGGGGTCAAGGCGGGGTCAAGGGGTCAAGTTGAGGGGCAAGGGGGACAGCAGGGTCAAGGTGGGGGTGGGGGCAAGGGGGAAGGCGTGGGGTGATGGGGGCAAGGGGTCAAGTAGGGGTCAATGAGGGGTCAAGGGGTCAAGCAGGGGTCAATGAGGGGTCAAGATGGGGGATGGGGGTCAAAGGGGTCGAGGGTCGGGGGGCCGAAAGGGTCAAGGTGGGGGCAGGGGGTCAACGGTGGTCAAGGGGAAGGTGTGGGGTGATGGGGGTCAATGGGGGTCAAGGGGGTCATCAGGGGTCAACGGGGTCAACAGGGGGTCAACGGGGTCAGGCTGGGGCTCAGGGCCGTCAGCAGGGTCAAGGGGGGTCGCTGGGGTCAAGCCATGGCACGAGGGGTCAATGAGGGGTCAAGGGGTCACGATGGGGCGGCAGGAGGTCAATGCGGGGTCAAGCGAGGGCTCAGGGGGTCACCGGGGTCACCAGGGGTCAGTGGGGGTCAATGAAGGTCAATGGGGGTCAACCGGGGTGACCAGGGTCAATGCAGGGACCACGGGGTCAACTGGGGGGTCAACGGGGTCACCTGGGGGTCAACGGGGTCAATGGAGGGACAAGGGGGTTAAACAGGGGGTCAGGGGGTCAACAGGGGTCAGCGGGGTCAACTGAGGGGTCAGTGAGGTCAACAGAGAGACAACAGGGTCAACTGAGGGTTCAGCGGGGTCAACGGGGCTCAGTGGGGTCAAAGGAGGGCCAACAGGGTCAACTGGGGGTCAATGGGTCATTGGGGTCAACAGGGGGTCAGCGGGGTCAACTGGGGGTCAGCAGGGAGGTCAGTGAGGTCAAAGGTGGGCCAATGGGGTCAACGGGGGGTCAGTGGGGTCAACTTGGGGGTCAATGGGTCAATGGGGTCAACGGGGGTCAGCGGGGTCAACTGGGGGTCAGCAGGGAGGTCAGTGGGGTCAAAGGTGGGCCAATGGGGTCAACTGGGGGTCAATGGGGTCAACTGGGGGTCAAGGGGCCAACGGGGTCAACTGGGGGTCAATGGGGTCAACGGGGGGTCATTGGGGTCAACGGGGGTCAATGGGTCAACGGGGGGTCAGCGGGGTTAACTGGGGGTCAACAGGGAGGTCAGTGGGGTCAAGGTGGGCCAATGGGGTCAACGGGGGGGTCAGCGGGGTCAACTGGGGGTCAATGGGCCAACGGGGTCAACTGGGGGTCAGTGGGGTCAACTGGGGGTCAACAGGGAGGTCAGTGGGGTCAAAGGTGGGCCAATGGGGTCAACTGGGGGGTCAATGGGGTCAACTGGGGGTCAACGGGGTCAACGGGGGGTCAGCGGGGTCAACTGGGGGTCAATGGGTCAACGGGGGGTCATTGGGGTCAACTGGGGGTCAACGGGTCACCTGGGGGTCAGCAGAGAGACGCCAGGGTCAACGGCGAGGGGGGGGCAGGGCCAAGGGGGTCAGCGGTGGGTGCTGGGGCGTTTATGGGTCACGGGGAGGTCAGGGGCGGGGGGTCAGGGGTCACCAACCCTGGGGGTAGGGCGGGCGCCCTCCTCCATGCCGGGGGTCGACGTGGACGACGAGGAAGTTCCTGACGATCTCCCGCATCTCCTCGTGGGCGAAGAGGGGGGCGAAGCAGGACTCGTCTGGGGGAGGGGAGGGCCTCGGCCATGGGACCCCGGCGGGGGAGGGGCGGGGGAGGGGAAGGGGGGAGGGGACTCACGGGTGTGGCCGACGTCGGGGAAGGTGAGGAGGGCGGGGCGGCCGGGGCGGGCGTCCCCACCAGGGTGACGCTGACGGCCCCGAAGGGCGTCTCCAACACCGTCCCCTGCTGGAGGGGGAGGGGTGGGGGGGGGGAGGGAGCCCCATCCCCCGCCCCCCAGCCGGCGCCCGCCGCCCAAAAACCCAACGCTGCTTTTCGCCCCCAAATCCCCGCGGAACCCCCAAAACGGCGCCCTCCCCCGAGCCCCCAGATCGCCCTTCCCTCCCTCCCCCAACTGCCCCTTTTACCCCCAAATCGCCCTCCCCCCAATCACCCTCAAAAGCGGGCGGGCGACTCCAACATCGGCTTTTTCGCCCCTAAAACGGCCTCTTTGGGCCCAAAATGGAGCCTTCCGACCCCCTAATCGCCCATCTCCCCCAAATTGCCCATTTTCCCCCAAAATTGCCCATTTTCCCCCAAATCACCCATTTTCCCCCCAAATTGCCCATTTTCCCCAAAATTGGCCATTTCCCCAAATTGGCCGCTTTCCCCAAAAATTGTCCATTTTCCCCAAAATTGCCCATTTTCCGCAAAATTGGCCATTTCCCCCCAAAATCGGCCATTTCCCCCCAAATTGCCCATTTTCCCCCAAATCACCCATTTCCCCCCAAAATTGGCCGTTTCCCCCAAATTGGCCGTTTTGCCCCCAAATTGCCCATTTTCCCCCAAAATTGGCCATTTCCCCCAAATTGGCCATTTTCCCCAAAATCGCCCATTTCCCCCAAAATTGCCCATTTTTCCCCAAATTGCCCATTTCCCCCAAATCGCCCATTTCCCCCAAAATTGGCCGTTTCCCCCAAATTGGCCGTTTTCCCCCTCAAAATCCCCCATTTCCCCCAAATCGCCCATTTCCCCCAAACCGGCCGTTTTTCCCCCAGCCACCCGTTCCGCGCCAAAACCGCCCCTTTCCACCCAAACCAGGCCCTCGGGCGCCAGAATTTGCTCATTCTGCCCCAAATTGGGCCCTGCTGCCCCCAAAATGCCCCTTTTACACCCAAATTCCCCGTCGGGACCCCAAATTCCCCTTTCTGACCCCAAATTGCTGTTTCTGAGCCAAAATTGCCTTTTCTGACCCAAACTTACCCTTTTTTACCCCAAATTGCCCTTTCTGACCCCAAATTGCCCTTTCTAACCTAAAATTACCCTTTTTTACCCAAAATTACTTTTCCTGACCTGCAAGTTCACCTTTCTGACCCAAAATTGCATTTTTCTGACCCCACATTACCCTTTTTTCACCCAAAATTCCCATTTCTGACCCAAAATCACCCTTTCTGACCCCAAACCGCCCTTTCCGACCCAAAATTACCATTTCTGACCCCAAATTGCTGTTCCTGAGCCAAAATTGCCTTTTCTGACCCAAACTTACCCTCTTTTACCCAAAATTGCCTTTCCTGACCCCCCAAATTCCCCTTTCTCACCCCAAATTGCCTTTTGTGACCCAAAATTACCCTTTTAGACCCAAAATTGCCCTTTCTGACCCCAAATTGGCCTTTCTGACATGAAAATTACCCTTTTTTACCCAAAATTGCCTTTGTTGCGATCCAAAATTACCCTTTTCTGCCCCAAATCACCTGTTCTGACTCCAAATTCCCTTTTTACCCCAAATTACCTTTTCTGACCCAAAATTCCCCTTTCTGACCCCAAATCATACTTTCTGACACCAAAATTACCCTGTTTTACCCCAAATTGCCCTTTCTGACCCCAAATTACCCTTTTCTACCTAAAATTCCCTTTTCTAACCCCAAATTGCCCTTTCTGAGTCCAAATTGCCCTTTTTGACCCAAAATTGCCTTTTCTGGCGCCAAATTATGCATTTTTACCCCAAATTACCTTTTCTCGCCCGCAAATTCCCCTTTCTGACCCAAAATTGCCCTTTCTGACCCCAAATTGCCTTTTTTGACCCCAAATTATCCTTTTCTACCAAAAATGACCTTTTCTGACCCCAAATCAAACTTTCTGACCTCAAAATTACCCTTTTTTACCCAAAATGGCCTTTTCTGACCCCAAATGCCCCTTTTTTGCCCCAAATTGCTCTTTTCTGACCCAAAATTCCCTTTCTGACCCCAAATTCCCTTTTTCACCCCAAATTCCCTCTTCCGACCCCCAAACCGCCCGGTTTTACCCCAAACTCCCTTTTTGACCCCAAATTCCCCTGCCCCGCCCCCGCCCCCTTCCCCCCAAATCCCCTCCCCCCACCCCGCCCCTCCCCCGCGCCGCCCCTCCCCCACCACGCGTCACCCCCCCCCCCCCCAAATTCCCCCGTTTCGCCCCAAATCCGCCCCGTTCCGCCCCTCCCCTCCCGCGCGGGGGGGAGGGGACGCGACGTGGGGGAGGGGGAGGGGGAATCCCTTCCCTCCCCACCCCCGGACGCTTTGGGGGGGGAGGGGTCTCACCTTGCCCTCGGGGGAGGGGCGGCCTCGCGCAGCTCCATAACCTGGGGGGATGGGGGGCGGGGAGGGGTCAGAGGTCACGACCCCTCCCTCCCCCCTCATCCCCGGGGTGGGGGAGGGGGTTCCCCCCTCCCCTCCCCCTTCCAACCCCGCCCGGCCCCTGCCCGCCACCTTCACTCGCCTTTGCCGAAAACAGCCCCTCCCCACCCCCTCGGCCCCTCCCCCACCCCCGCTCGGCCCCTCCCCCACCCCCGCCCCTCCCCACCCCGCCCCTCCCCCGCCCCCGCGCTTTTTCCCATGGGAAAGGCGGGGGAGGGGGGAGGGGGCCCCCCGGGGCTATTTATAGCCCCGCCCCTCCCCCGTCACGCCACGGCGCTGATTGGCCCGGCTGTTAATTAGCCCCGCCCCCACCCCCTCCCGGCCTCGTTCCCGTGCCCAATCAGGCGCGGGTTCGGCCGGGTTCGTTAATTAATTCCTGGCGGGTAATTAACGGGGCGGGGGGGGGGGGGAGGGAGTGGGCTGGCCCCTCCCCCTCATTAATTATGCGCATGCGCGGGAATAAGTCACGGGGACGGGAGCGACGCGTTAATTATGCGCGGACTTTAATTGGGGGCGGGGAGGGGTTAATGCCCGTGGTTAATTGGGGGAGGGGAGGGGGAGGGGCGTGGTCCCGGGGGCGGGTCCTCGGGCGGGGGGGGGAGGGGAAGGGACGTGGCAATGGGGAGGGACGGACACGGGACGGACACGGGACAGACATGGGTCATGTGACGGACACGGGACGGACACGTAATGGACATGGGTCACGTGACGGACACGTGATGGACGTGGGTCATGTGACGGACACGGGACGGACACGTGATGGACGTGGGTCACGTGACGGACGTGGGTCATGTGACGGAGCTGGCCCAATACGTGATGGCCATGGAGCAACACGGGACGGACACGGGACACGGGACGGACGGGGGGAATGGGACGGACACGGAGTGGACACGGGACAGACACGGGACACGGGACGGACCCAGATCAACACGGGATGGACACGGGATGCTCACGGGACACGGGATGGACATGGATCAACATGGGATGGAGATGGGACACGGGATGGACACGGGATGAACATGGGTCACCGGAGGATGGACACGGGATGGACACGGGACAGGCCCAGATTGACATGGGGTGGACACGGGATGGACACGGGACGGACACGGGACGGAAGTGGATCATCATGGGACGGACATGGACCGACATGGGACGGACACGGGACACGGGACGGACCCAGATCGACACGGGATGGACACGGGATGCTCACGGGACACGGGATGGACACGGGATGGATGCGGGTCAACACGGGATGGACACGGGATGGACCCGGCTCAACATGCGATGGACACGGGATGGACGTGAGATGCTCACGGGACATGGGATGGACATGGGACACGTGATGGACACGGAACGGACATGGATCAACATGGGACGGACACGGGATGGACGTGGATCAACACGGGGTGGACCCAGATCAACACGGGATGGACACGGGACGGACATGGCACAGAACCAGATGAACATGGGACGGACATGGGACACGGGATGGACACGGGACAGACCCAGATCAACACGGGATGGACACAGCATGGACATGGATCAACATGGGATGGACGGGGGACACGGGTTGGACACGGGATGGGCCCAGATCAGCACGGGACGGACACAGGACACGGGATGGACACGGGACAGACATGGTATGGGCATGGATGGACATGGGACACGGGAGGGACACGGATCAACACGGGATGGACGAAGCATGGAGCTGGGTCAACATGCGATGGACACGGGACGGACACGCCACTGACACGGGCTGGGCGTGGTGCCGACATGGGACCGACACGCGACCAACACGGGCTGGAGGCGGGCTGCAGAGGGGACCGACATGTGACTGACATGGGAGTGACACGGGAGTGACACGGGATCCCTGTGGCATCGACACCGTTGGCACGGGACGGACACGGGAAGGACACGGGACGGACACGTGACGAAGGCAGCACCAATGGGGGAAGCAGAGAGTTGCCACGTGACCGACACGGGACGCACATGTGACCGACACGGGACGCACACGTGACCGACACGCAATGACCAGGCAAGCGACACGGAATTAAGGCAAAATCAACGGGGAATTGAGACGGGGACGGACACGGGACGGACACGGGACGGACACGGGACGGACACGTGGACGGAAGCACAACCCATAAGGACCCACGGAGAAGATTAACACGCTACCGACACGCAAGCGACACGGGCCGGAGAGGCGACGGCCGTCACCTCCAGCCCTCAACCGACGGGGGAACGACGCCACGCCGCCACGCCGCCGCCATGACGACGCCGCCATGACGCCGCCGCCGTCTCCTAAGCCGTGTCCTAAGCCGTGTCCTAAGCGTGTCCTAAGCGTGTTCGGTTTCCAGCTGAGCCAAGTGAGGGGCCAGGGCCACCAAAAGGGCCCGGAGATGCCGGGCCCCGGCTTGAGCGGCCGCCAGCACTTCCTCGTGGCCGGGGGGAGGGGCGCGGGGGGGGCCTGCCCCTCCCCCACCCGCCCCTCCCCCACCCCGGCGTCGTCGTCGTCGTCGTCGTCGTCGTCGTCATCCCCCGGCGCCGCGTTGGTGATCAGCGACAGCCCCAGCACACGCAAACCGCAGTGCCGGGCCGCCACCGCCTCCGCCACCGTGCTCATGCCTGCAAGGAGAAGGCGGGACACGCTTAGGACACGCTTAGGACACGCGAAGGGGACGCGAAGGGGACGCGGGGAGGGGACGCGGGGAGGGGTTGGGCTCCTCAGGGCGTCATTTTGGGGGGAGGGGGAGGGAGACGACCCGCGTCGGGAGCGTTTAGCGCGGGCTTAGCGTGTTCTTAGCGTGTGCGCAAGCTCGCGGCGGCCCCGGGCGGCTTCGCGTGGGCTTAGCGTGTTCTTACAACAGGCTTAAGGGGGGGGGGTGGTAAATTCCTCGCGGGTTCCCAACTGCTCGCCCACTCCTGGCGTGTCTTAGCGTGTTCTTAACGTGTGCGCAGGGTCACGGCGGACCCGAGGGGCTTCGCGTGGGCTTAGCGTGTTCTTAGCGTGTCGGTCCTTCCCTCAGCAGGTCAGCCTAGCGTGTCTCCCGACGCGTTCGTCCTGTCCCGAGCGTGCCCGGCCTCACGTGTGCTTAGCGTGCTCCGGCTTTCCTCACGCACCCGGCACGCCGCTAGCGTGCTCAGCCCTTGTTTGGCGTGTTCTTACGTCCTTAGCGTGTTCTAAGCGCGTTCAGCCTTCCTTAACACGTTTCGCACGCCCTTAGCGTGTTACTCCAGCGTCAGGAGCCTCCCTTGACGTGCTTGGCGTGGCCTTAGCGTGTTCTTAGCGTGCCCTGCATATCCTTCAGCCTTTCTTACTGTGTCTGGTGTGTCCTTAGCGTGTTGCCTGATGCTTACCCTTACTTAGCGTGTTCTTAGCATGTTCTTAACTCCATGTTTCGCCTTTAACACGTGCACCGTGTCCTCAACGTGTCCTTAGCGTGTTCAGCCGCTCCATACCCTGCTCTTAGTACGTCCTTAGCGTGTTCAGCCTTTCACACTCTGCTCTTAGCATGTCCTTAGCGTGCTCAGCCTCTCATTCCCTGCTCTTGATACGTCCTTAGCATGTTCAGCCCCTCTTAGCATGTCCTTAGCATGTTCAGCCTCTTATTCCCTGCTCTTGACATCTCCTTAGCGTGTTTAACCCCTCTTAGCATGTGCTTAGCATGTTTAGCCTTTCATATCTCTTTCCTGACCTGTCCTTAGCATGTTCAGCTCTTCTTAGCATGTCCTTGGCATGTTTAACCCCTCTTAGCGTGTCTTTAGCATTTGTCCTTAGCATGTTCAACCCCTCTTACCATGTCCTTAGCGTGTTCAGCCCCTCACACCCCCCTTTTAACACCTCCTTAGCGTGTCTAACCTCTCTTAGCATGTCCGTAGCATGTTTAACCCCTCTTAGCATTTCTTTAGCATCTGTCCTTAGCATGTTCAGTCCCTCTTACCATGTCCTTAGCGTGTTCAGCCTCTCATAACCCCCTTTTAACATCTCCTTAGTGTGTTTAATCCCTCTTAGCATGTCCTTAGCATCTGTCCTTAGCGTGTTTAGTCCCTCTTAGCATGTCCTTGGTATGTTTAACCTCTCTTAGCATGTCTTTAGCATCTGTCCTTAGCATGTTCAACCCCTCTTACCATGTCCTTAGCGTGTTCAGCCTCTCATACCCCCCCTTTTAACACCTCCTTAGCATGTTCAGCCCCTCTTAGCATGTCCTTAGCATGTTTAACTGCTCTTAACATGTCCTTAGCATCTGTCCTTAGCGTGTTCAGCCCCTCTTAGCATGTCCTTAGCATGTTTAACCCCTCTTAGCATGTCCTTAGCATCTGTCCTTAGCGTGTTCAGTCCCTCTTAACATGTCCTTAGCATGTTTAACCCCTCTTAGCATGTCCTTGGCATCTGTCCTTAGCATGTTCAGCCTCTCTTACCATGTCCTTAGCGTGTTCAGCTTCTCATATCCCCCTTTTAACCTCTCCTTAGCATGTTTAACCCCTCTTAGCATGTCCTTAGCATGTCTAACCCCTCTCAGCATGTCTTTAGCATCTGTCCTTAGCGTGTTCAGCCCCTCTTAGCATGTCCTTAGCGTGTTCAGCCTCTCATAACCCCCTTTTAACACCTCCTTAGCGTGTTTAGCCCCTCTTAGCATGTCCTTGGTATGTTTAACCTCTCTTGGCATGCCTTTAGCATCTGTCCTTAGCATGTTCAACCCCTCTTACCATGTCCTTAGCGTGTTCAGCCTCTCATACCCCCACTTTTAACACCTCCTTAGCATGTTCAGCCCCTCTTAGCATGTCCTTAGTGTGTTTAACTGCTCTTAACATGTCCTTAGCATCTGTCCTTAGCATGTTCAGCCTCTCTTACCATGTCCTTAGCGTGTTCAGCTTCTCATAACCCCCTTTTAACATCTCCTTAGCATGTTTAACCCCTCTTAGCATGTCCTTAGCATGTCCAACCCCTCTTAGCATGTCTTTAACATTTGTCCTTAGCGTGTTCAGCTTCTCATAACCCCCTTTTAACATCTCCTTAGCATGTTTAACCCCTCTTAGCATGTCCTTAGCATGTCTAACCCCTCTCAGCATGTCTTTAGCATTTGTCCTTAGCGTGTTCAGCCCCTCTTAGCATGTCCTTAGCGTGTTCAGCCTCTCATACCCCCTTTTAACATCTCCTTAGCATGTTTAACTCCTCTTACCATGTCCTTAGTGTGTTCAGCCTCTCATAACCCCCTTTTAACACCTCCTTAGCATGTCCAACCCCTCTTAGCATGTCTTTAGCATTTGTCCTTAGCGTGTTCAGCCTCTCATACCCCCACTTTTAACACCTCCTTAGCATGTTCAGCCCCTCTTAGCATGTCCTTAGCATGTTTAACTGCTCTTAACATGTCCTTAGCATCTGTCCTTAGCATGTTCAGCCTCTTACCATGTCCTTAGCGTGTTCAGCTTCTCATAACCCCCTTTTAACATCTCCTTAGCATGTTTAACCCCTCTTAGCATGTCCTTAGCATGTCTAACCCCTCTCAGCATGTCTTTAGCATTTGTCCTTAGCCTGTTCAGCCCCTCTTAGCATGTCCTTAGCATGTCTAACCCCTCTCAGCATGTCTTTAGCATTTATCCTTAGCATGTTCAGCCCCTCTTAGCATGTCCTTAGCACGCTCAGCCCCTCTTAGCATGTCCTTCACGTGTTCAGCCCCTCACACCCCCCCTTTAACACCTCCTTACCGTGTCCAACCCCCCCCTCGCCCCCGCTTCCGCCCCACCGCCCGTGCCCTCGCCCCGTCACGTCCGATCACGCCGGGGGGGAGGGGAAGCGTGTCGGGGCGTGTCGGGGCCGACTCACCGACGGCGTGGGCGCCCAGGCGCCGGAGGAGGCGGCACTCGGCCCGGGTCTCGTAGCTGGGCCCCCCCACCCCGCAGTAGACGCCGGCCCGGGCCTCGAGCTCGGGGGGGGCCAAGCTCAGGGCCAAGCGCCGCAGCCCCGCGTCGTAGGCGGCCGCCATGGGGGGGAAGCGGGGGCCGAACCTGGGGGGGAGGGGGAGAAACCGCCCATCAGTCGATCAGCGATCAATCGCCCGTCAGTCAGCGATCAGTCAGCCGGAAATCATTGATAAATCACCGATAAGTCAGCGATAAATCAGCGATAAATCAATCACCCATAAATCATTGATAAATCATTGATAAATCACCGGTAAATCATTGATAAGTCAGCGATAGATCAATCACCGATAAATCATTGATAAATCATTGATAAATCACCGATAAATCATTGATAAATCATTGATAAATCATTGATAAATCAGCGATAGATCAATCACCGATAAATCAGTGATAAGTCAGCGATAAATCAGTGATAAGTCAGCGATAAATCAGTGATAAGTCAGCGATAAATCAGTCACCCATAAATCATTGATAAATCATTGATAAATCACTGATAAATCATTGATAAGTCAGTGATAAATCAGCGATAAATCATTGATAAATCACCGATAAGTCAGTGATAAATCAGCGATAGATCAATCACCGATAAATCATTGATAAGTCAGTGATAAATTAGCGATAGATCATTGATAAGTCAGTGATAAATCACCGATAGATCATTGATAAGTCAGTGATAAGTCAGCGATAGATCAATCACCAATAAATCATTGATAAATCACCAATAAATCATTAATAAATCAGCAATAGATCAATCACCAATAAATCATTGAAAAATCATTGATAAATCACCAATAAGTCAGTGATAAATCAGCGATAGATCAATCACCGATAAATCATTGATAAATCACCGATAAATCATTGATAAGTTAGTGATAAGTCAGCGATAGATCAATTACTGATAAATCATTGATAAATCATTGATAAATCATTGATAAATCATTGATAAATCATTGATAAATCAGCAATAGATCAATCACCGATAAATCAGCGATAAATCATTGATAAATCATAAGTCATCGATAAATCATTGATAAATCGCTGATAAATCATTGATAAGTCAGTAATAAGTCAGCGATAGATCAATTACCGATAAGTCACCGATAAAGCATTGATAAATCACCAATGAATCACTGATAAATTATTAATAAATTACCGACAAATCACTGATAAGTCAGCGATAAATCAACCATAAATCAATGACCAATAAATCATTGATAAATCCTCGATAAACCACCCCCAAATAGCTAAAAAAAACAGCAATAAGTCATCGATAAACTAATAAATCCCTAATAAATCCCCAATAAACCATCAATAAACCAATAAATCATCAATAAGCCATCAATAAATTATCAATAAACCAATAAATCACCCATAAATGCTCAATAAATGACCAATAACTTATCAACAAACCCATAAATCATCAATAAACCACTAATAAACCGTCAATAAACCCATAAATTGCCAATAAATCACCAATAAGTTGCTCATAAACAAATAAATTGCCAATAAAACAGCAATAAATCCCCAATAAACCAATAGATTACCAATAAATCAGCGATAAGCCAACACATTACCAATAAATCAGCAATAAGTCACCAATAAATCCCCAATAAACCATCAATAAACCAATAAATCCCCAACAAATGCCCAACAAACCAATAAGTTACCAATAAACCCCCAATAAATTAATAAATTACCAATAAATCCCCAATAAATCCCACTAAATCCCCAATAAACCCCCAATAAACTAATAAATTACCAATAAACCCCCAATAAATCCCAATAAACCCCCAATAAATCCCCAATAAACCCCCAATAAACTAATAAATTACCAATAAACCCCCAATAAATCCCCGATAAATGCTCATAAATCATCAATAAACCAATAAATTACCAATAAATCCCCCATAAATCCCCATAAACCAATCAATTGCCAATAAATCATCAATAAATCCCAATAAACCCCCAATAAACCCCCAATAAACTGATAAATTCCTAATAGACCCCCAATAAATCCCCAATGAACCCCCAATGAACCCCCAATTAACTGATAAATTCCCAATAAATCCCAATAAACCCCCAATAAACTGATAAATCACCAATAAATCCCCAATAAATGCCAATAAACCCCAATAAATTCCCAATAGACCCCCAATAAATCAATAACCCCCAATAAATCATCAATAACCCCCAATAACCCCCAATAACCCTCCAATAAACTGATAAATCCCCAATAAACCCCAATAAATCCCAATAAACACCCAATAAATCATCAATAAATCCCAATAAACCCCCAATAAACCCCCATAAATCCCCCATAAATCCCCCAATAAACCCCCAATAATTTCCATTAAATCCCAATAAATCCCAATAGACCCCAATAAATTCCCAATAAATCCCAATAAACCCCCAATAAATCTCAATAAACCCCAATAAATCATCAATAAACCCCAATAAATCCCCATTAAATCCCAGTAACCCCCAGTAACCCCCCGCGGAGGCCCCGCCCACTGACCGCAGGTCGTTGGGGCCGGCCAATGGGCTGCGCCCGGCCAGCCCGGGCAGGTCGATGTGGTCGCGGAGCACCAGGAGGCGGCCGGGGCGGGGCCGGGGCCCAGGCTGCCCGCGGCATTGGTCAGCACCAGCGTGTGCACGCCCAGCAGGGCCAGCGTCCGCACCGGCATGGCCACCTGCGGGAGGGGCGGTGGGCGGGGCTGGGGGCGGGGGAGGGGCTATGGGGCGGGGGGCGGAGCTACAGGGCGGGGGAGCATACCTAGGGGAGGGAGGGAGGAACTGGGGGTGGAGCTATGGGGCCGGGGGCGGGGCTATGGGGCGGGGGTGGAGCTACGGGGCAGGGGTGGAGCTACGGGGCAGGGGGAACCAGAGAGCATACCTAGGGGGCAGGAGGGAGTAGCTGGGGGCGGAGCTAGGAGAGGGGGACGGGCTAGGGGCTGGGGGGCGGGGCTAGGGGCGGGGTTGGGCAGCACCAGCCCAGCAGGGCCAGCGTCCGCACCGGCATGGCCACCTGCGGGAGGGGCGGTGGGCGGGGCTGGGGGCGGGGCTGGGGGAGGGGGAGGGGCTAGGGGCAGGGGGAGGGGCTAGGGGCGGGGGAGGGGCTAGGGGCAGGGGGAGGGGCTAGGGGCAGGTAGATGGAGGCGGAACTATGGGGCGGGGGCGGAGCCACAGGGCGGGGGAGCATACCTTGGGGCAGGGAGGAACTGGGGGGCAGAGCTATGGGGCGGGGGGCGGAGCTACAGGGCAGGGGCGGAGTAGTTGGGGGCCGGGGCGGGGCTATGGGGTGGGGGTGGAGCTACGGGGCAGGGGGAACCTGAGAGCATACCTAGGGGCAGGAGGGAGTAGCTGGGAGGCGGAGCTAGGGGCGGGGGCGGAGCTAGGGGGCAGGGGGCGGAGCTAGGGGCGGGGCTATGCGGCAGGGGGGAGTAGCTGGGGGCGGAGCTGGGGGACAGGGGGTGGAGCTGGGGGTGGAAGGTCATAGCTATGGGGCCGCAGGAGCAGCCGTGGGGCAGGGCTATGGGGCAGGAGAGCATACCTAGGGGGCAGGAGGGACTGGCTGTGGGGCGGGGGCGGAGCTTATTGTCTATGGGGCAGGAGAGAGATCTATGGGGTGGCAGAGCGGAGCTGTGGGGCGGGATAGAGATCTATGGGGTGGCAGGTCATTGTCTATGGGGCAGAAGAAAGATCTATGGGGCAGGAGAACATAGCTATGGCACGGCAGAGTAGCTATGGGGTGGGACAGAGATCTATGGGGTGGGAGAGCGTAGTTGTGGGGCGGGAGAGGGCTCTATGGGGTGAGAGCTCATTGTCTATGGGGCAAGAGGCAGATCTATGGGGCGGGGGCAGATCTATGGGGCGGGGGGTACCTGGGCGGGGCTGTAGCCCTCATAGAGGTGGAAGCGGCCCTGCAGGACGGCGCAGGGGACGTCCCCCAAGCGCCCCACAACCAGGCGCCCCGCATGGCCCTGCACTGTGGGGAGAACTTGGGGGTCAGCCCCATAAGTCACCCCACACCCACCCCCTCCCCGGCCCCCCAAGTGCCCTCCCAGCCCCCCCCAAGCGATTCCCCTGCCCCCCCCCCAAGTGGCCACCCAAAGGGTCCCCAAGGGCACCCACTGCCCCTAAGTGAGCCCCCAAGTGGACCCCTCTGCCCCTAAGTGGCCCCAAAGGACCCCCAACAGCCCCCTGCCCCCAAGTGCCCTCCCAACCCCAAAGCAGACCCCTCAGCCCCTCAAGTGGACCCCAGCCCCAAACCCAGCCCCCCAAGTGCCCTCCCAGCCCCAAACCCAGCCCCCCAAGTGCCCTCCCAGACCCCAAGTGCCCTCCCAGTCCCAAACCCAGCCCCCAAGTGCCCCCAACCTCTAAACCCAGCCCCCAAGTGCCCTCCC
The DNA here is from genome assembly GCF_034638445.1 of Ciconia boyciana. NCBI lineage: Eukaryota > Metazoa > Chordata > Aves > Ciconiiformes > Ciconiidae > Ciconia > Ciconia boyciana. Next base: position 529,921 of record NW_027328406.1, read on the forward strand.
AGCCCCAAACCCAGCCCCCAAGCGCCCCCCACCCCTAAACCCAGCCCCCCAATTGCCCTCCCAGCCCCAAACTCAGCCCCCAAGTGCCCTCCCAGCCCCCAAGTCCCCCAGCCCCAAACCCAGCCCCCAAGTGCCCTCCCAGCCCCAAACCCAGCCCCCAAGTGCCCTCCCAGCCCCAAACCCAGCCCCCAAGTGCCCCCAGCCCAAGTGCCCCCAGTCCCAAACCCAGCCCCCCAAGTGCCCTCCCAGCCCCAAACCCAGCCCCCAAGTGCCCCCCACCTCTAAACCCAGCCCCCAAGTGCCCTCCCAGCCCCAAACCCAGCCCCCAAGCGCCCTCCCAGCCCCCAAGCACCCCCACCCCTAAACCCAGCCCCCAAGTGCCCTCCCAGCCTCAAACCCAGCCCCCCAAGCGCCCCCACCCCTAAACCCAGCCCCCCAGCGCCCTCCCAGCCCCCAAGTGCCCTCCCAGCCCCAAACCCAGCCCCCCAAGCGCCCCCAGCCCCCCAAGCGCCCCCACCCTAAACCCAGCCCCCCAAGTGCCCTCCCAGCCTCAAACCCAGCCCCCAAGCGCCCTCCCAGCCCCCAGCGCCCCCCACCCCTAAACCCAGCCCCCAAGCGCCCTCCCAGCCCCAAACCCAGCCCCCCAAGTGCCCTCCCAGCCCCAAACCCAGCCCCCCAGCGCCCTCCCGCCCCCCAAGTGCCGCCGTGGGGCTGACCGGTGCTGCGGGGGAAGTGGGGGATGTCGGCGTAGTCGAAGGCCTGGGCCTCCGCCAGCTCCTGGGCCAGGGCCCCCAGCCCCGACCCACAGACCAGCCCCACCCGGGGGGCGACCCCCGCCCGCGCCCTCACCCAGGCCGCCGCCGCCGCGCAGGCCTCGTAGCTGGGGGGGGACACATGGGGGTCACCCCACGGCACCCGGAGGGGGCGCCCCGGACCCATGGCGTGACCCCCAACGGCACCCGAGACCCATAGGGTGAGCCATAGGGGCAGGCAGGAGCCATAGCGTGACCCACAGGGGCAGCCCGGACCCATAGCGCGACCCCCAACAGCACCCCGGACCCATAGTGTGACCCCCAACAGCACCCCGGACCCATAGCGTGACCCACAGGGGCAGCCCGGACCCATAGCGTGAGCCCCAATAGCACCCAAGACCCATAGCGTGACCCACAGGGGCAGCCTGGACCCATAGCGTGACCCCCAACAGCACCCTGGACTCATAAGGTGAGCCATAGGGTCAGCCAGGACCCATAGCATGACCCACAGGGGCAGCCAGGACCCATAGCGCGACCCCCAATAGCACCCCGGACCCATAGGGTGAGCCATAGGGTCAGCCAGGACCCATAGCGTGACACCCAACGTCAATGATGACCCATAGCGTGACCCCCAACAGCACCCAGGACCCATAGGGTGACCCACGGGGGCAGCCAGGACCCATAGGGTGACCCCCAACATCAATGATGACCCATAGCGTGACCCATAGGAACACCCAAGACCCATAGCGTGACCCCCAACAGCACCCCGGACCCATAGCGTGACCCATGGGGGCACCCCGGACCCATAGCGTGACCCCCAACAGCAATAGGGACCCATAAGGTGAGCCATAGGGGCACCCCGGACCCATAGCATGACCTGTGGGGGCACCCAGGACCCATAGCATGACCCCCAACAGCACCCCGGACCCATAGCGTGACCCATGGGGGCACCCCAGACCCATAGCGTGACCCCCAACAGCAACAGTGACCCATGGGGCAGCCCGGACCCATAGCGTGACCCTCAACAGCACCCCGGACCCATAGAATGAGCCACAGGGGCACCCAAGACCCATAGCGTGACCCCCAACATCTAGGGTGACCCCCAACATCAATGATGACCCATAGCGTGACCCATAGGAGCACCCAAGACCCATAGCGTGACCCCCAACAGCACCCAGGACCCATAGAGTGAGCCATAGGGGCAGCCACGACCCATAGCGTGACCCACGGCAGCACCCAGGACCCCCAGAAGCAGGTCAGACCCATACAATGGCCCCTGGTGCCACCCAGGACCCACAGGGCGCCCCACGGCAGGACCCACGGCAGCACCCCAGCCCCACAGGGGGACCCCCAGAGACACCCGAGACCCACGGCAGCACCCATGGAGGCAGCCCAGCCCCACAGGGGGACCCATAGCAGCACCCCAGCCCCATGGCGGGACCCACGGCAGGACCCCTGCCCCACAGGGTGCCCCATAGCAGCACCCGAGACCCACGGTGGGACCCACAGCAGCACGCGAGACCCATAGGATGCCCCATAGCAGCACCCACAGAAGGAACCAAGCCCCATAGGGTGCCCCATGGCAGCACCCAGCCCCATAGCAGCACCCCAGCCCCATTGGGTGCCCCACAGCACAACCCATAGAAGGAACCAAGCCCCATAGGGTGCCCCATAGCAGCACCCAAGCCCCACGGCAGGACCCACAGCAGCACCCCAGCCCCACAGGGTGCCCCATAGCAGGACCCGAGACCCACAGTGGGACCCATAGGAGGAACCAAGCCCTATAGGGTGCCCCATAGCAGCACCCCAGCCCCATGGTGGGACCCATAGCAGCACCCCAGCCCCACAGGGTGCCCCATAGCAGCACCCGAGACCCACGGTGGGACCCATAGGAGGACCCAAGCCCTATAGGGTGCCCCATAGCAGCACCCCAGCCCCATGGCGGGACCCATAGCAGAACCCCAGCCCCATGGCGGGACCCATAGCAGCACCCCAGCCCCATGGCGGGACCCATAGCAGCACCCCAGCCCCACAGGGTGCCCCATAGGAGGACCCAAGCCCTATAGGGTGCCCCATAGGAGGACCCAAGCCCCACAGCAGGATTCATAGCAGGACCCCAGCCCCATAGGGTGCCCCATAGCAGCACCTCAGCCCCACAGTGGGACCCATAGCAGCACCCGAGACCCACGGTGGGACCCATAGGAGGACCCAAGCCCTATAGGGTGCCCCATAGCAGCACCCCAGCCCCACAGCAGGACCCATAGCAGGACCCATAGCAGGACCCCAGCCCCATAGGGTGCCCCATAGCAGGACCCCAGCCCCACAGGGTGCCCCATAGCAGGACCCGAGACCCACGGTGGGACCCATAGGAGGACCCAAGCCCTATAGGGTGCCCCATGGCAGCACCCCAGCCCCATGGCGGGACCCATAGCAGGACCCCAGCCCCATAGGGTGCCCCACCCCCACCCGGACCTTGCCCCCGCCCGGCCCCGAAGCCAAACGGACTTGGGACGGGGGAGGGGCCGCCCCTCCCCCACCCCGCCCCTCCCCCACCCCCGGCGGTCGGCAGGGGCGGGGGGAGGGGCCGAGCCCCCCATCTCTGGGGCTGGACCCACACATGTGGGACTGGGGGGGGGGGAGGGGCGGGGGTCTCCCAATCCCCCCTCCCCCCACCGGGGTCTCACGGCCTTCCCCTCCCCCTCAAATGGGCGTGGCCCCTCCCTCCCTCTCTGATTGGCCGCCGCGGGGGTGTGAGCCCCGGCGGCGCCTTCCCATTGGCTGAGAGACCCCCATGAAGGGGGAGGGGGGGGAGGGAGGGGAGCGCGGCCCCTCCCCCTCCCTGCCCCTCCCCCCCCGGGGGTCCCAGGCCTCGGGGGGGGGTGGGGGAGGGTGTCCCCCCGCGCATGCGCGCTGCCCACCTGCCCTCCATGTCGCCGCCGACTACGAGCGCTTCCCCCCCCCGCCCCGCCGCTTATAAAAGGTTCCGCCCGTGACGTCACGCCTCCGGCCACGCCCCTCGGGCGGCCGCCGACCAATCCCCGGCGCCTCGTCGCTATGGAGACGGCGGGGTGGAGGGGCGGGGCCTGGGGGGAAGGGGGAGCGCGGGCCAATGGGAGGAAGGGGAGGGCGCCGGTCGCCCGGCAACGGTGTGGTGGGGTGGGTCACGTGAGGAGCGCCGGCCAATAGGAGCGCGGGGGAGGCGGGTCGCCCGGCAACGGCGCTGGGGGCGGGAGGGGAGGGACGGAGGAGTGATCACGTGAGGCGGGCGAGCCAATAGGAGCGGGGGAAAGGCGGGTCGCCCGGCAACGGCGCTGAGGCGGGGAGGGGGAGTGATCACGTGAGGCACTCCGGCCAATAGGAGCGCGGGGAAGGCGGGTCGCCGGGCAACGGCGCTGAGGGAGGGCGGGGGCAGCGGTCACGTGAGGCGGGCGGGCCAATGGGCGGGCGAGGGGCGGGGCGGCGCTGTCATGGCGGACGGGGAGCGCTCGCCGCTGCTGCCGGCCGAGGCGGGGCCGGGCCCGGGAGCGGGGGGGGGCCCGGGGGGGGCCGCGGCGGTGGGTGAGTGGGGCAGGGCCTGCGGGGAGGGCGGGGCTTCTGCCGGGAGGGGGCGGGGCCGGAGGGAGGCGGGAGGGCTTCGGGGCGGGGCCGGGAGGAGAAGGGGCGGGGCTTGGGGAAGGGGCGGGGCCGAGGGGAGGAGGCGGGGGGTGGAGGCTGAGGGGCGGGGCCTAGACAGCCTGTGGGAGGGGCCTAGCGGGAGGGGCGGGGCTTGGGCAAAAGGGGCCGGGGGTGAGGTGGGAAGGGGTGGGGCTTACAGGAAGGGGCGGGGTCGAGGCCCGCTGGGGCGGGGCCTGGAGGGGTGAGGTGGGAGGGTGGGGCCTGAGGGTGGGCGGGGCTTCGCAGAGGGGGCGGAGCTGGAGGCAGCGGGTGGCTGGTGGGAGGGGCCGGGCGACAGGGCGGGGCCTGTGTGTGGAGGCGGGGCCGGAAGGGGTGGGGTCTGCTGGCCTCGGGAGGCGGGGCTTAAGGCGGTGGGCGGGGCCTGAGCGCCTGCGGGAGGGGCCTTGAGGGTGGGGGCTTAAGGGGTGGGGCTTAATGGGTGGGCAGGGCCAGAGCACAGCCCTAAGGGGGGCTTAGGGAGGGGCGGGGCTTGTGTGGGCAGGGCCAAAGTGGGTGGGGTTTGAGGGAAGGGGCGGGGCTGAAAGGCGGGGCGGGGCTTGGGATCACCGGGCCTGTGGGAGGGGTGGGGCTTGGGGAAGGGGCAGGGCTAAGAGGAGGAGGGGGCGGGGCTTAGGCGCCGCTCACCACACCACCCCCCCTGTTGCCAGGCACCGCGGGGCGGGCCACCGGCGGTGCTGCCGGGGAGGCCCCGCCCCTTACTCCCCATTGGGCAGCCCGGAGGGTGGGGCGGGGCCGGCGGTCACGTGCCGCGTGTGCCAGCGGCCAATCAGCGTGGAGGGAAAACCCACCAGCACGTGGTGAAGTGCGGGGGCTGCGGGGAGGCCACGGTGAGGGGCGGGGCCAGGGCAGGGGCAGGGCCTGGAGGGGAGGGCGGGGCCTGGAGGGGAGGGCGGGGCCTGAGAGGGAGAGTGTGGGGTCTGGAGGGGAGAGGGTGAGGGCTGAGGGGAGAGGGCGGGGTCTGCAGGGGGAGGGCGGGGCCTGAGGGAGGAGGGCGGGGCCTGAAGGGGAGAGGGCGGGGGATGAGGGGAGAGGGCAGGGCTGGAGGGGGAGGGTGGGGTCTGGAGAGAGAGGGCGGGGCCTGAGGAGGAGAGGGTGGGGTCTGAGAGTGAGGGTGGAGTCTGGAGGGGAGGGTGGAGTCAGGGTGGAGGGCGGGGTCTGGAGGGGGAGGGCGGGGCCTGAGGAGGAGGGGCGTGGTCTGAAGGGGAGAGGGCGGGGGCTGATGGGAGGGGTGGGGATGAGGGGAGGGGCGGGGTCTGGAGGGGAGGGTGGGGCCTGAGGAGGAGAAGGTGGGGTCTGAGAGTGAGGGCGGAGTCTGGAGGGGGAGGGCGGGGTCTGAGAGTGAGGGCGGAGTCTGGAGGGGGAGGGCGGGGTCTGAGAGTGAGGGCGGGGTCTGGAGGGGCAGGGTGGGGTCAGAGGGTGGAGGGTGGGGCCCGAGGGGGGGGCGTGGCCAAAAGGGCCTCGGGCTTCGGGGAAGGGCGTGCGGGCGGGGCTTGGCGGGGCGTGGCCGGGCAGGGGCGTGGCCGGGAGACGAGGCCCCGCCCCCAGCCCATCCGCACGGCCCCCGGGGGGAAGAAATACGTGCGGTGCCCCTGCAACTGCCTGCTGGTGTGCAAGGCCTCGGCCCAGCGCATCGCCTGCCCTCGGCCCTACTGGTCAGACTGGGGGCACTGGGGGCGGGGGGCTGGGGGACTGGGAGGGACTGGGGGGACTGGGACTGGGAGGGAATGGGGGGACTGGGAGGGAACTGGGGGGACTGGGATGGGACTGGGAGGGGCTGGGGGGACTGGGAGGGACTGGGAGGGGCTGGGAGGGGACTGGGGGACTGGGAAGGACTGGGAGGGGGCTGGGGGGGCTGGGAGGGGCTGGGAGGGACTGGGGGGACTGGGAGGGGCTGACGGGGAACTGGGAGGGAACTGGGGGAACTGGGAAGGACTGGGAGGGAACTGGGGGAACTGGGAGGGGACTGGGAAGGAACTGGGAGGGACTGGGAAGGAACTGGGAGGGACTGGGGGGACTGGGAGGGGGCTGGGAGGGAACTGGGAGGGACTGGGAGGGGACTGGGGGGACTGGGAGGGGCTGGGGGGAGTGGGAGAGACTGGGAGAGACTGAGGGGGACTGGAAGGGGGCTGACAGGGAACTGGGAGAGACTGGGGGAGACTGGGGGGACTGGGAGGGGATTGGGAGGAACGGGGGGGGAACTGGGAGAGGCGGGGAGAGACTGGGGGCGACTGGGAGGGAACTGGGGGGACTGGGATAGACAGGGAGGGAACTGGGAGAGACTGGGAGGAGGTTTGGGGATGCTGGGGTGTACTGGGAAGGCACTGGGAGGGACTGGGATCTACTGGGAGGACCTTGGGAGAGACTAGGAGGGGTTTGGGGGCACTGGGAGAGACTGGGAGGGCCCCAGGGGATACTGGGAGGGAGCTTTGGGGTACTGGGATGGACTGGGACGACACTGGGAGGGGTTGTGGGGCTCTGGGTTGGACTGGGAGGCTGTGGGCCATACTGGGAGGCACTGGGGGGCCACTGGGCCATACTGGGAGGCACTGGGGGGCCACTGGGCCATACTGGGAGGCACTGGGGGAGTCACTGGGCCATACTGGGAGGCACTGGGGGGTCACTGGGCCATACTGGGAGGCACTGGGGGGTGGAGCCCGGGGGGGAGGGGCGCCCCGGCACCCCTCCCCCCGCTCCCAGTGCCCCCAGTGTAACCCAGTGCCCCCAGTAAGCGCATCATCAACCTGGGCCCCGTCCAGGCAGGGGCCCCAGCCCCGACCCCCCCGGCGGCGTCCGCGTGGCCTGCGGGCACTGCGGGGGGCCCTTCCTGGTGAGCCCCGCCCCCCAAGTGTGGGGCCCCGCCCCCAAGTGTGGGGCCCCGCCCCTAAGTGGGGGCCCGCCCAAGTGGGTGCCCGCCCCTTTACATGGGTCCCTGCTCCCTAGATGGAGGTCCCGCCCCTGTGCATGTATCTGTCCCCCCCAAGTGTGGGTCTCAGCCCCCAAGTGTGGGTCCCCGCCCCTAAGTGTGGGTACTGCCCCCTTTACATGGGTCCCCGCCCCCAAGTGGGGTCTCCGCCCCCTATACATGGGTCCCTGCCCCTTAGGTGGTGGTCCCCGCCCCCAAGTGTGGGTCCCGCCCCCAAGTGGGGGTCCCCGCCCCTATACATGGGTCCCCGCCCCCTATACATGGGTCCCTGCCCCTTAGGTGGTGGTGCCCGCCCCCTAAGTGTGGGTCCCGCCCCCTATTTTTGTGTCCGTGCCCCTTAGGTGGTAATCCGCCCCCAAGTGTGGGTCCCCGCCCCCAAGTGCGGATCCCACCCCTATACATGGGTCCCTGCCCCTAAGTGTGGGTCCCGCCCCTATTTTTGCATCCCCGCCCTTAGGTGGTAGTCTCCGCCCGCAAGTGTGGGTCCTGCCCCGCAAGTGTGGGTCCCTGCGCCTATATATGGGTCCCTGCCTCCTAAGTGTGGGTCGCGCCCCCCCAGTGGGGGTCCCGCCCGCTATATATGGGTACCAGCCCCCTAGATGGAGGTCCCGCCCCCTGTGCATGTATCTGTCCGCCCCCTAAGTGTGGGTCCCCGCCCCCTAAGTGTGGGTCCCGCCCCCTTTACATGGGTCCCCGCCCCCCAAGTGTGGGTCCCGCCCCCTAAGTGTGGGTCAGCACTGACCCCGCCCCCTCCCCGCAGTGGGCGGAGCTCACCGACCGCACCCTGGCCCGCTGCCCGCACTGCCGCAAGGTGTAAGTACCGGCCCCGCCCCCTTTTTGGGGGGAGGGGTGGGGGCGTGGCCCGGATGGCTGGCCCCTCCCCCCGCCGTGACCCCGCCCTGACTCCGCCCCCAGCTCCGCCATTGGCCGCCGCTTCCCGCGCCGCCGCTGCCTGTGCTGCCTCCTCATGGCCCTGCTCATGGCCGGGGCCGCCGCCGGGCTGGCGGTGAGGGGCGGGGCCTGGGGAGGGCGGGGCTTGGGGGGGGCGGGGCCTCGGGGAGGGGCGGGGCTTCGATGGGGAGGGGCTTCGACGGGGAGGGGCCTCGAGGGGGAGGTGGGGAGGGGGTTGAGCGGGGGGTGGGTGTGTGTGTGAAGGGAGGGGGCGTGGTCTAAAGGGGCGTGGCCTAAAGGGGTGAAGGGGTTGGGGCTTAAAGGGGTGGGGCTTAAAGGGAGTGAGGGTTTGGGGAGCGGGGTGGTTTGGGGTTGTTGAGGGAGGGGCTTCGAGAGGGGAGGGGCTTGGAGGGCGGGGCCTAAAGGGGCGGGGCAGGGGGACCGAGGTGTCTGGAGGAGGGGTTTCGAGGGGTGGGTTTAGGGGCGGGGCCTAAAGGGGCGGGCCTTCGGGAGACACAGGGGTGCGGAGGGTTGTTTGAGGGGCGGGGCTTGGAGAGGGCGGGGTTTCGAGGGGCAGGGCTTTTTCAGGGGAGAGGCTTGGAGGAGGAGGGGCTTCGGGGCGGGGCGTGGGGAGGGGGCTTGAGGGGAGGGGCTTGGAGGGAGTGGCCTAAGGGGAGGGGCTTGGAGGAGGAGGGGCAGGAGGAGCTTCAAGGGGAGGGGTTAAAGGGGGCGGGGCTAAAGGGGGATCCAGGAACCCGCATGGGGGGGGAGGGGGGGGGTATATGGGGGGGGAGGGGCGTCTATGCGCCCCTCCCCCCCCCGCCGACGAGGCCCCTCCCCCCAGGTGGGCACGTGGGTGCCGGCGCGGCGGCTCCGCCCCCTGCACGCGGGCTGGGCCCTGCTGGGGGCGGGGGCGGGGGCGTGTCTGCTGCGGGCGGCCTATTGGGGCTGCGTCCGCGTCAGCCAGCCCCTCCCCCCCCGCGCCTGACCACGCCCACCCCACACGCCCCGCCCTCCCTCCCCGAGGACACGCCCCCTCCCCACCCCCACCCCCACAGCCCCGCCCCGGCCTCTGGGATTGGATGGGAGGCGGCGGCCACGCCCCTGCGTCACGTGAGGCGGCCGGGACACGCCCGCGTCATGTGACGCGCCTCTGACACGTCAATGACACGGGATGCGCCTGTGACACGCCTGCGTCACATGACACGCGTCGGACGCGCCTGCATCACGTGACATCCCTCAGACACGCCTGCATCACATGACACGCCTAGGACACGCCTGCGTCATGTGACACGCTTGCGACACGCCTGCATCACGTGACGTGCGTCGCACACGCCTGCATCACGTGACACGCATCGGAGACGCCTGCGTCATGTGACACGCTTGTGACATGCCTGCGTCACGTGACACGCCTCGGACATACCTGCATCACGTGACACGCCTCGGACATGCTTACGACACGTGACGTCAGACACGCCTGCGTCATGTGACACTTTGGGGGCCGCACCCGCATCACGTGACACGGCTCGGACACATTTATGACACGTGACGTCTGCCGGCCACGCCCGCATCAGGTGACACGCCCGCATCACGCGCCACGCCTGCGTCACGTGACGCGCCGCGGACACGCCTCCGCCACGCCCGGTGACGTCACGTGCTTCGGACCCGCCCCGAGCGCCTGTGACGTCACCGGCCACGCTTGTGACACGCTAACGACGCGTGGAGCCGCCATCTTGGACAGATCCTTCCGGTGCGGCGGCCATCTTGGATGGGTTCTTCCGGTCCGGCGGCCATCTTGGGCATTTCCTTCCGGTGCGGCGGCCATCTTGGCTCACCCGCCTTGAGGCGGCGGCCATCTTGGCGCGCCTCTTCCAACCTGGCCGCCATCTTGGTCCCCCGCCCCGCCCTCCTCCCCTCCCAGCATGCACTTGGCCCCACCCTCCGGGCGACGGGGCACGCTCCTCCCCCTTCCCAGCATGCGCCCGGCCCCAGCCCCGCCCCCCGCTGTACATAGGCCCCGCCCCTCGCTGTATATATCTATTTAAGGAGTAGCTCCTCCCCCAAAGCGGGGGGGGCGGGGCCAGGGCTGTAAATAAATCCCCTCCTCGGGGCCCCCCACACCCGGGTGGTTCAGCAACGGAGTTTATTGGCTTCCCCCCGGGGGGTAAAAAATATATAGGGGAGGGGGGAGGGATCCCTGAGGGTTGCGCCAGCCCCTATGGGGGCTATAGGGGCTCGGGGAGGGGCTATGGGGTGGGGGAGGGGCTATGGGGTGGAGACCCCCCCAATAGATCGGGGGGTGTGTAAGGAGCGGGAGGAGCTATAAGGGGGTGGGGGGATCTATAGGGGTCGGGGGATCTGTAGGGGTCAGGGAGGGCTGTAAGGGTGGGGGAGGGTCTATGGGGGTCAGGTGGGGATCTATAGGGGTCAGACGGGGTCTATAGGGAGCAGGTGGGGATCTATAGGGGTCAGATGGGGTCTATAGGGAGCAGGTGGGGATCTATAGGGGTCAGATGGGGTCTATAGGGAGCAGGTGGGGATCTATAGGGGTCAGACGAGGTCTATAGGGATCAGGTGGGGATCTATAGTGGTCAGATAGGGTCTATAGGGAGCAGGTGGGGATCTATAGAGGTCAGACGGGGTCTATAGGGGTCAGGTGGGGATCTATAGAGGTCAGAGGAGGTGTATAGGGGGCAGGTGGGGATCTATAGGGGTCAGACGAGGTCTATAGGGATCAGGTGGGGATCTATAGGGGTCAGACGAGGTCTATAGGGATCAGGTGGGGATCTATAGGGAGCAGGTGGGGATCTATAGGGGTCAGATGGGGTCTATAGGGGTCAGGTCAGGGCTGTAAGGGTAGGGGGTAGGATCTATAGGGGTCAGAAATCTGTAGGGGTTAGGTGGGGATCTATGGGGGTTGGGGGGATCTATAGGGGCCAGGTGGGGGTCTATGGGGTCAGGTGGGGTCTATAAGGGTGGGGGAGGATTTATAGGGGTCAGGTGGGGTCTGTAAGGGGTGGGGAGGACCTATAGGGGTCAGCTGGGGATCTATAGGAGTCAGATAGGGGCTGTAAGGGTTGGGGGCAGACCTGGGGGTTCTATAGGGGTGGGGGGGATCTGTAGCGTTCTATAGGAGATGGGAGGGACCTAGAGGAGCTAGGAGGGGCTCTAGGGGTCAGGGGGATCTATAGGGGTCTGGAGGAGCTATAGGGGTTGAGTGGGATCTGGGGGGAGCTTGTAGTGGCTGGGAGAGGATCTATAGGGGCTGGGGGGGGTCTCTGTGGGGCTGTGTAGGTCAGGGGCAATCTATAGGGGGTCATGGGGGGCGGGGTGTCTCTACGGGGTCTATATAGGAATGCCCTATAGGAAGGCTTGTGGGCCCCCGTAGCACCGCAAGGCCCCTGTGGGGCACCTATAGATTCTCCAGCCCTATAGGAGGAGCTCATGCATGGAGGCGGGGGCTATAGGAGGCTATAGGGCCCCTGGCCATAGGGTGACCCCAGCAAGAAGCTCGAGACGTATGGGGGCGAGGACCCTATGGTGGCTGTAGGGCCAGGGAGGAGCCGGTGGGCCCCAAGGAGAGGGGGGGGGGTGACCCCCTATAGATCCCTATAGAGGGCTATAGGAGGGGCGGAGGGTGAGTGAAATGTCTATAGGGTCAGGCGGAGGCGGGTGGGACCAGCGCGGCGCTGGGAAGAGCGCGACGGTCCCGTATAGATGGAGCTTATGGGCGGGAAGGACGGCTGCAGGCCCGCGTAGAAGCATCGGGACGCCGTATAGACCGTGACGGCCTCATGCAGAGCCACCCTATGGATCTATAGGATGTCTGTAGGGACAAGTAAAGGCTCATGAGGCCACCGTGACCCCATATAGACCACGATGGCCTCATGGAGACCCACCCTATGGAGCCGTAGGGTGCCTATAGGGTCAGGTAGAAGTCGATGGGGCCACCAGGATCACGTATAGACCGTGATAACCTCACGTCAATCCAAGCTATGGAGCTATAGGATGTCTATAGGGTCAACTCGAGGTTGATGGGGTCACCGTGGCCCCATATAGACCACGATGGCCTCATGTAGAGCCAAATTATGGAGCTATAGGATGTCTATAGGGTCAACGCAGACCATGATGACCTCCTGCAGCCCCAACGTATGGAGCTATAGGATGCCTATAGGGTCAACGACGGATTCGTGGGGCCACCAGGATCACGTATAGACCGTGATGGCCTCATGTAAAGCCAATCTATGGAGCTATAGGATGTCTATAGGGTCAACGAGAGGCTGATGGGGCCACCGTGGCCCCATATAGACCACGATGACCTCATGGAGACCCAACGTATGGAGCCATAGGATGTCTATAGGGTCACCGAGAGGTCGGTGAGATCGTCGTGGCGCCATATAGACCGCGATGACATCGCGCAGACTTTGTATACGGGCGTTTGGGGTGGAGTTAGGGCCGAGGAGAGGTTGATGGGACCGTCGTGACGCCATGTTGAGCGTGATGACATCATCTGTAACGTCATTTCTGGGCACTTAGAGCAAATTTACGGCCAAGTAGAGGTTGGTGGCACCATCGTGACATCATATTGATCACGATGACATCACCTCAACCCAGTCTGGGGACGTTTCGGGTGGAATTACAGCCAAGTAGAGCTCGATGGGATGATTGTGATGTCGTATTGATCACGATGACGTCACCTCAACCCAATCTGGGGGCGTTCAGGGTAGAATTACGCCCAAGTAGAGCTTGATGGCACCATCGTGACATCATATTGATCACGATGACATCACCTCAACCCAGTTTGGGGGCGTTTCGGCTGGAATTACGCCCAAGTAGAGCTTGATGGCACCATCGTGACATCATATGGACCACGATGACATCACCTCAACCCAGTCTGGGGGCGTTTCGGGTGGAATTACGCCCAAGTAGAGCTCGATGGGATGATTGTGATGTCGTATTGATCATGATGACATCACCTCAACCCAATTTGGGGGCGTTTCGGGTGGAATTACGCCCAAGTAGAGGTTGATGTGATGATTGTGATGTCGTATTGATCACGATGACATCACCTCAACCCAATTTGGGGCTGTTCAGGGTGGAATTACGCCCAAGTAGAGCTCGATGGGATGATTGTGATGTCGTATTGATCACGATGACGTCACCGCAGCCCAATTTGGGGGCGTTTCGGCTGGAATTACACCCAAGTAGAGGTTGATGGCACCATTGTGATGTCATGTGGACCACGATGACATCACCTCAACCCAATTTGGGGCTGTTCAGGGTCGAATTACGCCCAAATAGAGGTTGGTGGGACCATTGCGACATCATATGGACCACGATGACATCACCTCAACCCTATTTGGGGGTGTTTTGGCTGGAATTACGCCCAAGTAGAGCTTGATGGGATGATTGTGATGTCGTATTGATCACGATGACATCACCTCAACCCCATTTGGGGGTGTTTCGGCTGGAATTATGCCCAAGTAGAGGTTGCTGGGACCATCGTGACATCATATAGACCATGATGACATCACCTCAACCCCATTTGGGGGTGTTTTGGCTGGAATTACGCCCAAGTAGAGGTTGATGGAATGATTGTGATGTCGTATTGATCACGATGACATCACCTCAACGCAATTTGGGGCTGTTCAGGGTGGAATTACGTCCAAGTAGAGGTTGATGCCACCATCGTGACATCATATGGATCACAATGACATCAGCTCAACCCAGTCTGGGGGCATTCAGGGTGGAATTACGCCCAAGTAGAGGTTGATGGGATGATTGTGATGTCGTATTGATCACGATGACATCACCTCAACCCAATTTGGGGACGTTCAGGGTGGAATTACGCCCAAGTAGAGGTTGATGGGACCACTGTGACATCATATGGACCACGATGACATCACCTCAACCCAATTTGGGGTGTTTCGGCTGGAATTACGCCCAAGTAGAGCTCAATGGGATGATTGTGATGTCGTATTGATCACGATGACATCACCTCAACCCAATTTGGGGGCGTTCAGGGTGGAATTACGCCCAAGTAGAGCTTGATGGCACCATCGTGACATCATATGGACCACGACGACATCACCTCAACCCAGTCTGGGGGCGTTTTGGGTGGAATTATGGCCAAGTAGAGCTCGATGGGATGATTGTGATGTCGTATTGATCATGATGACGTCACCACAACCCAATTTGGGGGCGTTTCGGCTGGAATTACGCCCAAGTAGAGCTTGATGGGATGATTGTGATGTCGTATTGATCACGATGACATCACCTCAACCCAATTTGGGGGTGTTTCGGCTTGAATTATGCCCAAGTAGAGCTTGATGGCACCATCATGACATCATATGGACCACGATGACATCACCTCAACCCAATTTGGGGTGTTTCGGCTGGAATTACGCCCAAGTAGAGCTCAATGGGGTGATTGTGATGTCGTATTGATCACGATGACATCACCACAACCCAATTTGGGGGTGTTTCGGCTGGAATTACACCCAAGTAGAGCTTGATGGGATGATTGTGATGTCGTATTGATCACGATGACATCACCTCAACCCAATCCGGGGGCTGTTCAGGGTGGAATTACGCCCAAGTAGAGCTCGATGGCACCATCGTGACGTCATATGGACCACGACGACATCACCTCAACCCAGTCTGGGGGCGTTTTGGGTGGAATTATGGCCAAGTAGAGCTCGATGGGATGATTGTGATGTCGTATTGATCATGATGACGTCACCACAACCCAATTTGGGGGCGTTTCGGCTGGAATTACGCCCAAGTAGAGCTTGATGGGATGATTGTGATGTCGTATTGATCACGATGACATCACCTCAACCCAATTTGGGGGTGTTTCGGCTTGAATTATGCCCAAGTAGAGGTCGATGGCACCATCATGACATCATATGGACCACGATGACATCACCTCAACCCAATTTGGGGTGTTTCGGCTGGAATTACGCCCAAGTAGAGCTCAATGGGGTGATTGTGATGTCGTATTGATCACGATGACATCACCACAACCCAATTTGGGGGTGTTTCGGCTGGAATTACACCCAAGTAGAGCTTGATGGGATGATTGTGATGTCGTATTGATCACGATGACATCACCTCAACCCAATCCGGGGGCTGTTCAGGGTGGAATTACGCCCAAGTAGAGCTCGATGGCACCATCGTGACGTCATATGGACCATGACGACATCACCTCAACCCAACCTGGGGCCGTTCAGGGGGGCTTCCCGCGGGGGGGGGAGGGCGGGGCTATAGGGGGAAACTCACGCGGCGGCGGCGGCGGCGGCGGCGCTATAGGGCGAGGTAGAGGGTGATGGGGCAGTGGTCGCTGCCCAGCACGCGGGAGCGGATCTTGCTGTCGCACAGGGCCCCTTCCAAGCGTCGCGAGATGACGAAATAATCGAGGCGCCACCCCACGTTGCGATCGCGGGCGCCCCCCAAGTAGGTCCAGAAGGTGTAGGCGTACGGCACGTCGGGATAAAGATGGCGGAAGGAATCGAGGAAACCGGCGTCCAACAACGCCCCGAAACCTTCGCGCTCTTCGGCGGTGAAGCCGGCCGAGCGGCGGTTGGCCTGGGGGTGGCGGAGGTCGATTTCGGCGTGGGCGACGTTGAGGTCGCCGCAAAGGGCGACGGGTTTTTGGGCGTCGAGGCGGGTGAGGTAAGAGCGGAAGGCGGCGTCCCAGCGTTGGCGGTAGGCCAAGCGCGCCAAGCCCCGCCCGGCGTTGGGGACGTAAGCGGCCACCACAAAAAGGGCGGGAAATTCGGCCGTCACCACCCGGCCCTCGCGGTCGTGCTCCTCTTCGCCTGCGGGGGAGGGGGGAGGGTCACGGCGGGCCGGAGCGCGGGGGAGGGGGTGAGGCAGTTGGGGGGTGACTGGGGGCAACTGGGGGGCAACTGGGGGCAACAGAGGTAATTGGGGCGACTGGGGGCAACTGGAGGGCAACTGAGACGGTTGGGGGTGACTAGGGGCAACTGAGGCAGTTGGGGGGCAACTGAGGCAGTTAGGGGGCAACTGGGGGCAATTGGGGGGCAACTGAGGTAGTTGGGGGGCAACAGGGGCGACTGGGGGCAATTGGGGGCAACTGGAGGGCGGTTGGGGGCAACTGGGGGCAACTGAGGCATTTGGGGGCAACTGAGGTAGTTGGGGGCAACGGGGGCGACTGGGGGCAATTGGGGGCAACTGGAGGGTGGTTGGGGGGCAACTGGGGGCAATTGGGGGCAACTGGAGGGCGGTTGGGGGCAACTGGGGGCAATTGGGGCGACTGAGGCAGTTGGGGGGCAACTGGGGGCAATTGGGGGCAACTGGAGGGCGACTGAGGCGGTTGGGGGCAACTGCGGGCAACTGGGGGCAATTGGGGGGCAACTGAGGTAGTTGGGGGGCAACAGGGGCGACTGGGGGCAACTGGAGGGCGACTGAGGCAGTTGGGGGGTGACTAGGGGCAACTGAGGCATTTGGGGGCAACTGAGGCAGTTAGGGGCAACTGGGGGCAATTGGGGGCAACTGGGGGCAACTGAGGCAGTTGGGGGCAACTGGGGGCAATTGGGGGCAACTGGGGGCAACTGAGGTAGTTGGGGGCAACAGGGGCGACTGGGGGCAATTGGGGGCAACTGGAGGGCGACTGAGGCGGTTGGGGGCAACTGGGGGCAACTGAGGCATTTGGGGGCAACTGGGGGCAATGGGGGCAACTGGGGGCAACTGGAGGGCAAATGAGGCAGTTGGGGGGCAATGGGGGCAACGGAGGTAGTTGGGGGCAACTGGGGGCAACGGGGGCGACTGGGGGCAACTGAGGCAAGTGGGGGGCAATTGGGGGGCAACTGGGGGCAACTGAAGATCAACTGAGACAATTGGGGGCAACTGGGGGCAATGGGGGCCACTGGGCAGCAACTGGGGGCAACTGTGAGGCAATTGGGGGCAACTGGAGATCAACTGGGGGCAACTGGGGCCGACTGAGGCAACTGGGGGGGCAACTGGAGAGCAACTGGGGGCAACTGGAAGGCAACTGGGGGCAACTAGACCCAATGGGAGGCAACTGGGAGCAACCGTGAGACAACTGGGGGCAACTGGGGCCAACTGGGGGCAACCAGGGCCAACTGGAGGTCAACTGGGGGCAAGTAAGGGGCAACTGGGGGCAAGTAAGGGGCAACGGGGGGCAACTGGGAGCCAACCGAAGAGGGCTGGTGGCCAACAAGGACAAATCGGGGGGCAGGGGGAGATTTTGGGGGCTACGGGCTACTTATGGGTCCTGGGGGCTACTTGGGGGTCCCGGGGGCTACTTGGGGGTCCCGGGGGGGGGTGGGGACAGTTTGGCCGCGTTTTGGGGTCAATCATGAAGATTTTGGGGCCTTAAAGCAACAATTGGAAGCCCGGGAGAAAATTCAGTGGTCCTGCGGCGGTGTTGGGGGTCCCAAAGAATATTTGGTGGCCCCAGAACCTATTTGGTAGTCCCAGAATGTATTTAGGGGTCCCGGGGGCTATTTGAGGGTCGTGGGGGCTACTTGGGGTCCCGGGTGGCTACCTGGGGGTCACAGGGGGCTACTTGGGGTTGTGGGGGCTATTTGGGGGCTGCAGGGGGCTACTTGGGGTCCTGGGGGCTACTTGGGGGTCGTGGGGGATAGTTGGGGGTCCCGGGGGCTACTTGGGTGTTGCAGGGGCTACTTGGGGGTCCCGGGGCTATTTAGGGGTCCTGGGGGCTACTTGGGGTCCCGGAGGGCTATTTAGGGGTCCCGAGAGGCTACCTGGGGGTCATGGGGGCTACTTGGGGTCCCAGAGGCTATTTAGGGGTCCCAAGGGGCTACTTGGTGGTCCCGGGGGCTACTTGGGGTCCTAGGGGATATTTGGTGGTCCCAGGGGGCTACTTGGGGCTCCTGGGGGGCTACTTGAGTGTTGCGGGGGGATATTTAGGGGTCGTGGGGAGCTACTTGGGGTCGCACGGGGCTACTTGGGCGTCCCGGGGGCTACTCAGGGGTCCCGGGGGCTACTTGGTGGTCCCGGGGGCTACCTGAGGGTCATGGGGGCTACTTGGGGGTCCCGGGGCTACTCAGGGGTCCTGGGGGGCAACTTGGGGGTCCCAGAGGCTATTTAGGGGTCCCGAAGGGCTACTTGGTGGTCCCGGGGCTACTTGGGGGTCCCAGGGGATATGTGGGGGTCCCAGGGGGCTACCTGAGGGTCATGGGGGCTACTTGGGGGTCCCGGGGGCAACTTGGGGGTCCCGGAGGCTATTTAGGGGTCCTGAAGGGCTACCTGGTGGTCCCAGGGGGCTACTTGGGCATCCCGGGGGCTACTCAGGAGTCCCGGGGGGCTACCTGAGGGTCATTGGGGCTACTTGGGGTCCCAGGGGCTACTTGGGGTCCCGGGGGCAACTTGGGGGTCCCAGAGGCTATTTAGGGGTCCCGAAGGGCTACCTGGTGGTCCCAGGGGGCTACTTGGGCGTCCCGGGTGACTACCTGAGGGTCATGGGGGCTACTTGGGGTCCCGAGGGCTACTTGGGGTCCCGTGGCGGGGTGGGGGGCGCTCCTCACCGATGCCGTAGGTGACGCTGAGGGGCTCGTGGCGGGCCAGCAGCCCCACGCCGCCGTAGCCCGGCCGGCCCTCGGGGCTAGCCCAGAACTGGTGGGGCAACCCGGGGAGGGCGCGGACCTCGGGGGGCACGGCCGGGCCCCCGCACTTGGTCTCCTGCAGGCAGAGGACGTCGGGGGCCTCCTCCTGCACCCACTGCGGGGAGAGGGGGCCCCGAGATGGCGGGGACCCCCCGGTCACCTGGGGCCCCCCCACACCCGGGCCCCTCCCCCATCACCTGCCCCGCCCCCCCCGATTCCCCCCCTTTTCAGATCCCTCCCCGCCATTTTAGCGGCCCCCCCCACTTCCGGGTGTCCCACATCCCCCCCCATTTTCAGGGTCCCCCCCAGGTTCTGGGGTCCCCCCACTTCCGGGTCCCAGCCCCCTCCCCTCCCCCAGTTCCGGGGTCCCCTCCACTTCCGGGTCCCCCCAGTTCCGGGTCCCAGCCCCTCCCCACCCCCCGTTCCGGGTCCCCCCACCCCGGGTTCCGGGATCCCCCATTTCCGGGGCCCCCCTCCCCCATTTCCGGGGTCCCCTCCACTTCCGGGTCCCAGCCCCCTCCCCACCCCAGGTTCCGGGGTCCCCCCATTTCCGGGGCCCCCTCCCCCAGTTCAGGGTCCCCCTCCACTTCCGGGTCCCAGCCCCTCCCCACCCCCGGTTCCGGGGTCCCCTCCACTTCCGGGTCCCCCCACTTCCGGGTCCCGCCTGGGTCCCAGCCCCCCCATTCCGGGTCCCCCTCCCCTCCCCCCAGTTCCGGGTCGCCGCCCTCCCCAGGTTCCGGGGTCCCTCCCACTTCCGGGTCCCCCCACTTCCGGGTCCCCCACTTCCGGGTCCCCCTACCTGCAGCCCCCTTGCGCACCCACGCGCGCAGCCCGCCCACGTTCCATGACGTCACGCGCAGCGTGCAGCGCTGCCCGCCCGGCGCCACCTCCCGCGGGGCGGGTCCTCGTACGGGGGCGGGGCCTCCGATCGCCCCGCCTTCCGGGGGCGGCGCCCTGCGGGGAGGCGGGGTCAGGGGGGCTGGGGGGACTGGGAGGGACTGGGGGGAATGGGAGGGAACTGGGGGGACTGGGGGGACTGGGAGGGACTGGGGGGGAATGGGAGGGAACTGGGGATAGACTGGGAGGGGACTGGGAGGGACTGGGGGGGGACTGGGAGGGAACTGGGGGGACTGGGAGGGGCTGGGAGGGGCTGGGGGACTGGGAGGGACTGGGGGGGACTGGGGGGACTGGGAGGGACTGGGAGGGAACTGGGAGGGACTGGGGGGGACTGGGGGGACTGGGAGGGACTGGGAGGGAACTGGGAGGGACTGGGATGGGACTGGGGGGGACTGGGAGGGGACTTGGGGGACTGGGGGGGAATGGGAGGGGAGTGGGGGGAACTGGGGGGGACTGGGGAGACTGGGAGGGAACTGGGAGGGACTGGGATGGGACTGGGGGGACTGGGAGGGGACTTGGGGGGACTGGGAGGGACTGGGGGGCGACTGGGAGGGACTGGGAGGGACTGGGGGGACTGGGATGGGACTGGGGGGACTGGGAGGGAACTGGGGGGACTGGGATGGGACTGGGGGGACTGGGAGGGACTGGGGGGACTGGGAGGGGGCTGGGGGGAGTGGGAGGGGACTGGGAGGGGACTGGGAGGGACTGTGGGGGGACCGGGAGGGACTGGGGGGGACTGGGAGGGAACTGGGAGGAACTTGGGGGGACTGGGAAGCACTGGGATGGTACTGGGATTGGACTGGAAAGCACTGGGAGGGAACTGGGAGGGACTGGGATGGGACTGGAAAGCAGTGGGAGGGAACTGGGAGGGACTGGGATGGCACTGGGAGCCACTGGGAGGGACTGGGAGGGGGTTTAGGGGCACTGGGATATACTGGGACATACTGGGAAGCACTGAGAAACAACTGGGAGATCCATACTGGGTTATACTGGTTTGCCCCCCCCGCCCCCCCCCCAATGTTGGTCTGTACTGGTTCATACTGGTCTACATCAATCTATACTGGTCTATACTGGTTTGTACTGGTCCACAGTGGTCTATATGAGTCTATACTGGTCTGTACTGGTCTATATTAATCCATACCGGTCTATACTGGTCTGTACTGATTCATACTGGTCTATACTGCTTTATACTGGTTTATGGTGGTCCCTACAGGTCTATACTGGTCTATACTGGTCTGTACTGAGCTATATAAATCTATATTGGTCTGTAGTGGTTTATACTGGTCCATACTGGTCTACACAAGTCTATACTACTCCGTACTCATCTATACTGGTCCATACTGGTCTACACTGGTTTGTACTGGTTTATACCAGTCTATAGAAATCTATACAGCCTTATATTGGTCTATAGAGGCCTATACTGGTCTGTACTGGTTCATACTGGTCTGTACTGGTTCATAGTAGTCTGTACTAGTCTATACTTGTGTGTACTGGTCCATACTGGTTCATACTGGTCTATACTGGTCCATACAGCTCTATACTGGTCTGTTCTGGCCTATACTGGTCCGTTCTGGCCTATATTGGTCCGTACTGGTTGATCTATACTGGTCTATACAGGACCGTACTGGCCTATACTGGTCCGTACTGGTCCATACAGCTCCATACTAGTCTGTACTAGTCCATACTGGTCTGTACTGGCCTATACTGGCCTATATTGGCTTATAGTGGTCTGTACTGGTCTATACTGGTCTATACTGGCTTATATTGTCTTATACTGGTCTGTACTGGTCTATACAGGTCTATACTGGCTTATACTGGTCTGTACTGGTCTATACTGATCTATACTGGCTTATACTGGTCCATGCAGGTCTATACTGGTCTGTGCTGGCCTCTACTGGTCTGTACTGGTCCGTACTGCTCAATCTATACTGGTCTGTACTGGTCCGCACGGGTCTATGCAGGTCTATACCAGTCTGTACTGGTCCATACTGGTCTATACTGGACTGTACTGGTCCATACTGGTCCGTACTGGTCCATACTGGGGGGCACTCACCCGCCCCCTCCCCGGCGTCGCCGTCGGCCGCCTCCTTCTTGCTGCGCTTCGGCATCGCCGCAGGCCCCGCCCCTCGGCCACAAGCCCCACCCCCTCCGCCACAGGCTCCGCCCACCGGGCCCCGGCTCCGCCCCGCCCCCCCCCCCTCGGGCTGAGGCTTCGTCCCCGGGGCTCTGCCCTGGGCTCGGGCTCCGCCCCTCGGGGCTCAGGCTCCGCCCCCCGGGGTGTGGCCACGCCCCTCGGGATCAAGCTCCGCCCCTGGAAGAGGGAGACAGGCGTCAGCGCGGGCCCCGCCCCCGCGGGAATCCCGCCCCGCCCCCTCCCTCGCCGGCCAGCCAATCAGCGCGCCGCCTCGCTTGAATCGGCCAATCAGGGGCCGCCGCCGCCGCGCCGCAGCCAATCGGCGCCCGCCGTGGCCACGTGGCGGCCAATCTCAGCCCGCCGGAGCCCGAACCGGAGCCAATCAGCGTCCACCGGTGCGCAAACCGGAGCCAATCAGCGTCCCCCGCGGGCCAAGCCGGAGCCAATCAGCGCCCACCGGTGCCCAAACCGGAGCCAATCAGCGCCCAAACAGACCAGTTACCCCCCCCACCCCCCCCTCGCCCCGCGGCAGCCAATCAGCGCCCGTCCCCCCGCAGCCAATCAGCTCCCCCTTACCCACCCCACCCCCCGCAAGCGGCAGCCAATCAGCGCCCGCCCCCCCCGTACCGCCGCCCCCCGCCCCCCACCAATCATCGCCCCCCGCAGCCAATCAGCGCCCGCCGTACCTTAAGCACCGCCCAACCGGCGCCTCCCGGTGCGAGGCCGGGACCAATCAGCGGCGGCGGCGGCGGCAGCGCGCGCGCCCGAGCGGCTCCGCGTGCGGGGCGGGGGCGGGACCGGAAGCGGAAGCGTCGCCGCGTCACGAGGGGGGGAGGGCGGGCGCCGCGCGGGCGCGTCACTTCGGGCGCGCGGCGGCCGGAAGTGACGCGCTCGGGCGGCGCCAGAAGCGGCGCGTGGCGGCGGCGGCGGCGGGAAGCGGCGGCGGCGGGAGGCGGTCGCGGCGGTGACGCGGCGCTGACGTCAGAGTGACGCCATGCCGACGGTGCTGGGGCTGGAGGGCTCCGCCAACAAGGTGGGGGCGGGGGTGGTGCGGGACGGCGTCATCCTCAGCAACCGCCGCGCCACCTACGTCACGCCGCCCGGGCACGGTGAGGCGCCTGACGTCACTGCCCCCCTTCCGGCGCCGCCCCCCTTTCCCGCGCGGATCCCCCCGCCCCTCCGCTGACGTCACTGCCGGCCTGCAGACCCCTCCCCCGCCCCGTGACGTCAGCCTCCCCTTCCCCAGACCCCATGACGTCCCTCCCCCTCGCCACCCTCCCCGTGATGTCACCCGCCCCGTGACGTCACTCTCTCCCAAGCCCTTCCCCCCAGCCCTCTCCGTGACGTCGCTCCGCCTCTTGGCCCCCCCCACCCCCGCGCCATGACGTCCCGCCCCTCCCCATGACATCACTTCCCTGGGAGCCCGCCGCCTGTGTGATGTCATCGTTCCCGGGAGGCCCCTCCCCGTGACATCACCGGCCCCTTGGAGCCCCCCATGACATCACTGATCCCCGCCGTGACATCACTCCTACCCCCACCCCCCGACCCTCCTGTGATGCCATTCCCGGCAGGACCCGCCCCCATGATGTCATCACTTGACACCACGTGATGCCACTTCCCCCGAGACACTCCCCCGCCCGCCCCATGACGTCACTTCCCACCCCCCCGAGGCCCCTTCCCGCAACACCCCAGAAGCCGCCCGGTGACATCACCCCCTTCCCCGTGACATCACTCCCCCGCCATGTCCTCCCCTCCCCCCGCCTACGACATCCCCAGCCCCCCCGGTGACGTCACCGCCCCCCGGTGACGTCACGGTGCCCCCTGCCCCCAGGCTTCGCCCCCGGCCCGACCGGCCGCCACCACCGGGGGGCGCTGTTGGGGCTGGTGGCCGACGCCCTGGCCGACGCCCGGCTCCGCCCCCGCGACCTCGACGCCGTCGCCTTCACCAGGGGTACGGGGGGGGGGCGGGGCCTGGGGCGGGGGGGGGCGGGGCTTTGCCGGGAGACATGTGGGTCGCGTGTCCTTAGCGTGTCCTTAGCGTGTTCCCCAGAAGCCCACGGATGAGGCCCCCCCCAGCCCCCCGCCGCCATTTTGTCACCTCCCCTGCCCCACAGGGGCCCCTGAGAGGCGTTTGGGTCACGTGTCCTTAGCATGTCCTTAGCATGTTCCCCAGAAACCCATAGCTTGGAGCCCCCCGGGCCCCCAGCCGCCATTTTGTCCCCTCCCCAGACCCACAGGAGCCCCCAGCATGTTCCCCAGAAACCCATAGCTTGGAGCCCCCCGGGCCCCCAGCCGCCATTTTGTCCCCTCCCCAGACCCACAGGGACCCCCCAGGAGGCCTCCGGCTCATGCGTCCTTAGCATGTCCTTAGCATGTTCTTAGCATGTTCCCCAGAAACCCCCAGACAGGAGCCCCCCGGGCCCCCCGCCGCCATTTTGTCCCCTCCCCAGCCCCACAGGGACCCCCCCGGGAGGCGTCCGTCTCGCGCGTCCTTAGCGTGTCCTTAGCGTGTTCCCCGGGGGGCGCAGGGCCGGGGATGGGGGCCCCGCTGGCCGTGGTGGCGGCGGTGGCGCGGACGCTGGCGCAGCTCTGGGCCCTGCCCCTGCTGGGGGTCAACCACTGCGTGGGGCACATCGAGATGGGGCGGCTGCTGGGCCGCGCCCGCGACCCCCTCGTCCTCTACGTCAGCGGCGGCAACACGCAGGTAACGCGCCCGCGCGGGGGCGGGGCGGGGGGCGGGGCCGCGGGGCGTCACGTTAAGCGGGAGGGCGGCATAGGACGGCGCGGCGTGACGCGGGGCGCGGCGGTGAGGTGAGGTGCGGCGACGTGGCACGGCACGGGGCGATGACGCGGGGCGTCACGGGGTGATGACACGGGACGTCACGCGGTGACGCGGGACGTCACGCGGTGACACATGATGTCGTGTCGAGACTTGGGATGGCACGCGGTGACACGCGGGGGGGTCGTGTCGGGACACGGGATGTCACGTCGTGATTTGGGGTGTCATGCGATGACACGGGATGGCATATGATGACACGGGGTGCCACGTCATGACACGCAATGTCATGTGATGAGAGAGGATGTCATGCGATGGCGTCGTGGGGTGTTGGGGCATAACATGGGATGTCACGGCATGACGCATGACATCCCGTGACGGTAATGTGAGACGTTACATGATGACGTAGCGCGTCACATAGCGATAACAAGGGATGTCACGTGATGACACAGGATGCCACGTCATGACACGCGATGTCACGTGATGACACAGGATGTCATGCAATGGCATCATAGGATGTTGTGGCATAACACAGGATGTCACGACACGACACGTGACATGCCGTGATAGTAACATGAGATGTCACGTGATGACACAGCGCGTCACGTAGTGATAACGAGGGATGTCACGTGATGACACGGCACATCGCGTCATGACTTGTGACGTTACACGATGACACGGGATGTTGTGTCATAGCGTAGGATGTCACACGACGACACGGGATGTCACGTCACGACTTGGGCGGTCGTGCGATGACACGGGATGCCGTGTGATGATGTCATGGGACGCGGCGTTGCAATACGGCGCGCCGCGGCGTGACGCGCGACGTCACGCGTTGCTAACGAGGGATGTCACGCGGTGACGTGGCGCGTCACGTGATGATAACGAGGGATGCCACGTGATGACACGCCACGACGCACGACCGCGACGCGCGACGACACGCCCCGACATGCCACAACACACGACAACGCGCCAGGACACGCGCCAGCACGCCGCGCTACGCGATAACGCGCCGACGCGCCCGCACGCCACGAGGGGCGGGCTCCGGTCGCGCCGCGTGACGCCGCGTGATGTCACATGACGTCGCGTGACATCACGTGACGTCACATGACGCCCCGCCCCGCCAGGTGATCGCCTTCTCCCGCCGCCGCTACCGGATTTTCGGGGAGACGCTGGACCTGGCCGTGGGCAACTGCCTCGACCGCTTCGCCCGCCTCCTCCAGGTGACCCCGCCCCCCGCTGTGACGTCAGGGGCCACGCCCCGGCCCCGCCCTGCCCCGCCCCGCGGGGAGCCCGTTAACCCCTCCCCTCCCCCCCCCCCAGATCTCCAACGACCCCAGCCCCGGCTACAACATCGAGCAGCTGGCCAGGAGTGAGGAGGGGGGCCCTGTCTGCACCCACCCCCCTCAGTAGCCACCCCACCCCTCAGTAGCCCCCCAACCCCGTAAGCCCCCAACCCCCTTAGTAGTCCCCCGTCTGTAGTAGCCACCCAATCCCCTTATTACACCCCAAAAGCTCCTTAGTGTCGTCCCCACTTCTATGGTAGCCCCCCGACCGCTTTAGTATGACCCCTTTATAGCGCCCCCATTTAACACCCCAAAACCCTTAATGCCCCCCAGCTTTATTTAGCAGCCCCTTTGGTAGCCCCCAGCCCTTGTTATTTCATGATCATCGGTATTCGTTAAATCATCCTTCATAATTCAGCCTCTTTGGTGTCACCAATTGATTGGTGTATGATACATTCATTTAAATTGATTCGTAAATTCGTGACCTTCATTTTAATCCTTTGATTGTTCAGTGGACAAACTTTATTTTACTTGATTGCTTCGTGCCCCCCAGTTATTTCGTTTAATTATTTAATTCGGATACATTTAATTGACCCTGTCCTTCCCCCAGTTTATAATTCGATTCATTATTGGTGTTCTATTCATAATTGATTATTGTTAAATCCCCCCAAATCCCTTTTATTTCAATTACATTGTTAAATCCGACTCATCATATTGATTTTGTATTTAAATCGCTCATATTTGTTATTCATTATTTAAATCATTTCATGGTAATTGACTGGTTAATTTACTGGATTGATAGATCACCACCAAATCATTTTCATAATTTAAATCATTTTCATGAAATTGTAATTGTTTTATTTTTGTTGTGCAGTGGTCATTTAATTGATACTTTGTTGACCTTCTAAATCCAAATCGTTGATTGTTGTATTCGGTTAAGACAATTTAAATCATCTTATTTAAATCATTTCGTTATTTAAATCCCATTGATTATTTAAATCATTTCGTTGAATTTAGGTGTTCATCCCTTTCATACCCCCCCAGTTTGGTGATTTCATTTAATTTTGTCTTCAATCGTTTATCTGGTGAGCTCATAATTGACTCATGATTGGCCCTTTTGTATTTTAAATCAAACTCATGGCCATTTGTTGACTGGTAATTGGTCCCCCCAGTATAGCCCCCAGCCCTTCATGTGGAACAGGAGCAGCTGCCCCCCCCCCCACCTGTCAGGGTGCCCCCATCCCCCGGCTATCAGGTGCCCCCCCAGGGCGGGGTCCCCTGACGCCCCCGGCCGCAGGGGCCAGCGCCTGGTGGAGCTGCCCTACGTGGTGAAGGGCATGGACGTCTCCTTCTCGGGGCTCCTCTCCCACCTCCAGGTAAGGGACCCCCCCACACCCCCCCGCTGGTGTTTTTGGGGGGGACACCCAGTGTGCCCCCCGGTCACCCTTCTGTGCGGCCCTCCCCCACCCCAGGCTGTGACCCCCAAACTTTTGGCGTCGGGAGGCGACCCCGAGGATCTCTGCTTCTCCTCCAGGTGGGACCCGGGGGCGGGGGGGTAGGGGTGGGGGGGGTAGGGGTGTGGGGGGGACATTGAAGGGGTTTGGGGGGGTTAAGGGGTGGGGTGTTAAGGGGTGGGGGATATTAAGGGGGTTTGGGGGGATATTAAGGGGTGGGGGGTTAAGGGGTTTGGGGGGTGTTAAAGGGGGTGGGGGGGTTAAGGGGTGTGGGGGTGATGAAGGGGTTTGGGGGGCTTAAGGGGTGGGGGGTCAAGGGGTGGGGGGACATTAACGGGGTTTGGGGGGCTGTTAAGGGGTTTGGGGGGGTTAAGGGGGTTTGGGGCTGATAAAGGGTTTGGGGGGTTAAGGGTTTGGGGGCTGTTAAAGGGTTTGGGGGTTAAAGGGGTTTGGGGGGTGATGAAGGGGTGGGGGGGTTAAGGGTTTGGGGGGTGTTAAGGGGTTTGGGGGGGTGTTAAAGGAATGAAGGGGTTTGGGGGGTTTAAGGGTGTGGGGGGCATTAAAGGGGTGTGGGGGTGAAGTGTGGGGGGGTGTTAAAGGGGTGTGGGGGATATTAAGGGGTGGGGGGATCTTAAGGGGTGGGGGGCTGATGAAGCGGTTTGGGGGTGAAGGGGTGTGGGGGATATTAAGGGGTTGGGGGGCTTAAGGGGTGTGGGGGCGTTAAGGGCATTTGGGGGTGAAGGGGTGTGGGGGTGATGAAGGGGTGGGGGTTAAGGGGTGTGGGGCGATATTCGGGGGTGGGAAATTGCGGGGGCGTGGGGACGTCGAGTGGGGTTGGGGCATTTTGGGGCGCGGGGGGTAATGAAGGGCTCTGGGGGCTATTCAGGGGTTGGGGGGTTGGGGGGTGGGGTCTAATAAAGGCATTTTGGGGGCTGTTCAGGGGTTTGGGGGGGTTAAGGGGTTTGGGGCGCTTTTGGGGGTTTTGGGGCCCATGAGGGGGTTTTGGGGTCTATTAAAGGGGGTTTGGGGCCCATGAAGGGGTTTTGGGGTCTACTAAGGGGTTTTGGGGTACAGCAAGGGGTTTTGGGGTCTATTAAAGGGTTTTGGGGCACATTAAGGGGCTTTGGGGTGGGATGAGGGGTTTTGGGGCACTTTCGGGGTTTTGGGGCCCATGAGGGGTTTTGGGGTCTATTAAGGGGTTTTGGGGTGTATTAAGGGGTTTTGGGGCCCGTTAAGGGGTTTTGGGGCACATTAAGGCGGTTTTGAAGTCTATTAAGGGGTTTTGAGCTCCATTAAGGGGGCTTTGGGGTCTACTAAGGGGTTTGGGGGCAGTGTTAAGGGGTTTGGGGGCACAGTAAGGGGTTTTGGGGCCCATGAAGGGGTTTTGGGGCACAGTAAGGTGGTTTGGGGTCTATTAAGGGGTTTGGGGACCCATGAAGGGGTTTTGGGGTCTGTTAAGGGGTTTTGGGGCACATTAAGGCGGTTTTGGGGCCCATGAAGGAGTTTTGGGGCCCGTTAAGGGGGTTTTGGGGCACATTAAGGCGGTTTTGGGGTCTGTTAAAGGGGTTTTGGGGCACATTAAGGCAGTTTCGGGGTCTGTTAAGGGAGTTTTGGGGCCCATGAAGGGGTTTTGGGGCACATTAAGGGGTTTTGGGGCCCGTTAAGGGGGTTTTGGGGCGCCTCCGGGGCGCGGCTGACGGGGCGGTGCCGCCGTGGGGCAGGAGACGGCCTTCTCCATGCTGGCGGAGGTGACGGAGCGGGCCCTGGCCCTCACCCGGGCCTCCCACCTGCTGCTGGTGGGGGGCGTGGCCTGTGCGTAAGGACACGCCCCCTGGGGGGCGGGGTCACATCCGGGGGCGGGGCCACACCCGGGGGCGGGGCCCATGGGTGGTGGGGGGCTGTCTATAAGGGGGCTGGGGAGCCACGCCCGGGGGCGGGGTCACAGTCCTGGGGGTGGGGCCATCGCCAAGGGGGCGGGGTCGTGGTTAGGGGGCGGGACCCACGGGTGTGGGGCAGGAGCCTGTATATGGGGGAGGGAGGATTGGGGGGCAGGGCCTACAATCGGGGTGGGGCCCATGGATATGGGGCGGGACCCATGGATATGGGGGCGGGGCCCAGGGATATGGGGCGGGACCCGTAGATATGGGGGCGGGGCCCAGGGATATGGGGCGGGGCCCACAGATATGGGGTGGGACCCATAGATACAGGGCGGGCCCAGACCCAGGGGTGGGACTTATGCCTAGGGAGTGGGGCCCACACTTAGGGGCGGGACCCAGACCCAGGGGGTGGGAACCATGTCTAGGGGGTGGGGCCTGTGTGAAGGGGCGGGGCCCCAGATATTGGGCGGGGCCCAGACCTAGGGGAGGGGGGCCCATGTATAAGGTTTGGGACCCCCATCTCTGGGGCAGGACCCCCATCTCTGGGGCGGGACCCACATCTCTGGGGCGGGACCCACATCTCTGGGGTGGGGCGGAGCCAGGTGTCCGGCCCCACCCCCACCCCGCCCCTCCCCCCCCCCAGGTAACCGCCGCCTCCAGGAGATGCTGCAGAGCATGTGCAGCGCCCGGGGGGCCCAGCTCTGCCCCAGCGACGAGAGGTGGGGCGGGGACCCCCATCTGTGGGGCTGGGACCCACACCTAGGGGGCTGGACCCACACCTAGGGGGCGGGGACCCCGATATAGGGGGTGGGGATTCATATCTGTGGGGCTGGGACTCGCATGTAGAGGCCTGGGGGCGTAAGTACGGGGATGGGACCGAGATATATAGGGCTGGACCCACATCTATGGGGCTGGGACTTACAGCTAGGGGTGGGACGCGCATATGGCGAGTGCGGACCCATATCTGTGGGCCTGGGGTTCACAACTAGGGGGCTAGACCCACATTTAGGGGGTGGGATGCTCATCTGTGGGGCTGGGGCTTGCATCTATAGGGCTGGGACCCACATGTAAGGGGCTGGGACTTGCATCTAGGGGGTCGGGATCCACATCTGTGGGGCTGGGGCTCACATCTATGGGGCAGGCCCTGAATATATGGGCTGGGGACCTACATCTGGGGGGCTGGACCCACATCTATGGAGCTGGGACTTGCATCTAGGGGGCTGGCCCCACATCTATAGGGCTGAGACTCACATCTAGGGGGCGGGAGCCAGATATATGGGGTGGGGATCCACATCCATGGGGCTGGCCCCACATCTATAGCGCTGGGACTCACATCTATGGGGTTGGACCCAGATCTAGGGAGCTGGGACCCACATCTATGGGGCTAGACCTACATCTAGGAGACTGGGACTCACATCTATGGGGCTGGACCCAGATCTGGGGGTTGGGACCCACATCTATAGGGCTGGACCTACATCTACAGGGCTGGGACTCGCATCTATAGGGCTGGGAGTCACATCTGTGGGGCGGGAGCCAGGTATATGGGGTGGAGACATACATCTATGGGGTGGCACCCACATTTACGGGGCTGGGGTGAACATCTATGGGGTGAGACAGAGACGTATGCGGTGGGGAGGTGCATCTATGGGGCTGGCCCCACATCTCGGGGGCCTCCCCCAGGTTCTGCGTGGACAACGGGGCCATGATCGCTCAGGCCGGCTGGGAGATGCTGAGGGCGGGGCAAGTGACCGAGCTCGCCCAATCAGGGATCACCCAGAGGTGAGGGGGGACCCGGGCGTCCGGGACCCACACGTATGGGGCTGGGACCCACATATGTGGGACGGGACCCACATATGGGGGGGTGGGATCCATATATGTGGGGCAGGACCCACACGTATGGGACTGGGAGCCACGCATATGGGGCTGCGACACAAATATATGGGGCCGGGACCCATGTATGTGGGGCAGGACCCACATATATGGGGCTGAGATGCAGCTATATGGGGCTGGGGCCTATATATGTGGGGCAGAACCCATGAATAGGGGGGTGGGACCCACATATGTGGGCCTCGGACGTGCATATATGGCACTGGGACCCACATATATGGGGCTGAGACACAGATATATGGGGCAGGACCCCCATCTATGGGGTTGGGACCCGCGTATATGGGGACAGGACCCACGTATATGGAGCAGGACCCACATATGTAGAGCTGGGACCCACATATATGGGGCTGGGATGCAGATATAGGGGGCAGGACCCACATACGTGGGGCTGAGGCCCACATCTATGGGGTGGGACCCACATGTAGGGGCCTGGGACCTGTATATATGGGGGCAGGACCCATATACATGGGGATGGGACCCACATATATAGGGGTGGGCCAAACACATATGGAGTGGGGATGCAGGTACATGGGGTGAGACCCCCATATGTGGGGCTGGGGTCTATATATATGGGGCAGGATGCACATCTATGGGGCTGCGATGCAGATGTATGGGCTGGGAGTCACATCTATGGGGTTGGGACTTGCATATATGGGGCTGGGACCCACATCTATGGGGCCAGACCCTCATATATGGGGCGGGACCCACACATATGGGGTGGGACCCACGTCTATGGGGTGGGGGGACCCAGGCATCTGGCTGCCATGACCTCTGACCTCTCCCCTCCCCCCCCCAGGTACCGGACGGACGAGGTGGAAGTGACCTGGAGGGATTGACCTGGCCACTCCCCCCAGGTGGCCACGCCCTATATGGCCACGCCCACCGGCTCCAAGCCCCGCCCACTTTTCTATAAAGTCTCCACCCCCCCAGGTTTTGGCTCCGCCTCTTTATATGGATATAAGGGGGGGGGTGGGGAGCTCCCGGACGTCTGGGTCCCCCCGCCCCATAGATGTGGGGCCTGCCCCATAGATGTGGGGCCCATCCAAGGGGTTTGGGGGGTGAATTTGGGTTTTGGGGGAAAATTGGGGGAATTTGAGGGGCTTGGGGGGATTTTGAGGCAAATCTGGGGGGTTTTGGTGAAAATTTCTGGGATTTGGGGGTAAATGCGGTGGATTTGGGGGGGTGAATTGGAGGAAATTGGAGGATTTGGGGGTATTTTGGGTTGTTTTAGGTAATTTGGGCTATTTTGGGGCTATTTTAGGTTATTTCGGGGTCTATTTTAGGTTGTTTTGGGATATTTGCGGGCTATTTCAGGTTATTTTGGGGCTATTTTAGGTTATTTTGGGGCTATTTGAGGTTACTTTTTTTGTTATTTTGGGCTATTTTGGGGCTATTTCAGGTTATTTTTTGTTATTTGGGGATATTTCGGGGCTATTTCAAGTTATTTGGGGTTATTTTAGGATATTTTGGGGTTGTTTTCGCTTACTTTGGGTTATTTTGGGGCTACTTGAGGTTATTTCGAGGCTATTTTTTGTTATTGTGGCCATTTGGGGTCTATTTGGGGGGGGCTGGGGGGTATTTTGGGGCGGTATGGTGTCTTGGCCCCGCCCACCCTGCCGCAAGCCGCGCCCCTCCGCTGCCACTCAACGGCGAGCCACGCCCTCAGCCTCGCTCATTTGACTATCCCCGCCCCCTCGTTGCGCTCGCTGGCGCAGAGGGGGCGGGCGGGCGAGGCCACGCCTCCCCCCGCAGCGTGGCGGCCAATGGGAGGGCTGGGGGCGTGGTGCGGCGGAGGGGGCGGTGGCGCAGCGCGGTGGGCGCCTCAGTCTGTGGCGAGGCGGCGGAGGGAGCGGATGCTACCGGTAACGGAGCGAAGGGGAAGGCGAAGGCGGGAGGGAAGCGGCGGGTCCCGGTTGTCCCCGATCCCCCGACCCGCGTTCCCCCCGTCGCCGTCAGCCGCGGGCGAGCGGGGTTTTAGCGGCGTCGCAGAGCAGCGGTAGCGGCTCCTTCTTCGCCCGGGGGAGGAACGGATGGTTCGTGGCTCCACCGGATTTTGGGGGGTCGCACAGGGGCTCCGGGGGGCACCGCGGAGGGAGCGGGGGCGTCCCGGGGAGGGAGCGAGGGGGATCCCGGGGGCTCCGGCTGCGGCGCCGCCTCCTCCTTCTCCCCTCAGCTGCAGCCGGCGGCGGGAACCGGCCGCGGGGGGGGGGTGCCCGGCTGAATAAACCCCCTATTTTCTCCTTATTTTTAATTTATTTTAAGCTTTAACAGTTAATTTTCTTTCTTTTAAGTTAGTTTTTGTCTTTTTTAGTATGAACGGGGGGATTTTTTACCTCAGTTTTGCCTCTCCCTACTCCTCCCCGACCCACGTGGCCCCTCTCCTGCCCCTTCTAAAAACCCTTAAAATTTTTTTTTTTCACCGTTACTTAATGTAATAATAAATTTATTAATATAATTAATTTTCTTTTTTTTTTTTCTCTGTCGT
The DNA here is from genome assembly GCF_034638445.1 of Ciconia boyciana. Classification (NCBI taxonomy): domain Eukaryota; kingdom Metazoa; phylum Chordata; class Aves; order Ciconiiformes; family Ciconiidae; genus Ciconia; species Ciconia boyciana. Next base: position 563,571 of record NW_027328406.1, read on the forward strand.
TTTCATTTCTTTTTCTGCCTTTTTTTCAGTCGTTTTCCTCACGGCAAGAAGCAGGGACACGCAGGCGCCGGAGCCGGGTTGCCCTTCTAAATATTTTAATACGTTTATAAACGTTTGGATTTTGCTTGCCTGCCCTTTTAAATGCTTAATTTGCGCTTTTGTGCGCTTTTAAATGTTTAATTTGCACTTTCGTGCGGCTATAAATGTTTAATTTAGATTTGTATGTGCTTTTAAATGTTTAATTTCCGCGTCGGTGCGCCAAGGGTTCGTAATTGGAGGGCGTTAAATCGAGATTCCCAATTTAACCGGTTACTGGGTGAAATTATTAAATTTTTTAAACTACTCTGGGTTTGTTGTTGGGTTTGTTTTATAAACGGTGAAAAAAATAGGGTTAATTGTTGGATTTAATGGGTTTATTACCTTTTCTGGATGGGTTGGGAGGAAAATGTCATTTAAAAATAAAAGGGGAAAAAATAAGGGAAAAATGGGTTGGAAATAATTTTTTAAAATGTGTTAAAAGTAAGGAAAAAGGCTTTGGTTAAAAAAATTGAATAGAGGGAAAGGGGTTAAAAAAGGGAAAGAAAGGGAAAAAGGATTTAAAAAGAGGAAAGAAAGGGAAAAGGTTTAAAAAGGGACGAGTGAAAATGGGTTAAAAAAGGGGGAATCAAGGGGGAAATAAAGGGAAAACGCATTAAAAGGGGGGAATAAAGGGAAAATTAAAAGGTAATGAAAGCAAAACGGGTTAAAAAAGCGGAATAAAGGGAAAATGGGTTTAAAAATGGGGAACAAAGGCAAAATTAAAACGGAGAACCGAGGGAAAATGGGTTTAAAGAGGGGGAATGAAGGCAAAATTAAAAGGGAATAAAGGGAAAATTGAGAAGGGGAATGAAGGGGAAATGGGTTAAAAAAGGGGGAATAAAGGGAAAATAGATTAAGAAAAAAGGAATGGGAAAACGGGTTGAAGGGGGGAATAAAGGGAAAATTAGGAGGAATGAAGGAAAATGGGCTTAAAAAGGGGAATAAAGAGACAATGGGTTAAAAAGGGGGGGTGAAAAAATGGGTTAAAAGGGGGAATAAAGGGAAAAGGGGTTAAAACAAGGGGGATAAAGGGAAAATTGAAAAGGGGAATGAAGGGAAAATGGGTTAAAAAATGGGGAATCAAGGGAAAATTAATAAGGAATTAATGGGAAAGGGATGAAGGGAAAATGGGTTTAAAAAGGGGGAATAAAGGGGAAATTGAAAAGGGGAAGGAAGGGAAAATGGGTTAAAAATAGGGAATAAAGGGAAAATGGGTTAAAACAAGGGGGATAAAGGGAAGATTAATAAGGAATTAATGGAAGAGGGATGAAGGGAAAATGGGTTAAAACAAGGGGGAATCAAGGGAAAATGGGTTAAAACAAGGGGGAATCAAGGGAAAATGGGTTAAAACAAGGGGGAATCAAGGGAAAATTGAAAAGGGGAATGAAGGGAAAATGTGTTAAAAAAGGGGGAATAAAAGGAAAATTAATAAGGAATTAATGGAAAAAGGATGAAGGGAAAATGGGTTTAAAAAGGGGGAATCAAGGGAAAATGGGTTTAAAAAGGGGGAATCAAGGGAAAATGGGTTTGAAAAGGGGAAGGAAGGGAAAATTGAAAAGGGGAAGGAAGGGAAAATTGAAAAGGGGAAGGAAGGGAAAATGGGTTAAAAATAGGGAATAAAGGGAAAATTGGGGAATAAAAGGAAAAGTGAAAAGGGGAGAAAAGGGGGAATAAAGGGGAAATTGAAACGGGGCATGAAGGGAAGAGTTAAAAAGGGAGAACGACACCGACCCGCGCTGCTCCCGCTGCTGCCTCAGCTGAGGGGAGAAGGGGCGGGGCCAGCCACGAGGGGGCGTGGCGAGGGGGAAAGGCGGGAAGAGCCGCGCATGCGCAGAGCCCCTTTCCCGCCAGGGCTGCCGCCCTCTTCCCGCCCTTCCACGCGGGTCGCTGTCACCAGTGGGGCGCGGCCCGGCCGCCATCTTGTCCCTCAGCCCCCTTCCCCGCAGGTTTCTCCTCGTGGGAGGCGGCCATCTTGTGCGTGCGTGTCCCCGGCTTCCACTCGGGTCTCCCGTCACCAGTGGGGTGGCGTGCGGCGGCCATTTTGTCTGTGCCTCCTGCTTCCCCTCCGGTCTCTCCTCACGCTCCGCCGCCATCTTGTCCCCTTCCCCTCCGGTCTCTCCTCACGCTCCGCCGCCATCTTGTCCCCTTCCCCTCAGGTCTCTCCCTCACGCTCCGCCGCCATCTTGTCCCCTTCCCCTCCGGTCTCTCCTCACGCTCCGCCGCCATCTTGTCCCCTTCCCCTCCGGTCTCTCCTCACGCTCCGCCGCCATCTTGTCTCCTTCCCCTCAGGTCTCTCCCTCACGCTCCGCCGCCATCTTGTCCCCTCCTCTCCTCCCCAAGATGGCGGCCGAGCGCTTCTCCTCACGCTCTCGACGCCGCATGGACGCCGACGCTCTCCCTTCCTGCCGCCACCGCCTCTGTCCCCGCCACCGCCGGCCCCCGGCCACTCGCCGCTGCGCTGGGCAGAGCCGCGCGTTGGCCGGGCTGCCCCCCGCCGCCGTCATGGAGGCGGCCGCCCGCGCCCTCGCCGTGTGGAGCCGCCAGGTGAGAGGTTGGCGGGAGGGCGGACATGTTGTCTTCATCCTGAGGGGAGGGCGGGCATCTTGCCCCCTTCCCTGAGGAGAGGGCGGCCATCTTGTCCCCTTGCTTGAGGGAGAGGCTTGGCGGGAGGGCAGCCATCTTGTGCCCTTCCCTGAGGGGATGGCAGCCATCTTCTTCCTCACCCTGAGGGGATGGCTGTCATCTTGTCCCCTTCCCTATGGAGAGGGCCACCATCTTGTCCCCTTCCTTGAGGGAGGGGCTTGGCGGGAGGGCAGCCATCTTGTCCCTCACCCTGAGGGGATGGCGGCCATCTTGTCCCCTTCCCTGAGGGGAGGGCGGCCATCCTCACCATCACCCTGAGGAGAGGGCGGCCATCTTGTCTCCTTCCCTTGGGGAATGGTGACCATATTCTTCCTCACCCTGAGGGAATGGTGGCCATCTCCTCCCTCACCCTGAGGGGAGGGCAGCCATCTTGTCCCCTTCCCTGAGGGTAGGGCAGCCATTTTGTCTTCACCCTGAGGGGAGGGCGGCCATGTTGTCCCCTTCCCTGAGGGGAGGGTGGCCATCTTGTCCCTCACCCTGAGGGGATGGCGGCCATCTTGTCCCCTTCCCTGAGGGGAGGGCGGCCATCCTCACCATCACCCTGAGGAGAGGGCGGCCATCTTGTCTCCTTCCCTTGGGGAATGGTGACCATATTCTTCCTCACCCTGAGGGAATGGTGGCCATCTCCTCCCTCACCCTGAGGGGAGGGCAGCCATCTTGTCCCCTTCCCTGAGGGTAGGGCAGCCATTTTGTCTTCACCCTGAGGGGTTGGTGGCCATCTTGTCCCCTTCCCTGAGGGGAGCACAGCCATTTTGACTTCACCCTGAGGGGAGGGCGGCCATCTTGTCCCCTTCCCTGAGGGGAGGGCAGCCATCTTGTTTTCACCCTGAGGGGAGGGTGGCCATCTTGTCCCCTTCCCTGAGGGGAGGGCAGCCATCTTGTTTTCACTCTGAGGGGAGGGTGGCCATCTTGTCCCTCACCCTGAGGGGATGGCGGCCATCTTGTCCCCTTCCCTGAGGGTAGGGCAGCCATTTTGTCTTCACCCTGAGGGGAGGGCGGCCATCTTCTCCCTCACCCTGAGGGGAGGGCGGCCATCTTGTCCCCCCGCAGGTGGAGGAGGAGCGCCGTCAGCAGGAGGCGGGGCTTCGCCGGGGAGAGGCGGAGCTTGCGGCCGCCCGGGCGGAGTCCTTGGCCCTGCGGGCGGGGCTGGCGCAGTGCCGGGCCCAGATGGCCTCCATGGCCCGACGCCTGGCCCACCGACAGCGCCAGTACCGCCGCCTGCGGGGCCTCTACGACCGCCTCCGCGCCGCTGCCGCCCGCCCCACCGCCGCCGCCGCTGCCGCCAACCGCGCCTGGCCGCGCCACGGCCACGGCCACCCCGCGCCCCGCCACCCCCCAAGTGAGTGGGCGCCATCTTGAGTGTGGCCTGGCAGCCATTTTGTGTGTGGCATGCCATCCTTGGGGGGGGGGGTGTGTGTGTGTATAATGAGCATATATATACCTATTTACTTATATATATGTATTTTAATATATTTTTTATATATACACACATATATATATTTGTATACACCTCACCATTTGGAGTGTGGCCGGGTAACCGTGGTGCTGCTTTGCCCACCATTTTGTGTGTGGCCTGGCCAGCGTGGTGGTGGTGGTGGCGGCCAGCCGCCATCTTGAGTGTGGCCGTGCTGCCATGCCTGGATTGGGGGGGGTTGGCCGCCATCTTGAGTGTGGCCTGGACGCCATTTTGAGTGTGGCCGGTCGCCATTTTGAGTGTGGTCCCCGGCCGCTATCTTGAGTTTAAAGGTGGGGGGCTGCTATTGGGAGTGGTGTGGCCGCCATGTTGGTTGTGGCCCTGTCGCCATCTTGAGTGTGGCCGGGCTGCCGTTGGGCGTGTGATCTCCGCCATTTTGAGTGTGCTTCTGCCGCCATTTTGAGCTCGGCCGCCATCTTCAGTGTGGCCGGCCTGCCATTGGCAGTGCTACGTCCGCCATCTTGAGCGCGGCCCGTCCGCCATGTTGGAGATGGCCCTGCCGCCATGTTGTGCGTCTCTCGCTCCCCCCTCCCCACACCCCCCCCCCGTGTCCGTGTCCCCCCCCAGGAGCCGCCGACGCGGAGCCCACCCCGCGGGACCCCTTCGGGACGCTCTTCGGCCGCTTCCCCCCCGCCCCGGGCGGCTTCTTCTCCCTCGGGGGCGACCGGAGGGGCTGATTTTAATGGAGGGGGGGGGGGGGGTGTGTGTGCGGCGCCTCTGCGCATGCTCCCACCGCTTCCCGCCCTCCCGCCCGCCGGGGGGCGCTGCGGAGGGGGGCGTGGCTGGTGGTGGGGGCGTGGCTGGTGGTGGGGGCGTGGCTTGAGCTGTCATGGCGGCGCCGGCGGAGGAGGAGGAGGCGGCGGCGGCGGTGGCGGGAGAGGCCGAGGGGGGATGGGGACGAGGAGGCGCTGAGGAGGCTGGAGGTGGGGGAGGGAGGGGCCTGGGTCCCCTTTTGGGGAGGGGGGTCCCGGACTCTGGGTCCCATTTTTGGGGGGTTGAGGGAGGGTCCTGCAGGCCTCGGTCCCCATTTTGGGGGGTTGGGGGTGCCTGGAGTCTGGGTCCCCTTTTGGGGGAATTAGGGGGTTCTGGACTGTTTGGCCCCCCAAAAGGGGGAGGGAGGGGGGTTCCCGACCTCTGGGTCCCCTTTTGGAGGGGTCGTGGGGTTCCTGGAGTCTGGGTCCCCTTTTTGGGGGACAGGGGTGTTCCCAACCTCTGGGTCCCCTCTTTTGGGGGTTGGGGGTTCCCGACCTCTGTGTCCCCTTTTTGGGGGGGTTGTGGGGCGTTCCTGGAGTCTGGGTCCCCTTTTTGGGGAGAATTAGGGGGTTCTGGACTGTTGGGTCCCCCAAAAGGGGGAGGGAGGGGGGTTCCCGACCTCTGGGTCCCCTTTTTGGGGGGTTTGGGGTCCTGGACCTTATCTCCCCACTGGGGGGATCCTGGACTCCTGGGTCCCCCAAAAGGGGCGGTTGGGGGTTCCCGACTTCTGTGTCCCGGTTTGGGGGGTTCCCAGACGCCTAGGTCTGCTTTTTGGGGATGAGGGGGGTCCCAGACACCTGGGTCCCCTTTTTGGGGGGGTTGGGGGTTCCTGGACTCTGGGTCCCCTTTTTGGGGGATGGGGGGTTCTGGACTCCTGGGTCCCCCAAAAGGGGAGGGAGGGGTTCCTGGGCTGCTGGGTCCCCTTTTTGAGGGGCTGGGGGTCCCAGACACCTGGGTCCCCTTTTGGGGGGTGGGGTGGTCCTGGACTCCTGGGTCCCCTTTTTGGGGGTGTTGGGGGGGGTCCCAGCCTGCCTGGGTCCTCTTTTGGGGGGGAGTTGGGGGTTCCCAATCTCTGGGTCCCCTTTTTGAGGGGTTGTGGGGGTTCGCGACCTCTGAGTCCCCTTTTTGGGGGTGGGGGTCCCGTACTCCTGGTTCCCCTTTTGGGTGGGGTGGGGGGGGGTCCCAGACTCTGTCTCCCCTTTTGGGGGGGTTCCCGGACTCAGGGTCCCCTTTTTGAGGGGGATGAGGGGAGGTCCTGGCCTCTGGCTCCCCCACAATAGAGGGTGGGGGGTTCCCATACTCCTGGGTCCCCCTTTTTTTGGGGGGGTCCCAGACACCTGGGCCCCCCCTCACCTCGTGTCTGTCCCCCCCCCCATCCCAGGACCTGGTGACGGAGCTGTACCGCTTCCGCGACCGCCTGCCCCACGCCGCCGGCGGCGACCTCGACCGCGACCTCGACCGCGCCGCCGCCCGCGACCTCGCCCGCGCCGCCGCCCGTGACCCCCGCGACCCGGCGGCGACCTTGGCGGAGGAGATGGAGAAGACGCTGCGCCTGATGGAGGAGGTGCAGGGTAGGAGACGAGCGAGCAAAGGGCCCCCCCCGCGCCCTCTTCCCGCCCCATGGCTGCCCCCTAAGCGTCTCCCGCTCTCGTGTCCCTGTCCCCCCCCCCCCCTCTCCGGCAGTGTCACCCCAAGGGCGGGGCCGGGCGTTGGTGCTACGGGCGCGGGCGCTGGGGGTCAGCCCGGCGGGAGCCGCCCGGGCGGAGGAGGCCTTGAGCCGGGCCGTCAAGTTGGAACCGGGTTTAAGCCCGGCTTGGACCCGCCTGGGGGAAGCGCGGTGGAAACGGGGGGATCTGGAAGGGGCCCGCGCTTGTTTTGCCGGCGCCCTCGCCCACGTGAGTGATGGGGAGGGGGGGTCGGGGTGGGGGTCGGGGTGCTGCTGGGGGGTGGGGGGGTCCTGTGAGGTCATTTCGGGGCTTTAGTGTGATGATGGGGGGTTATGGGGGTTTTGGGGGTGTTGGGGGGCTTATAGGGGGTTTGGGGGGTTTATGGGGTTTATGGGGGTTTTTAGTGTGGGGTGGGAGTCAGGGTGGGGTCAGGGTGCTGCTGGGGAGGTGGGGGGTCCTGTGAGGTCATTTCGGGGGCTTTAGGGGTTGATGGGGGGTTTTGGGGGTGTTGGGGGGTTATGGGGGGGTTTATGGGGTTTTGGGGGTTTTAGTGTGGGGTGGGGGTCAAGGTGGGGATCAGGGTGCTGCTGGGGAGGTGGGGGGTCCTGTGAGGTCATTTCGGGGCTTTAGGGGTTGATGGGGGGTTTTGGGGTGTTGGGGGGGTTATGGGGGTTTTGGGGGTTTTAGTGTGGGGTGGGGGTCAGGGTGGGGTCAGGGTGCTGCTGGGGGGTGGGGGGGTCCTGTGAGGTCATTTCGGGGGCTTTAGGGTGATGATGGGGGGTTATGGGGGGTTTTGGGGGTTTGCATGTGGGGTGGGGGTCAGGGTGCTGCTGGGGGGCTTGGGGGGTGCTGGGGGGCTGGGTGGGGGTGTCGGGGGGTTTCGTGTGGGGCAGGGGGTCAGGGTGGGGGTCAGGGTGCTGCTGGGGGGCTTGGGGGGTCACCTCAGGCCCCTCCGAGCGGGGCAGGGGGGGTTGCCCCCCTGCCGTGGTTCCCCCTTCCCCGTGGGGCTGCCCCACGCCGCCGTGGGTCCAGCCCCACGCGCCGGCCCCGTGGCAGGGGGAGGACGCGGAGGCGCGGCGGCTGCTGTCGATGGCGCTGCGGGCGGGGGCGAGGGCGGGGCCCTGCGCGAGAGCCTGGCCCAGGCCGAGGCCGCCGTCCGCTGCGCCCCCACCGACGGCCGCTCCTGGTGTGAGTTGGGGCGGCTGGCGGGCCGCTATGGGGCTGGGGGCCGCTGTGGGGCTGGGGGGGCGTCTATGGGGCTGGGGGGGGTCCTGGGGGGATATGGGGGGTACTTGTGGGGCTGGGGGACTGCTATGGGGCTGGGGGGGCGTCTATGGGGCTGGGGGGGTCCTGGGGGGGATATGGGGGTACTTGTGGGGCTGGGGGACTGCTATGGGGCTGGGGGGGCCTCTGTGGGGCTGGGGGGGAGTCCTGGGGGGGGATTTGGGAGGTACTTGTGGGGCTGGGGGGCTGCTATGGGGCTGGGGGGGCCTCTATGGGGCTGGGGGGGGTCCGGGGGGGATTTGGGGGGTACTTGTGGGGCTGGGGAGGGTTCTATGGGGCTGGGGGGTCGCTATGGGGCTGGGGGGTGTCCCGGGGGGATATGTGGGGCTTTGGGGGCACTTGTGGGGCTGGGGGGATTCTGTGGGGCTGGAGAGTGGCTATGGGGCTGGGGGCGGATCCTGTTGGGGGCCCTGGGGGGCAGCCAGGGGGGTTGTGGGGCCGGGGGTGCCCTTGGGGGGGTCCTTTGGGTGCCCCGAGGCGTGGGGTGGGGCCGGCCGTGGGGCGCCGTGGGGCTGAGGCCTGCCCCGCCCCCAGACGTGCTGGGCAACGCCTACGTCTCGCTCTTCTTCGCCGGGGGGCAGAGCCCCGAGGGCGGCGCGCCCGGGCCCTGGGGCCCTGCGCCCAGGCCGTGAGTGGGGCTGGGGGCACTTGGGGGCTGGGGGGCACTTGGGGGCTGGGGGGCGGGGGGCTGTTGGGGGTGGGGGTTGTTAGGGGGTGGCTGTGGGGCAGGGTGTGGCTATGGGGGGTGCTATGGGGCAGGGCGGGGCTATGGGGCGGGGTTTCACTATGGGGTGGGGCTATGGGGCGGGGTTGTGGGGCGTGGGGGGCTGTGGGGCGGGGCTACAAGGCGGGGGGTGTTATGGGGCAGGGTGCTGCTAGGGGCGGGAGCATTGCTGTGGGGCGGGGTGCTGCTATGGGGTGGGGCTATGGGGCAGGGGGTCACTATGGGGCAGGGCTATGGGGCAGGGGGTCGCTATGGGGTGTCACTATGGGGCAGGGCATTGCTAGGGGGCGGGGCTATGGGGCGGGGCTATGGGGCAGGGGGTCACTATGGGGCGGGGCTATGGGGCAGGGGTCACTATGGGGTGTTACTATGGGGCAGGGCATTGCTAGGGGGCGGGGCTATGGGATGGGGTGCTGCTATGGGGCGGGGCTATGGGGCAGGGTGTCACTATGGGGCGGGAGCTATGGGGCGGGGTGTCACTATGTGGTGTCACTATGGGGCAGGGTATTGCTAGGGGGGCGGGCGATGGGGCGGGGTTTCACTATGGGGCGGGGCTATGGGGTGGGGTGTCACTATGGGGCGGGGCTATGGGGTGGGGTGTCATTATGGGGCAGGGCATTGCTAGGGGCGGGGCTATGGGGTGGGGTGTCACTATGGGGCGGGGCTATGGGGTGGGGTGTCACTATGGGGCGGGGCTATGGGGTGGGGTGTCACTATGCGGTGTCACTATGGGGCAGGGTATTGCTAGGGGCGGGGCGATGGGGCGGGGTTTCACTATGGGGGCGGGGCTATGGGGTGGGGTGTCACTAGGGTGGGGCTACGGGATTGGGCGGGGCTATGGGGCAGGGCTATGGGGCAGGTGTTGCTATGGGGTGGAGCTATGGGGCAGGGTGTCTAGGGTGGGGCTATGGGATTGGGCGGGGCTATGGGGCGGGGTGTCACGATGGGGTGTCACTATGGGGCAGGGCATCGCTATGGGGCAGGGTTTCGCTATGGGGCGGGGCTATGGGGCGGGGTGTCACTGGGGCGGGGCTACAGGATTGGGCGGGGCTATGGGGCGGGGTGTGCCTGTAGAGTGTCGCTATGGGGCAGGGGGTTGCTATGGGGCGGGGCTTCACTATGGGGGCGTCGCTATGGGGTGGGGCGTCGCTATGGGGCGGGGCTCTGGGGCAAGCCCATGTCTCCGCCCCCCAGGAGCGGGTGGACCCGGAGGCGGCCAATAACCCTGACCTGCACCTCAACCGCGCCACCGTGAGCCAGCCAATGGGGCGCCGGGGGCGGGGCTAGGGGCTGGGGGCGGGGCTAGGGGGCTGGGGCTCCACGGGACTGGGGAGGCGATGGGGCTAATGCAGGGGCGTGGCTTGGCTTGGGGGCGTGGCCTGGCGCGGGGTGGGGGGAGCCGCGGCAGCAGCGAGCCCGTGGGGTGGGGTGGGGGGGCGTTTCCGTGGGCGGGGCCAGCGCAGCAGTCCTCCAATAGGGTTTCCCAGCCACGCGTGGGGGCGTGGCCAGCCCGAGGGGGGCGTTCCCGTGGGCGTGGCCACCTCAACTCCCCTCCTATGGGCTCGCTTATTGAAGTGGGGGGGCGTGGCTGGTCTGAGGGGGCGTTCCCTGCGGCGAGGGGGCGTTCCCGTGGGCGTGGCCACCACAAAAACCCTCCTATAGCATCTCTCTTTTAAGCTTGGGGGCGTGGCCAGGCCGAGGGGGCGTTCCCGTGGGCGTGGCTACCTCCACTCCCCTCCTATGGGCTCGCTCATTGAAGTGGGGGGGCGTGGCTGGTCTGAGGGGGGCGTTCCCTGTGGCGAGGGGGCGTTCCCGTGGGCGTGGCCACCACAACCACCCTCCTATAGCATCTCTCTTTTAAGCTTGGGGGCGTGGCCAGGCCGAGGGGGCGTTCCCGTGGGCGTGGCTAGCTCCACTCCCCTCCTATGGGCTCGCTCATTGAAGTGGGGGGGCGTGGCTGGTCTGAGGGGGGGCGTTCCCTGTGGCGAGGCGGCGTTCCCGTGGGCGTGTCCACCTCCACCACCCTCCTATGGCCTCGCTCCCTTACATGCAGGGGCGTGGCCGCCCCGAGGGGGCGTTCCCCTCCGGGAGGGGGGGCGTTTCCCATGGGCGTGGCCACCCCCTCCCACCCTCCTATAGCCTCGCTCTGTTACGCGCGGGGGCGTGGCCGGCGCGGGGGGGGGGGGGCGGCGTGTAGGCGGGCGGGCGGCTTTGAGTGGCGGTCCGTCGGGCCAATGAGGGCCGTCCCCCCGGGCCCATCAGCCAATGGGAGCTGTCGGCTCCGCAGCTGCTGCAGTACGAGGAGCGCTTCGGGGCGGCGCTGGAGGGGCTGGGCCGGGCGGCGGCCCTGGCCCCCGGGTGGGAGGAGCCTCGCCGGCGCCACGCCCACCTCCTCGACTTCCTGGGGCGCCTCTGCACGCTGCTGGCCAATCGGGTGAGGCAGGGGCGGGGCGAGGCCGGGGGAGGGCGGAGCCTGTTGGGGGTGTGTGTGTGTGGGGGGCACTTGGAGGTGGGGGGAGGGATTTGGGGGTGGGGGGACAGGGGGGTCTGTGGGGCTGGGGGGCCCGGGGGATATGGGGGGGCTTGGGGCAGTTGTGGGGCTGGCGGGGGGTCTATGGGGCTGGGGGGTGTCTGTGGGGCTGGGGGGGTGTTGGGGGGCATAATGGGGGATTTAGGGGATAAAGGGGGGCTGGGGGGCACTTGGGGGTCCCAGGGGGTTCTGTGGGGTGGGGAGAGTCCCTGGGGGGTTGCAGGGGCACTGGGCACTGCGGGGCTGGGGGGTCTGAGGGGGATTTGGGGGCACTTGCGGGGCTGGGGGGGGACACACACGGAATGGGGGATTTTGTTGGGGGTGGGGGAACCCCGGTGGTTTTGGGGTTCCCCCCGACCCCCGAGGCCCCCCCTTTGTCCCCCGGCAGGGGAAGCTGCGGGGAAGCGGCGGGGGCTGGAGGGGCCGGTGCCCCCCGCCCTGCTGGGCCCCTTGGGGGGGGCGGGGGGGCCCCTGCCCGCCCCTGCCCGCCCTGCGGCCCGGGGCCAACCCCCGGCGCGTCCTGCTGGGCCGCGTCCTCTTCTGCCTCAGCCCCGAGGAGCGCGTGCCCTAGTCAGTGCCAGCCCCCGCCCCTCCCCCGCCACCCCCGTCACCCCCCTGTCACCTCCCCCGTCACCTCCCCCTTGTCACCTCCCCCGTCACCCCTGTCACCCCCTGTCACCTCCCCCTTGTCACCTCCCCCGTCACCCTCCCCCCGTCACCTCCCCCTTGTCACCTCCCCTTGTGTCACCTCCCCTGTCACCCCTGTCACCCTCCGTCACCTCCCCTGTCACCTCCCCCTTGTCACCTCCCCCGTCACCTCCTGTCACCCCCATCATCTCCCCCTTGTCACCTCCCCTGTGTCACTTCCCCCATTACCCCCATCACCCCTGTCACCTCCCCTGCCACCCCTGTCACCTGTCACCCCCTGTCCCCATCATCTCCCCCGTGTCACCTCCCGTGTCACCCCCCATGTCACTCCCCTGTCACCTCCCCCGTGTCACCTCCTCCCTGTCACCCCCATGTCACCCCCCATCACCCTCTGTGTCACCCCCCGTGTCACCCCGTGTCACCCCCGTGTCACCCCCTGTCACCCCATCCCCAGGTGTCCCCGTCCCCTTACCCGTCCCCCCGTCCCCGCGTCCCCTCTGGTCCCCTATGTCCCCATATGTCCCCATCCGTCCCCCGCTGTCCCCATATGTCCCCCTACGTGTCCCCACGTCCCCGTGTCCCCCATGTCCCCCTCTGTGTCCCCACGTCCCCACGTCCCTGCATCCCCATGTCCCCCTACACGTCCCCTTCCGTCCCCACGTCCCCATGTCCCTGTGTCCCCACGTCCCCACATCCCCCTACGTGTCCCCACATCCCCCTCCGCGTCCCCCTCGGTGTCCCCGCGTCCCCTCGGCGTCCCTGCGTCCCCACGTCCCCTACGCGTCCCCACGTCCCCACATCCCTGTGTCCCCCTCCACGTCCCCGTGTCCCTGTGTCCCCCTCTGCGTCCCCTCCGTGTCCCCGTGTCCCCGCGTCCCCATGTCCCCCTCTGTGTCCCCTCCACGTCCCCACATCCCTGTGTCCCCCTCCGTGTCCCCACGTCCCCGCATCCCCGTGTCCCCCTCCGTGTCCCATGTCCCCTCTGTGTCCCCACGTCCCCGTGTCCCCATGTCCCTGTGTCCCCTCTGCATCCCCCTCCATGTCCCCACGTCCCTGCGTCCCCTGAGTCCCCTCAGTGTCCCCACGTCCCCGCGTCCCCCTCCATGTCCCGTGTCCCCCTATGTGTCCCCACATCCCCGCGTCCCCATGTCCCCACGTCCCCACGTCCCCTCCGCGTCCCCCTCTGTGTCCCCGTGTCCCCATGTCCCCCTCCGTGTCCCACATCCCCTCAGCGTCCCCACGTCCCCGCATCCCCTTGGCGTCCCCATGTCCCCGCGTCCCCGTGTCCCCCTCCATGTCCCCATGTCCCCGCGTCCCCCTTTGTGTCCCATGTCCCCCTATGTGTCCCCACGTCCCTGTGTCCCCATGTCCCTGTGTCCCCATGTCCCCTCCGCATCCCCCTCCATGTCCCCATGTCCCTGCGTCCCTGCATCCCCTCGGTGTCCCCGCGTCCCCTCAGTGTCCCCACGTCCCCGCGTCCCCCTCCATGTCCCACGTCCCCCTACGTGTCCCCACGTCCCCGCATCCCCTCCGTGTCCCCATGTCCCCGTGTCCCCACATCCCCACGTCCCCCTCCGCGTCCCCCTCTGTGTCCCCGTGTCCCCATGTCCCCCTCCGTGTCCCACATCCCCCTTGGTGTCCCCACGTCCCCGCATCCCCTCGGTGTCCCCGTGTCCCTGTGTCCCCTCTGCGTCCCCTCGGCTGTCCCCTTGGCGTCCCCATGTCCCCGCGTCCCCACGTCCCCGTGTCCCCTCGGTGTCCCCTCTGCGTCCCCACGTCCCTCGGCGTCCCCTCGTCCCCCTCGGCGTCCCCGCGTCCCCGCATCCCCTCCGCGTCCCCCCTGGCGTCCCCCCCTCCCCTCCGTGTCCCCGTGTCCCCTTGGCGTCCCCTCGGCGTCCCCGCGGTGTCCCCTCCACGTCCCCATGTCCTTGCGTCCCCACGTCCCCCTCGGCGTCCCCGCGTCCCCGCGTCCCCTCGGCGTCCCTCGGCGTCCCTCGGCGTCCCGCGTGCGGGGCGGCGGTGGTGACGCGGGCGCGGCAGCGCGGTGGGGCTGGCGGACGGGGCGGGCGCGGTGGCGGCGGTGACGGTGTACAACGCGGCGCCCGCCTGGGGGCTGCTGGTGGGGGACGCCCTGGCCGTGCCCGAGCCCCACCTGCGCCAGCACCACCTGCAGCACCAGGGCAAGGTGGGCACGGGGACTGGGACTGGGGGGGCTGGGACTGGGGGGCTGGGGGACTGGGGGGACTGGGGGACTGGGGGACTGGGGGACTGGGACTGGGACTGGGGGACTGGGGGACTGGGACTGGGACTGGGAGGGGACTGGGGGAGTGGGGGGAATGGGATGGGACTGGGGGGACTGGGAGGGGACTGGGGGGACTGGGAGGGACTGGGGGAGTGGGGGACTGGGGGACTGGGGAGACTGGGAGGGGGCTGGGGGAGTGGGGGAATGGGATGGGACTGGGGGACTGGGGGGACTGGGGAGGACTGGAGGGGACTGGGGGACTGGGGGACTGGGACTGGGACTGGGAGGGGACTGGGGGGAGTGGGGGACTGGGAGGGGACTGGGAGGGGACTGGGGGACTGGGACTGGGGACTGGGGAGACTGGGAGGGGGCTGGGGGAGTGGGGGGAGTGGGGGGAGTGGGGGGACTGGGAGAGACTGGGAGGGAACTGGGAGGGACTGGGGGAGTGGGGGACTGGGGGACTGGGAGGGGACTGGGAGGGAACTGGGGGGACTGGGAGGGGACTGGGGGGGACTGGGGGGACTGGGAGGGGACTGGGGGGCACTGGGGGGACTGGGAGGGGACTGGGAGGGACTGGGAGGGACTGGGGGAGTGGGGGGACTGGGAGGGAACTGGGGTGGGACTGGGGGGACTGGGAGGAGTGGGAGGGGAGTGGGGGGAACTGGGATGGGACTGGGGGGACTGGGACTGGGACTGGGGGACTGGGAGGGACTGGGGGACTGGGGGGGGCTGGGGAACTGGGGGGGAACTGGGATGGGACTGGGGGGGACTGGGACTGCGACTGGGGGGAATGCGATGGGACTGGGAGAGACTGGGGGGACTGGGGGGGACTGGGATGGGACTGAGGGGACTGGGAGGGAATTGGGAAGGACTGGGGGGACTGGGGAGGGACTGGGATGCACTGGGAGGGACTGGGGGCACTGGGAGGGACTGGGGGCCATACTCCGGGAGGGAACTGGGCGGGACTGGGTTGAACTGGGAGGCGCCTGCGGGCCCCGACTGGTTTCTACTGGTTTGTACTGGTTTCCACTGGAGCCAGACCTTCTCCTTCCTGGGCATCCGCGTGCCCTCCCCGCTCTCATTGGTCGTCAACGGGCGCCGCCCGCCCCCGCCCGCCCTGGCCCCGCCCCGCCTGGCACTGCGCAACGACGTCCCCAGTGCTCCCAGTATGGCTCCCAGTCTGGCTGCTGGGGCTCCCAGTATGGCTCCCAGTATGGCTGCCGGGGCTCCCAGTATGGCTCCCAGTCTGGCTCCCAGTATGGCTGCTGGGGCTCCCAGTATGGCTCCCAGTCTGGCTCCCAGCGTTCCCAGTACGGCTCCCAGTCTGGCTCCCGATGCCGCTCCTGGTGCTCTGGGTGCTGCTCCCAGTGCTCCCAGTCTGGCTCCCAGTATGGCTCCCGGTACAGCTGCTGGTGCTCCCAGTCTGGCTCCCAGTGCTCCCAGTATGGCTGCTGGGGCTCCCAGTACGGCTCCCAGTCTGGCTCCCGGTGCTCTGGGTGGTGCTCCCAGTGCTCCCAGTATGGCTGCTGGGGCTCCCAGTACGGCTCCCAGTCTGGCTCCCGGTGCTCTGGGTGGTGCTCCCAGTGCTCCCAGTATGGCTGCTGGGGCTCCCAGTACGGCTCCCAGTCTGGCTCCCGGTGCTCTGGGTGGTGCTCCCAGTGCTCCCAGTATGGCTGCTGGGGCTCCCAGTACAGCTCCCGATGCTGCTCCTGGTGCTCTGGGTGCTGCTCCCAATGCTCCCAGTGCTCCCAGTACAGCTACTGGTGCTCCCAGTCTGGCTCCCAGTACAGCTGCTGGGGCTCCCGGTGCCGGCGCTGCCCGAGGTGGGAGGGGCCGGCAATAAAGGCCTTGGGCCCGCCCACGATCCTGATTGGCTGCCGCGCCGATGGCCCCGCCTACAAGGGGGCGGGGCGGGTGTGTGTGGCGGGGGTGTCGGGCTGGCGGCCGCCATCTTGGGGAGGGCAGAGCGCCCCATGGGGGCCGTCATCTTGGGAGGGTCAAAGCCCCCCCCCCCAAATTTGGAAGCGGCCATCTTGTGTGGGTCAGAGCGCCCCACTGAGGCCGCCATCTTGTGTGGGTCAGTGCCCCATGGGGCCGCCATCTTGGGAGGGGCGGTTTGGGGGACCCTGGGGTAAAGAAGTTGGGGGCGGTGGGGGAGGGGCTAGGGGACTGGGTAGGGGGGAAGAGGGGGGCTATAGGGAGAGCTATGGGGCTGGAGCAGTGCTAGAGGCCTGGCTATGGGGCAGAAGAGCTATAGGGAGAGCTATGGGGCACCTGTGGGGCAGAAGGCAGCCCATAGGGAGCACTATGGGGCACCTGTGGGGCAGGAGAGGGGCTACAGGGCATCTGTGGGGCTGAAGAGGTGCTATGAGGCACCTGTGGGGCAGCAGAGCGGCTTATAGGGATGGCCATGGGACATCTATGGGGCAGGAGAGGTGCTATAGGGCTGGCTATGGGGCTGGAGCGCTGCTACGGGACAGCAGGCGGCCCACAGGGAAGCCTATGGGGCACCTGTGGGGCAGGAGGGGGGCTATGGGGCAGGAGCAGCACTATAGGGCTGGCTCTGGGGCACTTGTGGGGCGCTATGGGTCACGCCGAGGGCCAGCCCCCCAACCGCCGTCTACAAACCATCCGTCCTTTAATCGTCAAGTCGTAACGAGGTATCAAAATTAAAAGGGGGTGGGGGGTGGGGGGAGGGGAGCGAATGGGGGAGGGGCGAAGCCGACCTATGGGGGAGGGGTCACGACACCACGAACACGGCGGGGGAGGGGCGGGGGCGCAGGTTGGGGGTCCCGGCTCAGTTGTGGGGCAGGGGGGTTTAGGAATCGTCCTCGCCGTTGGCGCTGTCCCGGTCGTCCTCGCCCTCCTCCGCCTCCTTCTCGTCGCCCTTGATGGACTCGAGCTGGGGGGGGGGGAGCGGAGTTAGGGGGGGAGAATGTGTGGGGCTGCCCCATAGATTGGGTGGGGCTGCCCTATACATTGGGTGGGGCTGCCCCATCGAGTCGGCGGGGCTGGCTCTAGAGGTGCGGTGGAGCTGCTCACTAGATTCTATGGGGCTGGCCCCATATTCTATGGTGTGCCCTATAGATTCAGTGGGGCTGGTCCTACAAGGCTGGTAGGGCTGCCCCATGGACTCAATGGGGCTGCCGCATAGATTTGCTGGGGCTGCCCCACAGATTCCATAGGTCTGCCCTATGGGGGCAGATTCCGTGGGTCCACCCCACAGATGCTGTGGAGCTGCCCCACACATTCCATGGCCCCCCCCCCCCCCCAGATTACGTGGATCCACCTCATACATTCCATGGGTGCACCCCACAGATGCCATGGGTCTGCCCTATGGGGGCAGATTCTCTGGGTCTGCCCCACAGATTCCGTGGGTCTGACCCCAGATTCCATGGCTCTGCCCCATGGATTCCGTGGGTCTGCCCCATGGATTCCATGACTCTGCCCCCCACATTCTGTGGCTCCACCCCATAGATTCTGTGGCTCCACCCCCCATATTCCATGGGTCCACCTCCCCATTCTGTGGCTCCACCCCATAGATTCCGTGGGTCCGCCCCCCCCATTCCACGGCTCCGCCCCCCCATGCTGTGGCTCTACCCCCCTATTCTGTGGTTCTGCCCCATAGATTCCATGGGTCCACCCCTCCCATTCCGTGCCTCCACCCCATAGATTCCATGGCTCCGCCCCCGCATTCCACAGCTCTGCCCCATAGATTCCGTGGGTCCGCCCCCCCATTCCACAGGTCCACCTCCCCATTCCATGGCTTCACCCCCCATTCCATGGCTCCGCCCCATAGTCTGTGGCTCTGCCCCATAGATTCCCTGGGTCCACACCCCCCATTCCATGGCTCCACCCCACAGATTCCGTGGCTCCACCCCACAGATTCCACAGCCCCGCCCACCCATTCCGTGCCTCCGCCCCATAGATTCCGTGGGTCCACCCCTCACATTCCGTGGCTCCGCCCCCCATTCCACAGCTCCACCCCATAGATTCTATGGCTCCGCCCTCCCATTCCACAGCTCCGTCCCCCCATTCCGTGCCTCCGCCCCATGGATTCCGTGGCTCCACTCCCCCATTCCGTGCCTCCGCCCCATGGATTCCGTGGGTCCACTCCCCCATTCCACAGCTCCGTCCCCCCATTCCGTGCCTCTGCCCCATAGATTCTGTGGCTCCACTCCCCCATTCCGTGCCTCCGCCCCATGGATTCCGTGGGTCCACTCCCCATTCCGTGCCTCTGCCCCAGAGATTCCGTGGCTCCACCCCTCACATTTTGTGGCTCCGCCCCCATTCCGTGCCTCCGCCCCACAGATTCCCCACCTCCGCCCCATAGATTCCCCACCTCCGCCCCATAGATTCCACCCCCCACTCCACCCCCCCCCCAGATCCCCCCCACCCCGCCATGGGGCCAGCCCCCCGCCCCCCACCCCGCTGTGGGGCCAGCCCCACAGCGCCCCCTCACCTGGTCGTCCCCCGCTCCTCCGCCTCCTCGTCGTCCAGCAGGTCGCCCTCCTCCGCCGAGTCCTCGCCCCCGCCTCCGCCTTGACCCCGCCGCCCCCCTCCTCCTTCTTGGCCGCGCTGCCCCCCTGCTCCTCCTCCGCCTTCTCGCTCTTCTGCTCTGGGGGGAGGGGAGGCAAACAAGGGGTGAGGAGGGGGATGGGCACCCCCCTCCCCCGCCCCAAATCCCCCCTCCCCCGCTTACTCTGCTCCTTCTCGATCTTCTCCAGGCTCTCCAGCAGCGCGTCCACCTTCTGCTTGATCTGGCTCAGCTCCTTCTTGATGCTCTGCAAGTCGTCGCCTTTCACTGCACACCAACAGAGCCCCCAAATCTCCGTTTTTCGCCCCAAAACACCCCCCCGCCCCCTCCCCCGAGCTCTCGTCCCGCCTTACATTTCCCGGATTTGGAGGAGGAGCCGCGCTGCCCGCTCTTGGAGTTGAAGCCGCTCTTCCCCCGGCGCGAGGTGTTGCCGGAAACGCGTTGGCGCTTGGAGGGGACGACGGCGCGGGCGATGGGGGGCGGCGGGGGGACGCGGGCGGGGTAGCTATACATCCTAGGGGGCGGGGTTAGGGTTAAGCCCCGCCCGTCTATAGGGGATGGGGGGTGGGGGATGGGTTACCTGTCGTAATAATCGCGCTGGAAGTCGTAATCCAGGTCGAAGGAGGATCTGTGGGGCGGGGAGGAAGGGAAGGGGGTGAGCGGCGGTGTGGGGCAGGAGTTAGGGGGCGGGGAGTCGCCTCCCCTCCCCGCCCCCCGCTGAATTCAATCTATAGGGGTCGAGGGGGGAGGGGGGAGGGGGGGTATAGAAGAAAAAAGGTCCCGACCTGACGAGGGGGGACGGAGAAGGTGGGCGGCTACTGACCCGTACATCTCGGCCGCCGAGCGCTTCACCCCCGCCTTGCCGCGGTTCACCTTGGGCTCGGCCGCCAGGTTGATGTCTGGGGGAGGAGGAGGTTGGGGCGGCCGTGGGGCTGGGGGAGTCTTGGGGGGGCCTGGGGGTACTTACGGAGGGGTTTGGGGGGTTGTGGGGCTGGGGAGGGGTTTTGGGGGCTGTGGGGCATCTGTGGGGCTGGAGAGGGGGTTTGGGGGCCTGTGGGGTGTCTGTGGGGCTGGGGAGGGGTTTGGGGGGCCTGTGGGGCATCTGTGGGGCTGGAGAGAGGGGTTTGGGGGGCTGTGGGGCATCTGTGGGGCTGGAGAGGGGGTTTGGGGGGCTGTGGGGTGTCTGTGGGGCTGGAGAGGGGGTTTGGGGGGCTGTGGGGTGTCTGTGGGGCTGGAGAGGGGGTTTTGGGGGGCTGTGGGGCTGGGGAGGGGTTTTGGGGGGCTATGGGGTGTCTGTGGGGCTGGGGAGGTTTTGGGGGCTGTGGGGTGTCTGTGGGGCTGGAGAGGGGATTTGGGGGGCTGTGGGGCACCTATGGGGGGTTGGGGGTCTGTGGGGCATCTGTGGGGCTGGGGAGGGGTTTGGGGGTGCCTATGGGGCATCTGTGGGGCCAGGGAGGGGGTTTGGGGGCCGTGGGGCACCTATGGGGGGTTTGGGGGTCTGGGGGGCATTGGTGGGGCTGGAGGTGGGGTTTGGAGGTTCTATGGGGCACCTATGGGGGTCTGGGGTGTCTGTGGGGCAGAGGAGGGGGTTGGGGGGCTATGGGGTGTCTATGGGGGGTTTGGGGGTTCTGTGGGGCACCTATGGGGTGGTTTGGGGGGCTGTGGGGCATCTGTGGGGCAGGGGAGAGGGTTTGGGGGTGCCTATGGGGCACCGGTGGGGCTGGGGAAGGGTTTGGGGGGGCTATGGGGCACCTACGGGGAGGTCTGGGGCTTCTATGGGGCATCTGTGGGGCTGCGACCCCGTGGGGCCACTGGGGGGGCCATGGGGCCACCTGGAGATCTGTGGGGCCACCTGAAGGGCCTTGGGGCCACCTGAGGGGCCTTGGGGCCACCTAGAGATCTGTGGGGCCACCTGAGGGGCCATGGGGCCACCTAGAAATCTGGGGGGCCACCTAGAAATCTGGGGGGCCACCTAGAAATCTGGGGGGCCACCTAGAAATCTGGGGGGCCACCTGAAGGGCCGTGGGGCCACCTGAAGGTCCACGGGGCCACCTGAAGGCCTCCAGGACCACCTGAAGGTCCATGGGGACACCTGAAGGTCCATGGGGCCACCTGAAGGCCCACGGGGCCACCCAAGGCGTCCTCCACCCGGCCCCCAGCCCCCGCGATGGCCTCCAGCATCAGCGACGCCGTCCCCAAGCCCGCGCCGAGGGACCCGCCCACCGCGGCCAGGGCCCTCCCCAAGGGCCCCAGAAGTTCTCAAGGGTCCTCAAAAGGTCCCCAAAGCTCCTCAAAGGTCCCCCAAAGGGTCCTCAAACCTCTCAAAGCTCCTCAAAAGTTCCTCAAAGCTCTCAAAGCTCCCCAGAAGCTCCTCAAAAGACCTCAAAGCTCCTCAGCAGCTCCCCAAAGCTCCCCAGAAGCTCCTCAGAAGTTCTCAAAGCTCCTCAAAAGCTCCTCAAAGCTCCCCAGAAGCTCCCCAGAAGTTCTCAAAGCTCCCCAGAAGCTCCTCAAAGCTCCTCAGCAGCTCCTCAAAGCTCCCCAAAAGACCTCAAAGCTCCCCAAAAGACCTCAAAGCTCCCCAGAAGCTCCTCAAAGCTCCCCAAAAGACCTCAAAGCTCCCCAAAAGACCTCAAAGCTCCCCAGAAGCTCCTCAAAGCTCCCCAAAAGACCTCAAAGCTCCTCAGAAGCTCCCCAGAAGTTCTCAAAGCTCCTCAAAGCTCCCCAAAGCTCCTCAGAAGCTCCTCAGAAGCTCTCAAAGCTCCCCAGAAGCTCCTCAAAAGACCTCAAAGCTCCTCAAAGCTCCCCAGAAGTCCTCAAAGCTCCTCAAAAGCTCCCCAGAAGCTCCTCAGAAGCTCCTCAAAAGACCTCAAAGCTCCTCAGCAGCTCCCCAAAGCTCCTCAGAAGCTCCTCAGAAGTTCTCAAAGCTCCTCAAAGCTCTCCAGAAGCTCCTCAAAAGTCCTCAAAGCTCCCCAGAAGTCCTCAAAGCTCCCCAGAAGTCCTCAAAGCTCCTCAAAAGTCCTCAAAGCTCCCCAGAAGCTCCCCAGAAGTCCTCAAAGCTCCCCAGAAGCTCCCCAAAGCTCCCCAGAAGCTCCTCAAAAGACCTCAAAGCTCCTCAGAAGTTCCCCAAAGCTCCTCAAAGCTCCCCAGAAGCTCCTCAAAAGTCCTCAAAGCTCCTCAAAAGTCCTCAAAGCTCCTCAAAAGTCCTCAAAGCTCCTCAAAAGTCCTCAAAGCTCCCCAGAAGCTCCTCAAAAGACCTCAAAGCTCCCCAGAAGCTCCTCAAAGCTCCCCAGAAGCTCCTCCGAAGTTCTCAAAGCTCCTCAAAGCTCCCCAGAAGCTCCTCAAAAGACCTCAAAGCTCCCCAGAAGCTCCTCAAAAGACCTCAAAGCTCTCCAGAAGCTCCTCAAAGCTCCTCAAAGCTCCCCAGAAGCTCCTCAAAGCTCCCCAGAAGCTCCTCAGAAGTTCTCAAAGCTCCTCAAAGCTCCCCAGAAGCTCCCCGGAGGTCCCCGAAGGTCCCCGGAGGTCCCGGCACTCACCCAGGACCTGCCCGGCGATCATGCGCCCGTCCTCCCCGGCCACGGCCGCCCGGGCGTTGCGCTCGTTGACGTACTGGACGAAGGCGAAGCCTTTGTGGACGGAGCAGCCGACGATCTTGCCGTACTTGGAGAAGATGGCTTCCACGTCGCTCTTCTTCACCACCAAGGTGTTGAGGTTGCCGATGAAGACCCGGGAGTTCATGGAGCGCGGGTCCGTCTTGTTCGTCACGTTGCTGGCCATGGCGGGGGAGGGGAGGACACCTACGAGAGAGGAGGGGGAGGGGGGTGACACCTCCAAAAGCACCCGGGGGGTGGGGAGGGGTGGGGGTGACGGGGGCGAGGAGCGAGCCGGGGGGGGGGGAGGGGGCTCGTTAGGGGCAGGAGGTCGTTAGGGGAGAGCGCGCCCGCTCCTCCCCCCTCCCCACAAGGGGGTTTGGGGGGGCGGGTCCTGAGGGAGGGGGCGGGGACTTTGAGGTGTCCATCAAACTCCACTGGCCAACCGCCACCTCCGTTGGCCGACGGCCAACTTGGCCAACGACCAGCTTGGCCAACGGCCAACCACCACGCTGCTGCGCTCGTTAACGGCGCTCGTCGTTAACGAGGCTCATTAGCAAGAGGACCCCCAGGTCGTTAATGAGGGGTTGACCCCCCCCCCAAAGGTTTTGGGGGGTCCTGAGGGGGCGGGGACTTCAAGGTGTCTATCATCGCCGTTGGCCAACCACCAACTTGGCCAACCGCCATGCTGCTGCCCTCGTTAACGGCGCTAGTCGTTAACGAGGCTCATTAGCAAGAGGACCCCGAGATCGTTAATGAGGGGCTGACCCCACCCCCAAAGGTTTTGGGGGTCCTGAGGGGGCGGGGACTTTAAGGTGTCCATCAAACTCCATTGGCCAACAGCCAACTTGGCCAACCGCCACGCTGCTTTGCTCGTTAACGGCGCTTGTCGTTAACGAGGCTCATTAGCAAGAGGACCCCGAGATCATTAATGAGGGGTTGACCCTCCCCCCTAAAGGTTTTGGGGGGTCCTGAGGGGGCGGGGACTTCGAGGTGTCCATCAAACTCCACTGGCCAACCGCCACCTCCGTTGGCCAACGGCCAACAACCAACCGCCATGCTGCTTTGCTCGTTAACAGCGCTTGTCGTTAACGAGGCTCATTAGCAAGAGGACCCCGAGATCGTTAATGAGGGGCTGACCCCACCCCCCAAAGGTTTTGGGGGGTCCTGAGGGGGCGGGGACTTCGAGGTGTCCATCAAACTCCACTGGCCAACCGCCACCTCCGTTGGCCAACAGCCAACGACCAACCGCCATGCTGCTGCGCTCGTTAACGGCGCTCGTCATTAACGAAGCTCATTAAGCACTGGCCCCTCCCAGGTCGTTATGGGAAATCCCGCCCACCCCAAGGGGTTTTGGGGGGCCCTGGGGGGGCGGGGACTTTAAGGTGTCCATCAAACTCCATTGGCCAACGGCCAACCGCCACGCTGCTTTGCTCGTTAATGGCGCTTGTCGTTAACGAGGCTCATTAGCAAGAGGACCCCGAGATCGTTAATGAGGGGCTGACCCCACCCCCAAAGGTTTTGGGGGGTCCTGAGGGGGCGGGACTTCGAGGTGTCCATCAAACTCCACTGGCCAACCGCCACCTCCGTTGGCCAACGGCCAACGACCAACCGCCACGCTGCTTTGCTCGTTAATGGCGCTTGTCGTTAATGAGGCTCATTAGCAACAGGACCCCCAGGTCGTTAACGAGGGGTTGACCCCACCCCCCAAAGGGTTTGGGGGGTCCTGAGGGGGCGGGGACTTTGAGGCGTCCATCATCGCCATTGGCCAACCACCACCTCCATTGGCCAACGGCCACGCTGCTTCGCTCGTTAACGGCGCACGCCATTAACGAGCCTCATTAACCACCCAGGTCGTTAACGAGGGGCTGATCCTCCCCAACGAGGTTTTGGGGAGCCCCGAGGGGGCGGGACCCTCCAGGCGTCCATCATCCCCATGGGCCAACCCCCATCTCTCAGCTCGTTAGCGCCGCCCCTCGTTAACGCTGCTCGTTAGCGTCAAACCCTTCAGGCCACGCTAACGAGGAGCTGACACCCCCCCCCCCAATTAACTTTTGGGGAGCCCTAATTAGCGCCACTCCTCCGCGCTCGTTAGCCCTAACGAGGGGCCGCCCCCCCTAATTAATTAGAGGGAGCCCCCATGACCTCGTTAGCCCCTCCTCCTTCGTTACCGCCGCTCGTTAGCCCCCCTTTAATTAAGCCCGGGGACCCCCCAATCGTCCCCGCGTCTCGTTACCGGGCCTCGTTAACGACCCTCGGTCCCGCCCCACCTAACGAGGGGCTCCCCCGCCCGTCCAACCCCGTTCTTGGGGGGTGGGGTGGGGGAGGGGGTGATGGGGGGTGGGGTGGGGTCGCCCCTTCTTGGCCCCGCCCTCCTTGGCCCCGCCCGCTTCGTTAGCGAGCGCCGGGGTAACGAGCCCCGCCCCCCCCGGCTCTTACCGTGGGGGGGAGGGGGGGGTTGAGCCGCTCCGGTGGATGGGGGGGAGGGGCGTCCGTGGGTCGGCGGCGGCGTGGGGGGGGGGTGGGGTGGGGAGGGGTGGGGAGGGGTGGAGAGAGGGCGGGGCTTGGGGGGTGGGGGAGGGGCGGGCCCGGAAGACGGCGGGAAAAAGGAGAAGCTACAAAAAATAATTACTTTTTTTTTTAAAAAAATAGATTTTAAAAAAAGGGAAAATTTGGAAAAATAAAGAGGAAAAAAATTTTTTTAAAAGTAAAACAAAAATCAAAAACTTTAAATCGCAAAATAAAAAATTATTTAAAAAAAAATTCTAAAATTTGGGAAAAAAAAAACAAAAATTAAAAAAAAAAAGCAAAAATCGAAAAATGAAAAATAAAAATTCAGAAAGTTAAAAAAAAACAAAGTAAAAAACTGTTGAAAACATTCAAATTTAAAAATAAAAAACTAAAAAAAAAAAGTTAAAAAGCAAAAAAAAAAAATCAAAAAATCCAAAGTTAAAAAACCAAAAAAATTTCCAAAATTTAAAAAAATAAAAAATAATAAAATTTTAATAATAATAAAAATTTTAAAACCAAAACCCACGAAAATCCCTCAAAACCCCTTAAAATCCCGGCGGGGAGGGGCGGGTGGGGAGGGGCGGGCCAGTCTCATCCTCCCCCTCCCCCATGGGAAAAGGTGGCGTGGGGAGGGGGAGGAGGGGGCGGGCGGGGCTTTGGGCGGGGCTTGGGGAGGGCGGGGCGGGGCTGGGGGGAAGGAGGGGGGGGGGGGGAGCCCCAAAACAATAAAAAACCCGGGAAAAACAATAAAAAAAACCAGCAAAAATAATTAAAAATTGGAAAAAAAAACCAAAAACAAAAAAAACCACCAAAAACCACCAAAAATGGTTGCCACTTACGGTCGCCGCCGGCTCTAAAAAAATCGCGCTGTGAAAAGACAAAAGAGGGGGGGCGGGGCGGGTAGGGCGGGGGGCCCCTCCCCCTCCGCCGCCCCCAAAACGAGGCCCCTCCCCCGCCCCTCCCCGCCGCGCCTCCCCCTCCCCCGCCGCCCCCTGCTCCCCCTCCCCCGCGCCGCCGCCATGGTGGAAAAAAAAAAAAAATTTAAAAAAAAATTAAAAAAAAAAAAATAAATAAAGGGGGGTGGGGGAGGGGCCGAAAATGGGGGAGGGCAGGGCGGTGGGGAGGGGGTGGGGAGGGGCCGGCTCCGCCGCAGGGGGCTGCGCCTCGCTGGGCCCTGTGGAAGGAGAAGGGGAGAGGTTGAGCGCCCCCCCCCTCCCCCACCCCCACCCCCCCGAATTTGGGGGATTCCCCTCCCCCACACACACTTTTTGGATGGGGGTGGGGTGGGGCGCCCCTCCCCACTGAGAGGGGAGGGGCCGGGCTCCCTTGGGGGGGAGCAGAGGACCTGAATTTTTTATTTTGGGGGGCGGAGGGGGGACCCCACCAATGTGGGGGGTGGGGAGGGGGTATGGGGGGGGGAATTTAGAGGGGTTTTGCCCCAAAATTGTGGGGGAGGGGATAAATGGGGGGATTGCCCCAAAATTGGAGGGGGAGGGGAAAAATTGGAGGGGGGGGGAAATCGGAGGGGGGGGGAAATCAGGGGTTTTGCCCCAAAATTCGGGAGGAGGAGAATTTCGGGGGGATTTGGGGGTTTGCCCCAAAATTTGGGGGAGGGGAAAAATGGGGGGCGTTGCCCCAAAATTGGGGGGAGGAAAAATTCGGGGGTTGAATGAAAATTTGGGGTGAGGGGAAAAAATGGGGGATTTGTCCCAAAATTGTGGGGGAAGGGGAAAAATGGGGGAAGTTGCCCCAAAATTGGAGGGGGAAATTTGGGGTTTTGGCCCAGAGTTTGGGGGGGGGAGGGGGAGAAGTTGGGGGGGATTTGAGTTTTTGCCCCAAAACTGGAGGGGAGGGAAAAAATTGGGGGTTTTGCCCCAAAATTGATGGGGGAGGGGGAAATTGGAGGGGAGGGGAAAAATGTGGAGGTTGCAACGAAATTGGGGGGAGGGGAAAAAATTTGGGGGGGGGGGAATATTCGGGGGGGTGCCCCAAATTAGGGGTGGAGGAAAAATTGCGGGGGAGGGGAAAAATTGGGGGTCTTGCCCTACAACGTGGGGGGAGGAAAATTTCAGGGGGAGGGGAAGATTTCAGGGGGTTTTGCCCCCATATTGGGGAGGGGCGCTGGGTCCCAACATGAGGGGAGGGGCGGATTTACCGACCTTTGACCCCCAACCCAGGTGGAAAAAGCGATTTTGGGGCGGTTTCGCCCCAAAATTGGGGGGAAAAGGGTTTTCCCCATTTCGACCCCCCAACAGTTGGGGGTTGGTAAGGGTGCCCGGCCGCCCTGCCCCCCCCAATGACGTGGAAAAGGGGGGGCTGACGTCATTGTGTCCCCTAAAACGCCTGGGGGAGGAAATCCTGATTTACCCCCCAAAATGTTGCAAAATATTGGGGGAAAGTTTTTAAAAGGGGGATTTTCCCTCAAAAACGGGGTGGGGAGGGGTTATGCCACCAAAGGGGGGAGGGGAGAGGTGAACCCCAAACTGGGGGGGAGGGTGGGGGAGGGGAGCCGTGCTGCTGGGAGGAACCTGGAAGAGAAGCACAAGGAGCCGCCCCCGCCACGCCCCCGCCTTAAACCACGCCCCCAACCTGAAGCCACGCCCAGCGTCAAGCCACGCCCCCAGCATCAAGCCACGCCCCCCTCGCCTCACAGGGCTGAGGGGGCGACCCCCTTCTCCCCACGCTGCCCCCCCATCTTCCTCCTCCTCATCTTCCTCCCTCCTCCTCATCCTCCGCCTTCATCTTCCCGCCTCGCTCCCTCACAGCGTGAGGGGGATGGGGGGGGGCTGCGCCGCCATTATCCCCCCCCATCATCTTCATCATCCTCCTCCTCACCCCGCGTCCCCCCCCCCGCCGCAACGTCCCCCGCTCCCCGCGCCGAGCGCCCCTCGCCTTCCCCTCCCGCCCTTTCCCCTCACCGCTCCGGCCCCGCTCCGCTCCCGCCGCCGCCGCCGCCGCCTTCGGGGGTTGCTCACAAAATGGCGCCCGCGCCGCCCTCTGCGCCGCTCGCAGGGGGAGAGGGAGCGGGCCCGCCCCCTCGCTGCCCAATCCCGGGGCGCTGATTGGGTCAAAGGGGTGTCCGTCAGGCGGGCGGCCAATAGGAGGGAGGGGGCCGCCGCAGCGCGGGAGGGGGAGGAGCGGCGGGGAGTGGTGGAGTCGGGTTGTCAATCAAGCGGCGGGGGCGGGGGAGGAGGGTGATTGGCTGAGCGCGCCGCCCGCCTCCCGCTAGGCCAATAGGGAAGGGGGAGGCGTGCCCGCGCTGGCCCCGCCCCCAGGCGGGGCGGGATGATGGACGCGGGAGCGTTGCGGCGCGCACGCGCGGCGCCCTCCCCTGGCGCCGGCTGATTGGCGAGCGGGAGGGCGGGACGCCAAGGCAGCGCGGGCGGGGATTGGCCGAGGCGAAGGGATCGGCGGGAGGCGATTGCGCGGCCCGGCTGCCCATCGCGAAGGCGGGGCGTGGCCAGCGAAGGGGCGGGGCCGGCAGCGGGTGTCATGGCGGGGCCCAGTTCGTACTGGTTTGGGCGGGTTTATACTGGTTTGAACTGGTCTAGGCCCAGTTCGTACGGGGTCAGCTCCCCCTCAAACTGGTCTGGCCCCATTTAAACTGGTTTCGCCCCAATTTAAACTGGTTTTGCCCAATTCAAACTGGTTTCGCCCCAGTTCAAACTGGTTTCGCGCCGTTTAAACTGGTTTAACTCCACTTCAAACTGGTTTGGCCCCATTCAAACTGGTTTGACCCCGTTTAAACTGGTTTGACCCCGTTTAAACTGGTTTTACACCGTTTAAACTGGTTTTACACCATTTAAACTGGTTTCGCTCCAATTTAAACTGGTTTTCCCATTTCAAACTGGTTTGGTCCCAGTTCAAACCGGTCCAGCCCCATTTCAACTGGTTTCGCCCGCCCTTATACTGGTTTTGACCCCGTTTATACTGGTTTCACCCCATTTTAAACTGGTTTTGCCCCCTTCCAACTGGTTTTCCCCATTTAAACTGGTTTTCCCCATTTAAACTGGTTTTAACCCCATTTATACTGGTTTAACTCCATTTTAAACTGGTTTCACCCAATTTAAACTGGTTTCGCCCCATTCAAACTGTTTTTTCCCCATTTTAACTGGTTTCGCCCCATTCAAACTGGTTTTACTCAATTTTAAACTGGTTTCTCCCCCTTTATACTGGTTTTAACCCTGTTTAAACTGGTTTCGCCCCATTTAAACTGGTTTTAAGTCCATTTATACTGGTTTAACTCAATTTTAAACTGGTTTTGCCCCGTTTAAACTGGTTTTTCCCCATTCCAACTGGTTTCACCCCAATTCAAACTGGTTTTAACCCCATTTATACTGGTTTAACTCAATTTTAACTGGTTTTTCCCCATTCTAACTGGTTTTGCCCCAATTTAAACTGGTTTTGCCCCAATTCAAACTGGTTTTTCTCTATTCTAACTGGTTTCACCCCAATTCAAACTGGTTTTTCCCCATTCCAACTGGTTTCGCCCCAATTTTAACTGGTTTTTCCCCATTCCAACTGGTTTCGCCCCAATTCAAACTGGTTTTTCTCTAATCCAACTGGTTTCACCCCAATTCAAACTGGTTTTTCCCCATTCCAACTGGTTTCGCCCCAATTCAAACTGGTTTTTCCCCATTCCAACTGGTTTCGCCCCAATTCAAACTGGTTTTTCTCTAATCCAACTGGTTTCACCCCAATTCAAACTGGTTTTTCCCCATTCCAACTGGTTTTGCCCCAATTCAAACTGGTTTTTCTCTAACTGGTTTCACCCCAATTCAAACTGGTTTTTCCCCATTCCAACTGGTTTCACCCCAATTCAAACTGGTTTTTCTCTAATCTAACTGGTTTCACCCCAATTTAAACTGGTTTTTCCCCATTCTAACTGGTTTCACCCCAATTCAAACTGGTTTTTCCCCATTCCAACTGGTTTTGCCCCAATTCAAACTGGTTTTTCCCCATTCCAACTGGTTTCGCCCCAATTCAAACTGGTTTTTCTCTAATCCAACTGGTTTCACCCCAATTCAAACTGGTTTTTCCCCATTCCAACTGGTTTCACCCCAATTCAAACTGGTTTTTCCCCATTCCAACTGGTTTCACCCCAATTCAAACTGGTTTTTCTCTAATCTAACTGGATTCACCCCAATTTAAACTGGTTTTTCCCCATTCTAACTGGTTTCACCCCAATTCAAACTGGTTTTTCCCCATTCCAACTGGTTTTGCCCCAATTCAAACTGGTTTTTCCCCATTCCAACTGGTTTCGCCCCAATTCAAACTGGTTTTTCCCCATTCCAACTGGTTTCGCCCCAATTCAAACTGGTTTTTCCCCATTCCAACTGGTTTTGCCCCAATTTAAACTGGTTTGTCCCCATTCCAACTGGTTTTGCCCCAATTTAAACTGGTTTGTCCCCATTCCAACTGGTTTCGCCCCAATTCAAACTGGTTTTTCCCCATTCCAACTGGTTTTGCCCCAATTCAAACTGGTTTTTCCCCATTCCAACTGGTTTTGCCCCAATTTAAACTGGTTTGTCCCCATTCCAACTGGTTTCGCTCCAATTCAAACTGTTTTTTCCCCATTCCAACTGGTTTCGCCCCAATTCAAACTGGTTTTTCTCTAATCTAACTGGATTCACCCCAATTTAAACTGGTTTTAACCCCATTTATACTGGTTTAACGCAATTTTAACTGGTTTTTCCCCATTCCAACTGGTTTCGCCCCATTTGGGGGTTCAGGGGGGATCTGGGGGTACGGGGGGAGGGGTCGAAAAATGCGCTTTTTAGTTAAAAAACCTTAAAAAAACCACTTTTTTATTGAACGTTTGGAAAAGAGCGAGAGCTACCGGCTACGGAAAAGAGACGCCTGTGGGGGGGGGGAGGGGCACCCCAAAAAAGAGAGGGGGCCCCCCAAAGAGGGACCCCCCAAAAAAGAGGGGGACCCCTCCCCCCCGCCGATAAATACAGCTAAATTAAAAAAAAAAACAAACAAAAACAACAAAAAAAAAACAAAAAAAAAAGAGGGGGGGACACCCCCACGGCGGGGTTTTGGGGTCCCCCCCGGGGGTGGTTGGGGTCCCCCTAATGGATTTTGGGGTCCCCCCGTGGAGTTTTGGGGTCCCCCAATGGATTTTGGGGTCCTCCCGGGGGGTTTTGGGGTCGCCCAGGGGATTTTGGGGTCCCCGTGGGGTTTTGGGGTCCCCCAATGGATTTTGGGGTCCCCCGGGGGTTTTGGGGTCCCTCAATGGATTTTGGGGTCCCCCGGGGGTTTTGGGGTCGCCCAGGGGGATTTTGGGGTCCCCCAATGGATTTTGGGGTCCCCGTGGGGTTTTGGGGTCCCCCAATGGATTTTGGGGTCCCCTGTGGGGTTTTGGGGTCCCCCGTGGGGTTTTGGGGTCCCCCGTGGGGATTTTGGGGTCACCCAGGGGGATTTTGGGGTCCCCCAATGGATTTTGGGGTCCCCCCGTGGGGTTTTGGGGTTCCCCCAATGGATTTTGGGGTCCCCCAGGGGGTTTTGGGGATCCCCCAGTGGGATTTTGGGGTCCCCTCGGTGAGAAATTGGGGCCCCCCCCGAGTTTTGGGGTTCCCCAGGTGGTTTTTGGGGGGGTTCCCCCTCCAGTGGCATTTTGGGGGGACCCCCCTGGATTTTTGGGGACCCCCGATAAATTTTGGGGACCCCCTGGCCGATTTTTGGGGTCCCCCCGCCATTTTTGGGGTCCCCCATCAGATTTTGGGGGTTCCCCCCCCAAAAAAATGGTCGGGGAGGGGCAGGGAACCCCAAATTTTGAGAGGAACCCCCCAAAATTATAGGGGGACCCCCAAAATTTGAGGGGAACCCCCAAATTTTGGAGAAGAACCCCAAAATTTTGAGGAGAACCCCAAATTTGAGGGGAAACACCTCAAAAATTTGGGGGGGACACCCCAAAATTTAGGAGAACCCCCCCCAAATTTTGAAGGAGAACCCGCAAATTCTGGAGAACCCCCAAATTTTCAGGAGAATGCCAAATTTTTGCAAAATTTGCTCAAATTTTGCCAATTTTTGCAAAATTTTTGGGCAAAAATAGCAAAATTTGGAGAAGAACCCCAACATTTGGACGGAGAACCCCACAATTGTGGTGAAGAACCCCCAAATTTTAGAGAAGAACCCCAAAATTTTGAAGAACCTCCACATTTTCAGTAAGAACACCCCAAATTTTGAAGGAGAACCCCCAAATTTTGAAAAAGAACCCCAAAATTTTGAGGAGCTCCAAAATTTTGAAGGAGAACCTCACAATTTTGGAGAAGAACCCCCAAATTTTGAGGTGAACCCCCAAATTTTGAAGGACAACCCCCAAATTTAGGAGAAGAACCCCAAAATTTTGAAGGAGACCCCCAAAATTTTAAGAAGCAGCCCCAAATTTTGAAGGAGAACCCCCAAATTTTGAAAAAGAACCCCCAAATTTTGAGGAGAACCCCAACATTTTCAAAAAGAACCTCAAAATTTTAAGGAGAGGCCCAAATTTTTTAAGGAGAACCCCCAAATTTTGAGGACAACCCCCAAATTTTGAAGGAGAACCCCAAAATTTTAGGAGAACCCCAATTTTTTTAAGGAGAACCCCACAATTTTGAAAAAGAACCCCCAAATTTTAAGGAGAATCCCCAAAATTTTGAGGAGAATCCCCAAATTTCTAAGGAGAACCCCAAAATTTTACAGAGAACCCCAAATTTTTTAAGGAGAACCCCACAATTTTGAAAAAGAACCCCCAAATTTTAAGGAGAATCCCCAAATTTCTAAGGAGAACCCCAAAATTTTTAAGGAGAACCCCCAAATTTTGGGGAGAATCCCCAAATTTCGAGGAGAACCCCAAAATTTTACGGAGAACCCCATTTTTTTTAAGGAGAACCCCAAAATTTTGAAAAAGAACTCCCAAATTTTAAGGAGAACCCCAAAATTTTACGGAGAACCCCGATTTTTTTAAGGAGAACCCCAAAATTTTGAAGAAGAACCCCAAAATTTTAAGGAGAATCCCCAAATTTCTAAGGAGAACCCCAAAATTTTTAAGGAGAACCCCAACTTTTGAGGAGAACCCCAACTTTCGGGGGGAAACATCTCCAAATTGTTCCGGGGGGACCCCAAAATTCCACAGAGGACCCCCCCCGATTTTTTTCCGGGGGCCCCCCAAAATGTCTCGGGGTGGGGTGGGGGTGGGGGGGTCCCCTACTTCCTCTTCTTTTTGGGGGGCCCCGGGTTGCGGGGGTGGGCGCCCCGGCCGGCGGGAGCCTTCCTCTTCCGGCTGCGGCCGTGCTCCTCCTCCTCCTCGTACTGACTCTCCCGGTCGGCTGCGGTGAGGAGAAGACGCGGGGGGGGGGTCAGGGAGGTCCCCCCCAAATTTTTTGGGGGGTCCCCCCCCCCACCTTGGACTCACCTTTTCGGGCTTCTTCTTCCAGCTCGTCCCAGTCTTTGCCGCTCTCTTCCTCGCTGCCCAGGGACTCCTTGGAATATTCTAGAAGATGGCAGAGAGGGGATCTCCCAGGGGTTGTGGTGGGACTCCATGGGGACGTGGGGTGGGATCTCCAAGGGGGTGGGGCTTCCATGGGGATGGGGGGGCCTCCATGGGGACGGGGGGGCCTCCATGGGGACGGGGGGGCCTCCAAGGGGAGGTGGTGGCCTCCAAGAGGAGGTGGTTGGTATCTCCCAGGGGTTGTGGTGGGACTCCATGGGGACGTGGTGGCCTCCATGGGGATGTGGTGGGCTTCCACAGGGACGTGGTGGCCTCTAAGGACGTGACATCCTTCCTGGGGACATGGTGGCCTCCAAGAGGAGGTGGTTGGTATCTCCCAGGGGTTGTGGTGGGACTCCATGGGGACGTGGTGGTCTCCATGGGGATGTGACACTCTCCAGAGGGACATGACACCTTCCTTGGGGACATGGTGGCCTCCAAGGGGAAGTGGTTGGGATCTCCAAGGGGTTGTGGTGGGACTCCATGGAGATGTGGTGGCCTCCATGGGGACGTGGTGGCCTCCAAGGAGATGTAGCACCTTCCTTGGGGACATGGTGGCCTCCACGGGGACATGGTTGTTATCTCCAAGGGGTTGTGGTGGGCCTCCATGGGGACCTAGTGGCCTCCAAGGCAACGCGGTGGCCTCCAAGGGGATGTGACACCTTTCTTGGGGACGTGGTGGCCTCCAAGAGGACATGGTTGGTATCTCCCAGGGGTTTTGGTGGGCCTCCATGGGGACGTGGTGGCCTCTTGAGGGATGGGCCACCCTCCTTGGGGACACCACGCTCTCCTTGAGGCCATAACGTCCTCCTTGGGGACGTGCCACCACCCTTGGGGACATCCCACCCCCCCCGCACCTGACTCCTCGGCCTCGGAGGAGTAATCTTCATCGCTGTCCTCCTCCTCCTCCTCGTAGTCCTCCTCCGAAGGGTTGAAGGTCTCGTCCTCCATCTCCGACTCGGACTCGCCCACCTCCGCGTCACTGCCCTGGGGACAACCAGGAGGAGGCGGTGGGGACACCAAG
This sequence comes from Ciconia boyciana, assembly GCF_034638445.1. Classification (NCBI taxonomy): domain Eukaryota; kingdom Metazoa; phylum Chordata; class Aves; order Ciconiiformes; family Ciconiidae; genus Ciconia; species Ciconia boyciana. The sequence goes on from NW_027328406.1 coordinate 597,746, forward strand.
GGTGGGGACACCAAGGGGTGGGGACAACCTGGAGAACCTATGGGTGGGGACATCAAAGGTGGGGACACCAAGGGTGGGGACAACCTGGAGGTGGGGACAACCTGGAGAACCTAGGAGTGGGGACATCAAAGGTGGAGACAACCTGGAGGTGGGGACAACCTGGAGAACCTGGAGGTGGGGACAACCTGGAGGTGGGGACACCAATGGTGGGGACAACCTGGAGAACCTGGAGGTGGGGACACCAATGGTGGGGACAACCTGGAGAACCTGGTAGTGGGGACATCAAAGGTGGAGACAACCTGGAGGTGGGGACAACCTGGAGAACCTGGAGGCGGGGACACCAAGGGGTGTGGACAACCTGGAGAACCTGGAGGTGGGGACATCAAAGGTGGAGACAACCTGGAGGTGGGGACAACCTGGAGAACCTGGGGGTGGGGACACCAAGGGTGGGGACAACCTGGAGAACCTGGAGATGGGGACAACCTGGAGGTGGGGACACCAAGGGGTGGGGACAACCTGGAGAACCTGGAGATGGGGACACCAAGGGGTGGGGACACCAAGGGGTGGGGACAACCTGGAGAACCTGGAGATGGGGACAACCTGGAGGTGGGGACCCCAAGGGGGGGGCCAACCTGGAGAACCTGGAGGTGGGGACACCAAGGGGTGGGGACAACCTGGAGGTGGGGACAACCTGGAGAACCTGGAGGCGGGGACACCAAGGGGTGTGGACAACCTGGAGAACCTGGAGGTGGGGACAACCTGGAGGTGGGGACACCAATGGTGGGGACAACCTGGAGAACCTGGAGATGGGGACACCAAGGGGTGGGGACACCAAGGGGTGGGGACAACCTGGAGAACCTGGAGATGGGGACAACCTGGAGGTGGGGACACCAATGGTGGGGACAACCTGGAGAACCTGGAGGTGGGGACACCAAGGGGTGGGGACACCAAGGGGTGGGGACAACCTGGAGAACCTGGAGATGGGGACAACCTGGAGGTGGGGACACCAATGGTGGGGACAACCTGGAGAACCTGGAGGTGGGGACACCAAGGGGTGGGGACAACCTGGAGAACCTGGAGATGGGGACACCAATGGTGGGGACAACCTGGAGAACCTGGAGGTGGGGACACCCAGGGGTGGGGACAACCCCCAAGCGTGGTACCTCGCCCTCGGGCTCCAGGAAGGACCATCCCCCCTGCTCGAAGAAGCCCTCGGGGTCATCCACGATGGTCTTCATGATCTTGGTCCAGTTGAGGGACTGGACGCCCTCCGTGTACTTGAGGTCGCAAGAGCTGGAGGAGGAAGAGGAGGGTGAGTGGGCGGGGCGGGTGGGGCGGGCGGGGCAGGCGAGGGAAGGGGCGGAGCTTACTTGAGCCACTCCTTGATTGGGTCAAGGGAGGCGACGGGGATGGCGTTGATCATGGTGACCTTCTTGCTGTAGTCCTTGTAGACGATGACCATGTCGAAGTTCTTCAGGTGGAACTGGACCCGCTCGAAGTGGATCAGCTCCACCTCGTCCAAGGTCACCACGAAGGGGGGCTGGGGTGGGGCGGGAGGAGAAGACATCAGTGGGGCAGCCCCCCAAGTTCTGGTGGTCGCGCCCCCCCCCCAAAATCACCACCCTACCTCAACTTACCCACTCGGTGCAGTTGACCAAGGCGCTGCTGGTGGGTTGGAGAAGGCAGGTGCTGCGGTACGGGGCGCCGTTGAAGCTGCCGGGGGGGACACACCCCAAAAAATCCATGAGACACCCCAAAAAATCGTGAATAGACCCCAAAAAACCCTGAGGAGTCCCCAAAAACCATGAAGAGACCCCAAAAAACCATGGAGAGACCCCAAAAAACCATGGAGAGACCCCAAAAAACTGTGAAGAGACCCTGAAAAACCATGAGGAGACCCCAAAAAACCATGAGGAGACCCCAAAAAACCAATGAGACCCCCAAAAACTGTGAAGAGATGCCAAAAAACCGTGAGGAGACCCCAAAGAACCATGAAGAGACCCCCCAAAACCACGAAGAGACCCCAAAGAACCGTGAGGAGACGCCAAAAAACCATAAGGAGACCCCAAAAAACCGTGAGGAGACCCCAAAAAAACGTGAGGAGACCCCCAAAAACCATGGAGAGACCCCAAAGAACCATGAAGAGACCCCCAAAAAACATGAAGAGACCCCAAAGAACTATGAAGAGACGCCAAAAAACCATGAGGAGACGCCAAAAACCGTGAGGAGACCCCAAAAAACCATGAGGAGACCCCAAAAACCAATGAGACCCCCAAAAACCATGAAGAGACCCCCAAAAACCGTTAAGAGACCCCAAAGAACCATGAAGAGACCCCCAAAACCACGAAGAGACCCCAAAGAACCGTGAAGAGACCCCAAAAACCATAAGGAGACCCCAAAAACCGTGAGGAGACCCCAAAAAACCGTGAGGAGACCCCAAAAACTGTGAGGAGACCCCAAAAACCGTGAAGAGAGCCCCAAAAACCATGAAGAGACCCCAAAAAACTGTGAAGAGATGCCAAAAAACCATGAGAAGACCCCAAAAACCGTGAAGAGAGCCCCAAAAACCATGAAGAGACCCCAAAAAACTGTGAAGAGATGCCAAAAAACCGTGAGGAGACCCCAAAAACTGTGAGGAGACCCAAAAAAAACGTGAAGAGAGCCCCAAAAACCATGAAGAGCCCCCAAAAAACCATGGGGGCACCTCAAAAAACCATGAGGAGACCCCAAAAAACCATGAAGAGACCCCAAAAAACCATGAAGAGACCCCAAAAACCAGGAGGACACCTCAAAAGAGATGAGGACACCCCAAAAAACCATGAGGACACCCCAAAAAGCCTCGAGGGCACCTCGAAAAAGCATGAGGACACCCCAAAAACCCTGAAGAGACCCCCCAAAACCATGAGGGCACCTCAAAAAATCCAGGAGGACACCTCAAAACAGGTGAGGACACCCCAAAAACCATGAGGACACCCCAAAAAAGCATGAGGACACCCCAAAACCATGAAGAGACCCCAAAAATCATGAGGGCACCTCAAAAAACCATGAAGAGACTCCAAAAAACCATGAGGACACCTCAAAGATCGTTGAGGACACCCCAATAGAGATGAGGACGCCCCAGTAGAGCTGAGGAGACCTCAAAAAGACCTGAGGAGACCCCAAAAAGACCTGAGGACACCTCAAAAAGAGATGAGGACACCCCAGAAAGAGATGAGGAGACCCCATAGAGACCTGAGGAGACCCCAGAAGGAGCTGAGGAGACCTCAAAAAGAGATGAGGAGACCCCAAAGAGAGCTGAGGACACCCCAAAAAACCATGAAGAGACCCCAAAAAACATGAGGGCACCTCAAAAATCCATGAAGACATCTCAAAAATGGTTGAGGACACCCCAATAGATATGAGGACATCCCAGTAGAGCTGAGGAGACCCCAAAAAGACCTGAGGAGACCTCAGAAAGACCTGAGGAGACACCAGAAAGACCTGAGGAGACCTCAAAAAGAGCTGAGGACACCCCAGAAAGAGCTGAGGAGACCTCAAAAAGACCTGAGGAGACCTCAAAAAGAGATGAGGAGACCTCAAAAAGAGCTGAGGAGACCCCATAGAGACCTGAGGAGACCCCAAAAAGAGCTGAGGAGACCTCAAAAAGACCTGAGGAGACCCCAAAAAGACCTGAGGAGACCTCAAAAAGAGATGAGGAGACCCCAGAAAGAGCTGAGGAGACCCCATAGAGACCTGAGGAGACCCCATAGAGACCTGAGGACACCGCAGAAAGAGCTGAGGAGACCCCAAAAAGACCTGAGGACACCTCAAAAAGAGATGAGGACACCTCAAAAAGAGATGAGGAGACCTCAGAAAGAGCTGAGGAGACCCCATAGAGACCTGAGGAGACCCCAAAAAGACCTGAGGAGACCTCAAAAAGAGCTGAGGAGACCTCAAAAAGAGCTGAGGAGACCCCATAGAGACCTGAGGAGACCCCAAAAAGAGATGAGGAGACCCCAGAAAGAGCTGAGGAGACCTCAAAAAGAGATGAGGAGACCCCAAAAAGACCTGAGGAGACCCCAAAAAGACCTGAGGAGACCTGAAAAAGACCTGATGACACCCCAGAAAGAGCTGAGGAGACCCCAAAAAGACCTGAGGAGACCCCATAGAGACCTGAGGAGACCTCAAAAAGACCTGAGGAGACCTCAAAAAGATATGAGGACACCTCAAAAAGAGCTGAGGAGACCCCATAGAGACCTGAGGAGACCCCATAGAGACCTGAGAAGACCTCAAAAAGACCTGAGGAGACCCCAGAAAGAGCTGAGGAGACCCCAAAAAGAGATGAGGAGACCCCAAAAAGACCTGAGGAGACCCCATAGAGACCTGAGGAGACCCCAAAAAGACCTGAGGAGACCCCAAAGAAGATGGTGGACCTCCCAAAAGCCACCGGTGGGGTTGGTCTCCACTTACCCCAGCTCCCGGAAGGGCACCTCGAACTCCAGCTCCTCCTTGGTGAGCGCTTCCACCTTCTCGATGAAGTTCTTGAAGGCCGTCTTCAGCTTGTGGCGCATCTCCCGTTCCATCTGGGGTGGGGTTGGTTTTTTTGGAGAGGAGGAAGAGGTCATCTCCATGCCGGTGCCACCCCAAAAAGCTTCTCGAAGGACCTTTTTTCTTCTCGGTCCTCATTTCCACCAACCTGCTCGGCGTAGAGGTCGTCGCGGTCGTGCATGTGTTGGTGTTTGCCCAAGTCGGTGGTGATCTCCCCGACCTCCGTGTAGAACTGGACGTCCGTGTGACGTTTCTTCCCAAACATGATGGCGTTCTGGCGGTGGGGTGGGGGACAAAAGGTGTCACCGGAGAAGGTCCGTCACCTCCTTCCACCAAACCCCCCCCCCCCACCCCAAAACCAAAAAAAAAGCCACCGCTCATCCCCCACCAGAAGAAGACCTTGAGATGGAAGTGGAGCACGATGATCATCTCCCCGTCGCAAGGTTGGAAGACGGCGTGCTTGATGTTGTTGTAGAGGATGTCCACCTTGTCTCCACGCACCGAGGTGAAGCGGAAACCTGGGGTGGGGACAATTAGGGGTGAGAGGGACAAAGGTTGTCCTCAAACCTTCAGGAGGTCCATCCGTCCCACCCCAAGTCCATACCGTTGACGTGGGCCTCCAAGGAACCCTGCATCCTCTTCTGGGCGATGTTGGGACGGATGTAGAGGTCCTTCAACTTGGGGTTGCTGCGGTTGAGGTTGATGACCAACGAGTCTTGCTTGACGATACCCTGAAGAAGACCAGAAGAAGTTGGGTGGGAGGTCCTCAACTTCTCAAGAGACCAAGGAGACCTCAAAAAACCCAAAAAACCTTCTCCTTGGTCCTCACCTCCTTCTCCTTCTCCTCAGCTTCTCGGGTCTTGTAGCGTTTCTGGACCTCCTTGATGATCCGAAAAGCGTTTTGAAGGTTGACCGCCGGCACCGTCTGCTCGCCCGGGGTCTTCATGTTGGACGCACGGTAGGTGCTGGTGGTGGAGAAGATCAGAAGAAGTTGAGGGTGACCTCGGGGACCTCATGAAGTCCCCACCCGCCCCCCCAAAAGCGGTGGCTCACATCTCCTTGACGAAGGTGGCCTCGGGGTTGGGGAAGATGTTGCCCTCGTTGCGTCCCAAGGCGCTGCCCGGGCAGTAGAAGTTGATGCGTAGGTAGGTGTAGTCACCTTCCACCGACATGCTGATGTTCTAGGAGGACAGAAGAAAAGGGTGGTGGGGGGGTGTCACCCCAAAAATGAAGAGGTGGAGGGATGTCACCTCAAAAGTTTGGTGGGGAGAAGGTGGAACCCCAAAAGCACCTTGGGTGAAGGTGGGGAGAAGGTGGAACCCCAAAAACTACGTTGGGTTGAAGGTAGGGAGAAGGTGGAACCCCAAAACTACCTCAGGTTGAAGGTGGGGAGAAGGTGGAACCCCAAAAACTACGTTGGGTTGAAGGTAGGGAGAAGGTGGAACCCCAAAAGCACCTTGGGTGAAGGTGGGGAGAAGGTGGAACCCCAAAAGCACCTTGGGTGAAGGTGGGGAGAAGGTGGAACCCCAAAAACTACGTTGGGTTGAAGGTAGGGAGAAGGTGGAACCCCAAAACCACCTTGGGTGAAGGTGGGGAGAAGGTGGAACCCCAAAAACTACGTTGGGTTGAAGGTAGGGAGAAGGTGGAACCCCAAAAGCACCATGGGTGAAGGTGGGGAGAAGGTGGAACCCCAAAAACTACATTGGGTGAAGGTGGGGAGAAGGTGGAACCCCAAAAGCACCTTGGGTGAAGGTGGGGAGAAGGTGGAACCCCAAAACTACCTCAGGTTGAAGGTGGGGAGAAGGTGGAACCCCAAAACCCCACCACTCACCGCTGGGGGTCAGGTGGAACCCCAAAACCTCAACATCTCCAAGCTGGGCTCAAGCTGCACCCCAAAATCCACCCCCCCACCTCCCCATCCCCCGCTCTCCAGGACCAGCTGACCTTCTCCTTGTCCCACCACGTCCAGAACCAGGACCTCAGAAGGTCTTGGGGTGTCCTGGGAGGTTTTGGAGGTTTCTTGAGACGTTTTTGGGGTGTCCTGGGAGGTTTGGGGCTTTCTTGGGAGGTTTTGGGTTTCTTGAGACGTTTTTGGGGTGTCTTGGGAGGTTTTTGGGGTTCTTTGGGAGGTTTTTGGGGTGTCTTGGGAGGTTTTGGGGTTTCTTGGGAGGTTTGGGGGTTCCTTGAGATGTTTTTGGGGTTTCTTGGGAGGTTTTGGCATTTTTTGAGATGTTTTGGGTTTCTTGAGACATTTTTGGGGTGTCTTGAGAGGTTTTTGGGGTTTCTTGAGATGTTTTTGGGGTGTCTTGGGAGGTTTTTGGGGTTTCTTGGGAGGTTTTGGGGTTTCTTGAGATGTTTTGGAGGTTTCTTGGGAGGTTTTGGGGTTTCTTGTGAGGTTTTGGGTTTCCTGAGACATTTTTGGGGTGTCTTGGGAGGTTTTGGGGTTTCTTGGGAGGTTTTGAGGTTCCTTGAGATGTTTTGGGGGTTTCTTGGGAGGTTTTGGGGTTTCTGGGGAGGTTTTTGGGGTTCCTTGAGACGTTTATGGGGTTTCTTGGGAGGTTTTTGGGGTGTCTTGGGAGGTTTTTGGGGTTTCTTGGGAGGTTTTTGGGGTTCCTTGAGACGTTTATGGGGTTTCTTGGGAGGTTTTTGGGGTGTCTTGGGAGGTTTTGGGGTTTCTTGGGAGGTTTTGGCATTTCTTGAGATGTTTTGGGTTTCTTGAGACATTTTTGGGGTGTCTTGGGAGGTTTTTGGGGTGTCTTGGGAGGTTTTGGGGTTCCTTGAGATGTTTTGGGGGTTTCTTGGGAGGTTTTTGGGGTGTCTTGGGAGGTTTTGGGGTTCCTTGAGATGTTTTGGGGGTTTCTTGGGAGGTTTTTGGGGTTCCTTGAGACGTTTATGGGGTTTCTTGGGAGGTTTTGGGGTTCCTTGAGACGTTTTGGGGTTTCTTGGGAGGTTTTGGGGTTCTTGAGACGTTTTGGGGTGTCTTGGGAGGTTTTTGGGGTGTCTTGTGAGGTTTTGGGGTTTCTTGGGAGGTTTTGGGGTTCCTTGAGATGTTTTGGGGGTTTCTTGGGAGGTTTTGGGTTTCTTGAGACGTTTTTGGGGTGTCTTGGGAGGTTTTTGGGGTTTCTTGGGAGGTTTTGGGGTTCCTTGAGACGTTTATGGAGTTTCTTGGGAGGTTTTGGCATTTCTTGAGATGTTTTGGGTTTCTTGAGACATTTTTGGGGTGTCTTGGGAGGTTTTGGGTTTCTTGAGACGTTTTTGGGGTGTCTTGGGAGGTTTTTGGGGTTTCTTGGGAGGTTTTGGGGTTTCTTGAGATGTTTTTGGGGTTTCTTGGGAGGTTTTGGGTTTCTTGAGACATTTTTGGGGTGTCTTGGGAGGTTTTTGGGGTTCCTTGGGAGGTTTTGGCATTTCTTGAGATGTTTTGGGTTTCTTGAGACATTTTTGGGGTGTCTTGGGAGGTTTTGGGGTTTCTTGAGATGTTTTGGGGGTTTCTTGGGAGGTTTTGGGGTTTCTTGGGAGGTTTTGGGGTTCCTTGAGATGTTTTTGGGGTTTCCTGGGAGGTTTTGGGGTTTCTTGAGATGTTTTTGGGGTTCTTGGGAGGTTTTGGCGGTTTCTTGAGACATTTTGGGGGTTTCTGGGAAGGTTTTTGGGCTTTCTTGGGAGGTTTTGAGGGTTTCTTGGGAGATTTTTGGGATTTCTTGGGAGGTTTCTGGGTTTTCCTGGGAGGTTTTTGAAGTTTCTTGGGAGGTTTTTGGGGTTCCTTGGGAGGTTTTTGGGGTTTCCTGAGATGTTTTTGGGGTTTCCTGGGAGATTTTGGGGTTTCTTGAGATGTTTTGGGGGTTTCTTGGGAGGTTTGGGGGTTTCTTGGGATGTTTTTGGGGTTTCTTGAGATGTTTTGAGGGTTTCTTGGGAGATTTTTGGGATTTCTTGGGAGGTTTCTGGGTTTTCCTGGGAGGTTTTTGAAGTTTCTTGGGAGGTTTTTGGGGTGTCTTGGGCATTTTTTTTGGGGGGTGCCCCCTCACCTTGATGGTGGCGATGTGGAAAGGGGTGGCGATGCCGAAGACGGGCATGATGACGGTCTCGTACTTCTTGTCGATGTAGATCTTCATCTCCCGGATGTGGGGCTCCTTGGGCATCAAGGCCGGGTTCTTGTAGGAGATGTTGGACTTGCGAGCCCTACCAGGAGACGGGGTGTGGGGGGGTGATGTACGCGGGAGGGGGTGGGTCCCCCCAAAACAAAATCGAGGCCAAAAAAAACCATTTTACCCCCCCAAAACCACCTCGATTTTGGGTTACTTTTGGATCTGCTGCTCGCCCTTCTGCTCCGTCAACCGCCGGCGGGCCTCTTCGTTGAGTTGAGCCGCCAACTCCTTCTGGTGGGCTCGGCGCTTCTCCTCCGCCGTCAGCTCGTTCTTGAGGACAGAGATGACCTCAGAACCCCCCCCAAAAAAAAATTTTGGGGGTTCTGGCGGCGGGGCGGACAACTCACCCGCGTCCTCTCGGTCAGCAGAGCCGCCCGGGAGCTGCGGCCGAGAAGATCTTCGGCTTCGTCTTTTTCTTCTTCTTCTTCCTCCTCGTCTTCGTTCTTTTTTGGAGGTCAAAAACAAACCCCCCAAACAACCCCAAATTGTGGGGGGGTGAAAGAAAAAGGGGGGTCTCAAATAGCTCAAAACGGGGTTCCTGCCCCAAAATCGAGGGGGTCACCCCTTTTTTTGTGTGTCCCCCCCCTCCCTCCACCTCGCGGCCTCACCTTGAGGAAGATGCCGACGTTCTTGACCTTCTTCTTGACGGCGGTGAGGACGGTGGCGGGACCCTCCTGGAGGAGGAAGAGCGTGGGTTGGGGAGGAAGAATTTGGGGGGGACGGACACACGGACGACACTCGGGGACAGGGACCCTCGTCCCCCACCTCATCCACCAGGACGGTGTCCCCGATGAACATGGCGTAGGTCCTCTCCTCCGGCTTCTTGCCTTCCTTGTTGGTCAAGTCGGAGAAGCCGACGTTGATGCTGAAGACCATGCCTGGTGGAAGAGGACAATTTTGGGGTGGTGGGAGAAGTTTTGGGGGAACAGGACAATTTTGGGGTGGAAGAGGAGAATTTTGGGGTGGTGGGACAAGTTTTGGGGTGGAAGAGGACAATTTTGGGGTGGTGGGACAAAGTTTTGGGGTGGTGGGACAAAGTTTTGGGGGGAACAGGACAATTTTGGGGTGGTGGGACAAGTTTTAGGGTGGTGGGACAAGTTTTGGGGTGGTGGGACAAGTTTTGGGGTGGAAGAGGAGAATTTTGGGGTGGTGGGACAAAGTTTTGGGGTGGTGGGACAAGTTTTGGGGTGGAAGAGGACAATTTTGGGGTGGTGGGACAAGTTTTAGGGTGGTGGGAGAAGTTTTGGGGTGGTGGGAGAAGTTTTGGGGTGGAAGAGGACAATTTTGGGGTGGTGGGACAAAGTTTTGGGGGGAACAGGACAATTTTGGGGTGGTGGGACAAAGTTTTGGGGTGGTGGGAGAATTTTTGGGGTGGAAGAGGACAATTTTGGGGTGGTGGGACAAAGTTTTGGGGGGAACAGGACAATTTTGGGGTGGTGGGACAAAGTTTTGGGGGGAACAGGACAATTTTGGGGTGGTGGGACAAGTTTTGGGGTGGTAGGACAAGTTTTGGGGTGAGAGAGGACAATTTCGGGGTGGTGGGACAAAGTTTTGGGAGGGAACAGGACAATTTTGGGGTGGTGGGACAAGTTTTGGGGTGGTGGGACAAGTTTTGGGGTGAGAGAGGACAATTTTGGGGTGGTGGGACAAAGTTTTGGGGTGGAACAGGACAATTTTGGGGTGGAAGAGGAGAATTTTGGGGTGGTGGGACAAAGTTGTGGGGTGGTGGGACACAGTTTTGGGATGGAAGAGGAGAATTTTGGGGTGGTGGGACAAAGTTTTGGGGTGGAAGAGGACAATTTTGGGGTGGTGGGACAAAGTTTTGGGGTGGTGGGACAAGTTTTAGGGTGGTGGGACAAGTTTTGGGGTGGTGGGACAAGTTTTGGGGTGGAAGAGGACAGTTTTGGGGTGGAAGAGGACAGTTTTGGGGTGTGGGACAAAGTTTTGGGGGGAACAGGACAATTTTGGGGTGGTGGGACAAAGTTTCGGGGTGGTGGGACAAAGTTTTGGGGTGGAACAGGACAATTTTGGGGTGGTGGGACAAGTTTTAGGGTGGTGGGACAAGTTTTAGGGTGGTGGGACAAAGTTGTGGGGTGGAAGAGGACAATTTTGGGGTGGTGGGAGAAGTTTTAGGGTGGTGGGACACAGTTTTGGGGTGGAAGAGGACAATTTTGGGGTGGTGGGACACAATTTTGGGGTGGAAGAGGACAATTTTGGGGTGGTGGGACACAATTTTGGGTGGAGGACAATGTTGGGGTGGAAGCAGGGGACCTCATTTAGGTGGAGGAGGACCTCGTTTGGGTGGAAAAAGACCTCATTTGGGTTGAAGACGACCTCTTTGGGGTGGAAGAGGACCTCGGGGGGAAGAGGACCTCGTTGGGGGGAAGAGGACCTCGTTGGGGGGGAAGAGGACCTCTTTTTGGGGGAAGAAGACCTCTTTTTGGGGGAAGAAGACCTCTTTTGGGGTGGAAGAGGACCTCTTTTTGGGGGAAGAGGACCACTGGAGGTGGGATGAAGTGCTCCTCACCCTTCTTCAGCCGGTGTTGGTTCTTGCTGTTGATGACCAAGGAACCCTCCCTGAACTCGATGCCCATGGCGAAGCTGGTGAGATACGGAGAGATGGCCATCAAGAGGTCCCCAACCTCCTCACCTGTGTCCCTCCTCACCCCCAAAACCCCCCATCCTCACCCCAAATTCTTGGTGATCTTGCTCAACAACTCCGGCTTCTGCTTCTTCACCACGTCCATCACGGCGCCGTAGACGTCGCAGAGCTTGGTTCCTGGAAGGAGAAGGAGATGTCACCACCACCGTCACCGTCCACGTATCGGTGGTGGCGGCCTCTCGAGGAGGTCCACCCCCTCGTAGAACTTCAAGGCTGGTCCTCACCGTGTCGCATCTCCTTCAACATCTCCTCCTGGAGCTGAAGGAGGAAGGCGTAGTGGTCCTGCATCTCCTGAGGTGGGTCCACCATCAAGGTCCTCACCAGGTTGGAGCAGTAGGACTTGTAACGGATGCCCATGGCGCAGGTGATGGCCCCGAAGTGCATGTGGTTCTTGTCACTACGCGTTGGGTGGAGACGTCAACTTGGGGTGTCCCACCCCACCCCACGGGGACAAATCGGGGTGGAGAAAAGTCCCATCCCCCCCCCCCCGGTGGATTTTGAGGAGAAAACTCCCTTTTCTTGGACTTCTTGGAGAATTGTCCCCACCCCACCTGACGACGCTGAACTTGAGGTTGTAGTTGCCACCGCTCTGGATGATGGGGGGGTAACACATCTCCACCGCCGAGGGGTCGGCCCCCGCCAGATACTTTTTCTCCTCGATGGCCTTCTCCACCGACTCGGCCAATTTGCTGTGCCGGACTTTCTGGGGGTGATGACATCGTTATGACATCACCTGACCTCGGCGGTGGCTTTTTTTTTTAGGACCCCCCCCCCCCCCGCAAAAGCGATCTCCCTGACCTCATCGGCGTCGACGATCTCCATCACCCGTTCCTTGAAGAACTTGGTGAAGACCTCGGAGGTGATGGCGGCCGCCTTGCGCATCAAGTTGAGTTCCCCATCTTCTTTGGCCGCCATGGTGTAGGCCACCACGGCGCTGATGTCCACCTATGAGGGACAACGTAGGGGACATCAAAGTTGGGGACACCCAACGTTGTGAGGGACGCCAACGTTGTGAGGGACGCCAATATCGTTGGGGACACCAACGTCGGGGGGACACCAACGTCGGGGGGACACCAATATCATTGGGGACGCCAACGTTGTTGGGGACACCAACGTTGTGGGGACACCAACGTTGTGGGGACACCAACGTTGTGGGGACACCAACGTTGGGGGGACGCCAACGTTGTGAGGGACGCCAACGTTGTGAGGGACGCCAACGTTGGGGACACCAATATCGTTGGGGACACCAACGTCGGGGAGACACCAACGTCGGGGGGACACCAATATCATTGGGGACACCAATATCATTGGGGACACCAACGTTGTGAGGGACACCAACGTTGTTGGGGACGCCAACGTTGTGAGGGACACCAACGTTGGGGACACCAATATCGCTGGGGACACCAATATTGCTGGGGACACCAACGTCGGGGGGACACCAATATCGCTGGGGACACCAACGTTGTGAGGGACACCAATGCTGGGGGGACACCAGCACTGGGGGGACACCAACGTCATGGGGACACCAACGTCATGGGGACACCAACGTCGTTGACATCAATGCTGGGGACACCAACGTCACGGGGGACACCAAGGTTGTTGGGGACACCAACATCGTGGGGGACACCAACGCTGGGGACACCAATGTTGTTGACACCAACATCGTTGGGGACACCAACGTCCGGGGGACACCAACGATGTTGCCATCAACGTTGGGGACACCAACGTTGTAGGGGACACCAACGCTGGGGACACCAGCGTCATTGGGACATTAATGTTGTGGGGACACCAACGTCGGGGGGGACACCAACGTCGGGAGGGACACCAACGTCGGGAGGGACACCAACGTCGGGAGGGACATCAACGTCGGGGGGGACACCACCGTTGTGGGGGACACCAACGTCGGAGGGACACCAACGTCGGAGGGACACCAACGTCGGGGGGACACCTACGTTGTGAGGGACACCTACGTCGGGGGGGACACCAACGTCGGGAGGGACACCAACGTTGGGGGGGACACCAACGTCGGGAGGGACACCAACGTCGGGAGGGACACCAACGTTGTGAGGGACACCGACGTCGGGGGGACACCGACGTTGGGGGGGACACCAACGTTGGGAGGACACCAACGTCGGGAGGGACACCACCGTCGGGAGGGACACCAACGTCGGGAGGGACACCACCGTCGGGAGGGACACCACCGTCGGGGGGGACACCACCGTCGGGGGGGACACCACCGTCGGGAGGGACACCACCGTCGGGAGGGACACCAACGTCGGGAGGGACACCAACGTCGGGGGGACACCAACGTCGGGAGGGACACCAACGTCGGGGGGGACACCAACGTCGGGGGGGACACCATCAAGGTGGCCCCACAGGGGACGTTGGGGGTGGTGGCACCTCCGCGGACCTTCTCGAAGCCCTCCTTGCTGAGACAGTCGTTCCAGCTCTTCATGAAGTCCCCGGGGAACTTGTCCTTGCTGAAGACCCCGATGCGCTTCCCGCCCTTGCTGGCCTTCAGGGCTTCGATCATCTTCTCAAAGTTGGCTTTGTTGCTCTCGTTCTGGGGCAAAACGGGGAAAAAATGGGTGCTCGGCCCCGCCCTGGGGTGGGTCACCCTCGAAGGGTCAACCACGGTGGCCGTCCTCCGTCTCGTGTCATCTCTTTCTCGCCAGGTCTGTCTCCATCCCGTCTCCGCCACCACCTCCATCTCCGAAGCTCTGCTCCATCTCCGTCCCAGCTCCACCTCCACCTTCATCCCGTCCCGCCCCACCTCCACCTGCATCTTCATCCCACCTCCACCTTCATCCCATCCCACCCCACCTCCACCTTCATCCCACCTCCACGTCAACCTTCATCCCACCCCCACCTTCATCCCACCTCCACCTCCACCTCCATCTCCATCCCACCTCTACCTTCACCTCCACCTTCACCTCACCTCCACGTCAACCTTCATCCCACCTCCACCTCCATCCCACCTCCACCTTCATCCCACCTCCACCTTCATCCCACCTCCACGTCAACCTTCATTCCATCTCCACCTCAATCCCACCTCCATCCCACCTCCACCTTCACCTCATCTCCATCTCCATCCCACCTCTACCTTCACCTCCACCTTCACCTCCACGTCAACCTTCATCCCACCTCCACCTCCACGTCAACCTTCATCCCACCTCCACCTCCATCCCACCTCCATCCCACCTCCATCCCACCTCCACCTTCACCTCACCTCCACCTCCAACCTTCATTCCACCTCCACCTCCATCCCGTCTCCACCTCCATCCCGTCTCCACGTCAACCTTCATTCCATCTCCACCTCCGTCCCACCTCCACCTTCATCCCACCTCCATCCCGTCTCCACCTCCACCTTCATCCCACCTCCACCTTCACCTCCACCTCCATCCCACCTCCACCTCCATCCCACCTCCACCTCCATCCCACCTCCACCTTCACCTCCACCTCCACCTCCACCTCCATCCCACCTCCACCTTCACCCCATCTCCACCTCCACCTCCATCCCACCTCCACCTCCATCCCACCTCCATCCCGTCTCCACCTCCACCTTCATCCCACCTCCACCTTCACCTCCACCTCCATCCCATCTCCACCTCCATCCCATCTCCACCTCCATCCCATCTCCACCTCCATCCCACCTCCACCTCCATCCCACCTCCACCTCCATCCCACCTCCACCTCCATCCCACCTCCATCCCGTCTCCACCTCCACCTTCATCCCACCTCCACCTTCACCTCCACCTTCATCCCATCTCCACTTCCATCCCATTTCCACCTCCACCTCCATCCCACCTCCACCTTCACCCCACCTCCACGTCAACCTTCATTCCATCTCCACCTCCACTCCAACTTCTCCATCACCATCTCCACCTCCACCCCACCTCCATCCCCCACCCCCATCCGCAGCTCCACGTCCACCTCCACCTCATCTCCACCTCTCCATCCCCATGTCCACCTTCATCTCCACCTCCACCCTACCTCCATTCCCATCTTCATACCTTCACCTCCATCCCACCTCCACCTCCATCCCACCTCCACCTTCACCTCCACCTCCATCCCACCTCCACCTTCACCTCCACCTCCATCCCACCTCCATCTCATGTCCACCTCCATCTTCACGCCAATTTTCCCAGCTCCATCTCCACCTCATCTCCACCTCCACCTTCATCCCCATCTTCTCATCTTCACCTTCATCTCCATCCTCATCTCCATCTCACGTCCACCTTCATCTTCACCCTCGCTTCTCCATTCCAACGGTTCCATCCCACCTTCACCTCCACCTTCATCTCCATCTCATGTCCATCTTCACCTCCACCTCATGTCCACCTCCATCCCCACCTCCACCTTCATCCCCAGCCCCATCTTCACCTTCATCTGCACCTCCATCTCCATTTCTCCATCCCAACTCCTCCATCCCACATCCACCTTCATCTCCATCTCGTGTCCACCTTCACCTCCACCTTCATCTCTAGTTCCATCACCTCCACTTCCATCTCCACCTCACCTCCACCTCCACCCCCATGCTCTGTTTGTCACCTTCATCTTCATCTCCACGTCCATCTTCATCCCCATCCCCACCTCCACCTTCATCCCCAGCCCCATCTTCACTTCTCCATCCCACCTCCACCTCCATTTTCATTTCCATCTCACGTCCACCTTCACCTCCACCTTCATCTCCAGCTCCACCACCTTCACCTCCACCTCATCTCCATCTCACCTCCACCTTCACCCCCATCCTCTCATCTTCATCTTCATCCTCACCTCCATCTCGCGTCCACCTTCATCCCCATCTCCACTTCTCCATCCCATCTCCTCCATCTCATGTCCACCTTCACCTCTTCTCCATCCCACCTCCTCCATCTCCATCTCATGTCCATCTTCACCTCCACTTCATCTCCATCTCACCTCCACCTTCATCTCCAGCTCCATCATCTTCACCTCCACCTCATCTCCACCTCCATCCCCACTTCTCCATCCCACCCTCCACCTCGTCTACCTTCACCTCCACCTCCATCTCATGTCCACCTTCACCTCCACCTCATCTCCATCTCACGTCCACCTTCATCTCCACCTCCATCCCACGTTCATCTTCACCTCCACCTCCATCTCATGTCCACCTTCACCTCCACTTCATCTCCATCTCACGTCCACCTTCATCTCCACCTCCATCCCACGTTCATCTTCACCTCCACCTTCATCTCCACCTCCATCTCATGTCCACCTTCACCTCCACCTCATCTCCATCTCACGTCCACCTTCATCTCCACCTCCATCCCACGTTCATCTTCACCTCCACCTCCATCTCATGTCCACCTTCACCTCCACCTCCATCCCCAGCCCCACCTTCACCTTCATCTCCATTTCCACTTCTCCATCCCACCTCCACCTCCTGTCTACCTTCACCTCCACCTTCATGTCCAGCTCCATCACCTTCATCTCCACGTCCACCTCCACCTCATCTCCACCTTCACCTCCGCTTTCATCCTCATCTTCACCTTCATCTCCATCTCCATCCCATGTTCATCTTCACCTCCACCTTCATCTCCACCTCCATCTCAGGTCCACCTTCACCTCCACTTCATCTCCATCTCATCTCCACTTCCATTCCATGTTCATCTTCACCTCCACCTTCATCTCCACTTCCATCTCTTGTGCACCTTCATCCCCGTCCTCATCTTCACTTTCACTGCCATCTCCACCTCCATCCCCACACCTCCATCCCAACGTCCACCTCGTCTACCTTCACCTCCACCTCACATTCATCTTCACCTCCACTTCATCTCCAGCTCCATCTCATGTCCACCTTCACCTCCACCTTCATCCCCAGCCCCATCTTCACCTTCATCTTCTTCTCCAGCTCCATCTCATGTCCACCTTCACCTCCACCTTCATCCCCAGCCCCATCTTCACCTTCATCTTCATCTCCCCCTCCATCTCATGTCCACCTTCACCTCCACCTTCATCCCCAGCCCCATCTTCACCTTCATCTCCATCTCCACTTCTCCATCCCAACTGCTCCATCCCACCTCCACCTCCTGTCTACCTTCACCTCCACCTTCATCTCCAGCTCCATCACCTTCACCTCCACCTCCATCCCCACCACCACCTCACGTCCACCTTCACCTCCGCTTTCATCCCCATCTTCACCTTCATCTCCGCTTCCATCCCATCTTCATCTCCACCTCCACCTTCATCTCCACCTCCATTTCACGTCCACCTCTATCTCCAGCTCCATCATCTTCATCTCCACTTCCACCTCCACCTCATCTCCACTTCCATCTCCTGTCCACCTTCATCCCCGTCCTCATCTTCACCTTCACTTCCACCTCATCTCCATCTCTGCTTCTCCATTCCAACACCTCCGTCCCACCGTCCACTTCGTCTACTTTCACCTCCAACTTCATCTCGACCTCCATCTCACCTCCCCCTTCATCTCGACCTCCACCTCATGTCCACCTTCATCTCCACCTCCATCCCACGTTCATTTCACCTCCACCTTCATCTCCATCTCATGTCCACCTTCACCTCCACTTCATCTCCACCTCCATCTCATGTCCACCTTCACCTCCATCCCATGTTCATCTTCACCTCCACCTTCATCTCCATCTCCACCTCAGGTCCACCTTCACCTCCACTTCATCTCCATCTCATCTCCACTTCCATCCCATGTTCATCTTCACCTCCACCTCCATCTCACCTCCACCTTCATCTCCATCTCTCTCACGTCCACCTTCATCTTCATCTCCATCTCATGTCCACCTTCACCTCCACCTTCATCTTCACCTCCATCCCATGTTCATCTTCACCTCCACCTTCATCTCCACCTCCATCTCAGGTCCACCTTCACCTCCACTTCATCTCCACCTCCATCCCATGTTCGTTGTCACCTCCACTTTCATCTCCATTTCCCCTCCACCTTCACCTCCCCTTCATCTCCACCTCCACCTCCATTCCATGTTCATCTTCATCTTCACCTCCACCTTCATCTCCATCTCTCTCACGTCCACCTTCATCTCCACCTCCATCTCATGTCCACCTTCATCTCCACCTCCATCCCATGTCCACCTTCACCTCCACCTTCATCTCCATCTCTCTCACGTCCACCTTCATCTCCACCTCCATCCCATGTTCATCTTCACTTCCACCTCCACCTTCATCTCCAGCTTCATCATCTTCACCTCCACCTCATCTCCACCTCCACCTCATCTCCACCTCCATCCCCACCCCAACCTCCACCCTGAGGACCCCACCGGCAGGTCCTCACCTTCTCCCGGACGAGGAGGGTGATGGCGGGGACGCCGTTGGCGCTCTCCCCGCCTTTGCTGTGGGCCACCTGCTTGAGGAACTCCACCTTCTTCTTGCTGGCCATGAAGAGGATCTTCTCCTCGCAGAACACCATGATGGTGTCCGTCAGCTCGTAGCCGAACAGCCACGTCTGGGGTGGGGGTGGGGACACACACACGTTAGCCATCTGGGGGGGTGAGGTGGCCCCCCAAGGGGTGGTGGGACCCTTCCCAGGGGTGGTGGGACCCACACAAGGGTGGTGGGACCTGTCCAAGGGGTGGTGGGACCCCTCCAAGGGGTGGTGGAAAACCCAAGGGTGGTGGGACCTGTCCAAGGGTGGTGGGACCCTTCTCAAGGGTGGTGGGACCTGTCCAAGGGGTGGTGGGACCTGTCCAAGGGGTGGTGGGACCCTTCCCAAGGGGTGGTGGAAAACCCAAGGGTGGTGGGACCTGTCCAAGGGGTGGTGGGACCCTTCCCAAAGGGTGGTGGGACCCTTCCCAAAGGGTGGTGGGACCCCTCCAAGGGGTGGTGGAAAACCCAAGGGTGGTAGGACCTGTCCAAGGGTGGTGGGACCTGTCCAAGGGTGGTGGGACCCTTCTCAAGGGTGGTGGAAAACCCAAGGGGTGGTGGGACCCTTCCCAAGGGGTGGTGGGACCCTTCCCAAGGGGTGGTGGAAAACCCAAGGGTGGTGGGACCCCTCCAAGGGGTGGTGGGACCCTTCTCAAGGGGTGGTGGAAAACCCAAGGGTGGTGGGACCCACACAAGGGTGGTGGGACCCACACAAGGGTGGTGGGACCTGTCCAAGGGGTGGTGGGACCCTTCCCAAAGGGTGGTGGGACCTGTCCAAAGGGTGGTGGAAAACCCAAGGGTGGTGGGACCCACACAAAGGTGGGGGGACCTGTCCAAGGGGTGGTGGGACCCTTCCCAAGGGGGTGGTGGGGCCCTTCACAAATGGTGGTGGAAAACCCAAGGGTGGTGGGACCTGTCCAAGGGGTGGTGGGACCCTTCCCAAGGGGTGGTGGAAAACCCAAGGGTGGTGGGACCCACAGAAGGGTGGTGGGACCCTTCCCAAGGGGTGGTGGGACCCTTCCCAAATGGTGGTGGAAAACCCAAGGGTGGTGGGACCCTTCCCAAGGGGTGGTGGGACCCACACAAAGGTGGTGGGACCTGTCCAAGGGGTGGTGGGACCCTTCCCAAGGGGGGTGGTGGGACCCTTCCCAAAGGGGGTGGTGGGACCTGTCCAAGGGTGATGGTGGGACCCTTCTCAAGGGTGGTGGTGGGACCCTTCTCAAGGGTGGCGGTGGGACCCTTCTCAGGGGTGGCGGTGGGACCCATCCAAGGGTGGTGGTGGGACTCTCCAAGGGTGATGGGACCCCCCCCCCAACCATGGTGAGACCCATCCTGAGGGTGATGAGACCTCCTCCAAGGGTGGTGGGACCCATCCAAGGGTGGTGGTGGGACCTCCCAAGGGTGGTGCAACCCCCCCAAAAGGTGGTGAGGCCTCTCCTGTGGGTGGTGGGACCCATCCAAGGGCGGTGGGACCCCCCCAAAGGTGATGAGATCCCCCCAAAGGTGGTGGGACCCATGTAGGGGTGGTGGTGGGACCTCTCAAAGGTGACAAGACCCCACCCAAGGGTGACACAGACCCACCCAAGGGTGGTGGGACCCCCACAAAGGTGACGAGACCCCACCCAAGGGTGGTGGGACCCCCTGAGCGTGGTGCTAGGACCTCCCAAGGGTGGTGGGACTCCCCCAAAAGGGTGATGAGACCCCACCCAAGGGTGGTGGGACCCATCCAAGAGTGGTGGTGGGACCACCCAAGGACGGTGAGAACCTCCAAGGGTGGTGGGACTCCTCCAAAAGGTGATGAGACCCCTCCTGAGGGTGGTGGGATGCACCCAAAAGTGGTGGTGGGACCTCCCAAGGGTGCTAGAACCCCACCCAAGAGTGCTGGGAGCCCACCCAAGGGTGCTGGGACCTCCCAATGGTGCTGGGACCTCCCAATGGTGGTGGTGGGACCGTTCCTAAGGCTGAGGAACCTCCCAAGGGTGGTGGGACCCCCCAAAAAGGTGACGAGACCCCACCCAAGGGTGACGAGACCCCCCCAAGGGTTGGTGGGACCTCCCAGGGGTTGGTGGGACCTCCCAAGGGTGGTGGTGGGACCGTTCCTAATGCTGAGGAACGTCCCAAGGGTGGTGGGACCCCCCAAAAAGGTGTCGAGACCCCACCCAAGGGTGACGAGGCCCCACCCAAGGGTGACGAGGCCCCACCCAAGGGTTGGTGGGACCTCCCAGGGGTTGGTGGGACCTCCCAGGGGTTGGTGGTGGGACCCTTTCTAATGCTGAGGAACATCCCAAGGGTGGTGGGACCCCCCAAAAAGGTGACGAGACCCCACCCAAGGGTGACGAGGCCTCACCCAAAGGTGACGAGCCCCCACCCAAGGGTGCTGGGACCCCCCCAAGGGTTGGTGGGACCTCCCAGGGGTTGGTGGGACCCCCCAGGGGTGGTGGTGGGACCGTTCCTAAGACTGAGGAACGTCCCAAGGGTGGTGGGACCCCCCAAAAAGATGACGAGGCCCCACCCAAGGGTGACGAGACCCCACCCAAGGGTGCTGGGACCCCCCCAAGGGTTGGTGGGACCCCCCAGGGGTGGTGGTGGGACCGTTCCTAATGCTGAGGAACATCCCAAGGGTGGTGGGACCCCCCAAAAAGGTGACGAGGCCCCACCCAAGGGTGACGAGGCCCCACCCAAGGGTGCTGGGCCCCCACCCACCTGCAGGGCGGTGGACTTGGCGTAGACGATCTCCTCGTCCACCCCCACCGCCACCACGATGGCGTCCACCCCCCCGTACTCCTCCTCCCCCTTCTGCGAAAAAGATGGGGGGGGGGGGGGGAGGGGCAGCGCCATCACTCACCCCTCCCTCCCCTGCGAACCCCCATCCCTCTGCCCCTCCCCACTCCTCTGCCACCCCTTTTCAGGCCCATCCCCCAACATACTTCCCCCGCCCCTCCCCACCCCACACACCCCCCGGCCCCTCCCCTCCCCAATACCCCCTCTCAGGCCCCTCCCCACCCCTCACAAGCCCACCCCCTCCATAACCCCTCCCCTGCCCTTCCCCCAGCCTCTAAACCCTGCTCAGGCCCTCCCCCACCCCCAAACCCCTCCCCCACGCCACAACGCCCCCAACTCCCCTCCCCATCTCCTCAGTCTCTAAACCCCCTCAGGCCCCTCCCCACCCCCCAAACCCTCCCCCACCCCCCGTCCCCCCAAACCCCTCCCTCTCCCATTCCCCCCTCCTCAGCACCTACCCCCTCAGGCCCTCCCCCACCCCACAACACCCCCAAACCCTCCTCCCCCCTCCCAGACCCCTACCCTCTCAAGCCCCTCCCCACCCCCCAAACCCCACCCCTGCTCCCCAAACCCTCCCTCCCCCTCCCAGGCCCTCTACCCCTCTTCGAGCCCCTCCTCCCACCCCCAAGCCCCCGAAACCCCTCCCCACCCCCCAAACCCCTCCCCCATTCCCCCCACCGCCCCATTCCGCCCCAACCCTTCCGCCCTCCTCCCCCCCATTCCCAGGCCCTCTCCCCCGCCAGCCCTCCCCTCCCCACCCCTCCCCCACCCCCTCAGGCCCCTCCCCCGCCCCTCCCCCACCTGCCAGCTGCCGTAGAGCCGCCTCAGGCGGCGGTAGTAGGCCTCGCGGTCGAGGCTGAGCGCCATGAGGGGAGGCCCCGGGGCCGGGACCGGGACCCCCGCACCGCCGCCTTCCTCCTCCTCCTCCTCCTCCCTCCTCCTCCTCCTCCTCCCGCGCTGCTCCCCCCGGAAATGCTTCCCGGCGCGGCGCTTCCGCTTCCGGGGTGAGCAGCCCGCGGGGCGGGGGGGGAGGGAGTGCGTGTGTGTGTGTGTGGAGAGACGGGGTGGGGGAGGCGCATGCGCGGCGGCGGGAAAGCGCGGCGGCGCCCGCGTCACGTGACGGGGGAGGCGGGAAAGGGGAGAGAGCGCCGCCTGGTGGGCGGAGGCCGTCATTGATGGGGAGTTAATTAGGGAGGGGGTTAATGGGGGATTAATTAATTAATGAGGGGGTTAATGGGGGATTAATTAATTAATGAGGGGGTTAATGGGGGCGGAATTAGGGGGTTCTGCCCCTGGGGGGGGAATTAACGGGGAGGTAATTAGTGAGGGGGTTAATGAGGGAGGGTAATTAATGGGGGTGATTAGTGAGGGGTAATTAATGAGGGTGATTAGTGAGGAGTAATTAATGGAGTAATTAATGAGGGGTAATTAATGGAGTAATAAGGGAGGGTAATTAATGGGGGTGATTAGTGAGGAGTAATTAATGAGGGTAATTAGTGAGGGGTAATTAATGGAGTAATAAGGGAGGGTAATTAATGGGGTGATTAGTGAGGGGTAATTAATGGAGTAATTAATGAGGAGGGTAATTAATGGGGGTGATTAGTGAGGGGTGATTAATGGAGGAGTAATTAATGAGGGTAATTAGTGAGGGGTAATTAATGAAGGTGATTAGTGAGGGGTAATTAATGGAGTAATTAATGAGGGAGGGTAATTAATGGGGGTGATTAGTGAGGGGTAATTAATGAGGGTGATTAGTGAGGAGTAATTAATGAGGGTAATTAGTGAGGGGTAATTAATGGGGGTGATTAGTCAGGAGTGATTAATGGAGGAGTAATTAATGAGGGTAATTAGTGAGGGGTAATTAATGAAGGTGATTAGTGAGGGGTAATTAATGAGGGTAATTAATGAGGGAGGGTAATTAATGGGGGTGATTAGTGAGGGGTGATTAATGGAGGAGTAATTAATGAGGGTAATTAGTGAGGGGTAATTAATGAAGGTGATTAGTGAGGGGTAATTAATGGAGCAATTAATGAGGGAGGGTAATTAATGGGGTGATTAGTGAGGGGTAATTAATGGGGTAATTAATGGAGGGATAATTAATGGGGCTGATTAGTGAAGGGTAATTAATGGGGAGTAATTAATGAGGGTAATTAGTGAGGGGTAATTAATGAAGGTGATTAGTGAGGGGTAATTAATGGGGAGGGTAATTAATGGGGGTGATTAGTGAGGGGTAATCAATGGGTGATTTGTGAGGGGGTAATTAATGGAGTAATTAATGAGGGAGGGTAATTAATGGGGTGATTAGTGAGGGGTAATTAATGGAGTAATTAATGAGACGGTAATTAATGGAGGGATAATTAATGGGGGTGATTAGTGAGGAGTAATTAATGAGGGGTAATTAATGAGGAAGGGTAATTAATGAGAGTGATAAGTGAGAAGTAATTAATAAGAGCGCAATTAATGGGGGTGATTAGTGAGGGGTAATTAACAGCGAGGGTAATTAATGAGGGAGTAACTAATGAGAGTAATTAACGGTGGTAATTAGTGAGGGGGGTTAATGAGGGAGAGTAATTAATGGGGTGATTAGTGAGGGGTAATTAATGGGTGGTGATTAATGGACTAAATTAGTGAGGGGTAATTAATGGGAGGTAATTAGGGGTAATTAATGGGGAGTAATTGCAGGGGGCTCTGCCCCGGGAGAGGTAATTAATGAGGGGGTTAATTAATTAATGGGGGGTTAATTAATGGGGGGTAATTGTGAGGGGGAAGGTAATGGGGTAATTAATTGAGTAATTAATGGGAGGGGTAATTAATGGGTTAATTAATAGGGGTTAATGGGAGCTAATTGGGTTAATTATTGATGGGGTAATTAGTGGGGGTAATTAACGGGCGAGATAATTAATGGGGTTTAATCAATCGGGGTTAATTAACGGGGGCTTAATTAATGAGGGAGTTTAATGGGGGCTATTGGATTAATTAATGGGGCTAATTAATGGGGGTTTAATGAGGGGATTAATTATTGGGCGTTTAATTAATGTGGGGTTTAATTAATGGGGGATTTAATGAGGATTTAATTAATGAGGATTTAATTAAGGGGCTAATAAATAGGGGTTTAATTGATGGGGCTAATTAATGGGGGCTAATTAACGGGAGATTTAATTAATGGGGATTTACTTAAGGGGGTTTTAATTAATGGAGGGTTAATTAATGAGGGGTTAATTAATAGCGGGTTAATTACGGGGGGTGGGGCAACCGCAGGGGTCAATACCCGGGGGCAATAATTAATGGGGGTAATAAATAAGGTTAATTAATGGGGCTTAATTAAGGGGCTTAATTAAGGGGTTATTAGTTAAGGGGATTAATAGGGGTAATTAATACGGGGTAATTAAGGGGGTTAATTAAGGGGTTAATTAAGGCGGCTATTAAATTAAGGAGGAGTTAATTAATGGGGGCTAATTAATACAAGGGGCTAATTAAGGGGTTAATTAAGGAGTGTAATTAAGGGGGTAATCAATTCAGGGGTCAATTAATTCACGGAGATTAATTAAGGAGGGCTAATTGAGTAATTAATGGGGTTAATTAATTAAGGGGGTTAATTCAGGGGCTAATTAATTCAGGGAGATTAATTAACGAGGGTTAATTAATTAAGGGGTTGATTAAGGGGCTAATTAATTCGGGGGGTCAATCCAGGGGATTAATTAATGGAGGACCAGGGGATTAATTAATTAAGGGGCTAATAAATTAAGGGGGTTAATTATTGGCAGCTAATTAATAAAGGGGGATTAATTATTTAAGAGGTTAATTATTTAAGGGGGCGTTAATTGAGGGGAATTAATTAAAGGGGTAATTAAGAGGGGTTAATTAATGGGGGCTAATTAATTCAGGGGGTGATTAATGGCTCATTAATTAAGGGAGGGCTAATTAATCCGGGGTTAATTAATCCAGGGGGTTCATTAATTGAGAGGGGTAACCCAGGGGGCTCATTAATTAAGGGGGTGTTAATTAATGTCTAATTAATTCAAAGGGCTTAATGAAGGGGGCTAATTAATTGGGGGGGGTAATTCAGGGGGTAATTAATTGAGGGGTAATTACGGAGGATTAATTAATGGGGACTAATTAATTCGGGAGGGCTAATTCGGGGGGTTCATTAATTGAGGTGGTTGATTAATTAAGGGGGATAATTAATTAAAGGCGGTTAATTAATTTGGGAGGGGTTAATCCAGGGGGTTAATTAATTAAGAGGGGTAATTAAGGGGTATTAATTAAGGGGTTAATTCTGGGGTTAATTAATCCAAGGGATTAATCCAGAGAGGTTAATTAATTACGGGGTAATTAAGGGGGGGTATTTAAGGGGGATTAAGGGTATTAATTAATTAAGGGGGTAATTAAGGGGGACTACTTAATGCAAGGGGTTAATTAAAGGGGATTAATTAATACACGGGAGGTTAATCCAGGGGGATTAATTAATTAAGGGCGGGTAATGAATTAAAGGGGTTAATTAATAGAGGTGAATTAATGAGGGGTTCTTTAAGGGGGGCTAATTAATCCAGAGGGTTAATTAATGGCTAATTAAGGGGGCTAATTAATCCGGGGGGTTCATTAATCCGGGGGTTCATTAATTGGGAGGGGTAATTCAGGGGGCTCATTAAGGGGGTTAATTAATGGCATCTCATTAATTAATGGCAGCTAACTAATTAAGGGGTTAATTAATTGAGGGTAATTAATTAAGGGGGATTAATGAATCCAGGGGGTCAATCCAGGGGTTCATTAATTGGGAGGGGTAATCCGGGAGGCTCATTAATTAAGGTGGTTAATTAATGGGGTTTAATTAATCAATGGGGGCAATTAAGGGGGTAATTAAGGAGAGGGTAATTAAGGAGAGGGTAATTAAGGGGGGTAATTAAGGGGGTAAATTAATCCAGGGGTTCATTAATTGGGAGGGTAATCCTAGGGGACTAATTAAGGTGGTTAATTAATGGGGTTTAATTATTTAATGGGGCTAATTAATTAAGGGGGTAATTAAGGGGAGGTAATTAAGGAGCGGGTAATTAAGGGGGTAAATTAATCCGGGGGTCATTAATTGGGAGGGGTAATCCTAGGGGACTAATTAAGGTGGTTAATTAATGGGGTTTAATTAATTAATGGGGCTAATTAATTAATGGGGGCTAATTAAGGGGGTAATTAATTAAGGGGCTAATTAAAGAGCTGGTAATTAAAGAGAGAGTAATTAAGGGGGGTAATTAAGGGGGTAAATTAATCGGGGGTCATTTATTGGGAGGGGTAATCCTAGGGGACCAATTAAGGTGGTTAATTAATGGGGGCTAATTAATTAATGGGGCTAATTAATGGGGGCTAATTAAGGGGGTAATTAATTAAGGGGGTAATTAAGGAGAGGGTAATTAAGAGAGAGTAATTAAGGGGGTAATTAAGGGGGGTAAATTAATCCGGGGGCTCATTAATGAAGGGGAGGGGCTAATGAAGGGGTGAGGGCCAATTACCGGGGGTGGGGACCCGCCGCCCCTCCCCAAGAAGAGCCGTCGCCTCGTGCCGTTTCTCCGCCTTTTTATTAAAAAAACCGGCCCCGCCCTCCCCACCCCGCCCCTCCCCGCCGCGCGCCCGCCCCCCCTCCCCTCCCCCGCGCCCCTCCCCCGCCCCACCCCGCCCCACCCCCCCCTCCCCCCGGATTTGTTTGTGGTTTGTTTTTTGGGGCGTTTTCCCGCGTTTTATGACACACGACATCTTACATATTTATATAAATAGGGGGGGAGGGGCAGGGCCGCCCCCCCACTTCCGGGGTGGGTGGGGTGGGGCGAGGCGCAGGGGAGGGGGTGGGGGAGGGGCTCCTCCCCCCTCAATCGGAGTCGGAGGTGGGGGGAGCATGGGGTCGGCCAGGAGGGGAAGGGCGCGGCGCCGCCTTCCTCTTCCTCTTCCTCTTCCTCTTCCGGGGAGGGGGCGGAAGGGCGGGGGAGGGGCGGGAAAGGGGGGCGCCCCTCCCCCCATGAAAGCCACCATCTTGGACAGGTCCAAACCTGCGGGGGGAGGAGGAAGGGCTGGAAGGGGGAGGGGAGGGGGTGGAAATAAGAGGGGGAGGGGTGAGGGAGGGGGTGGGCGCACCCCACCCCACCCGCACCCTGGGGAGGGGACCCCAAAATGGGGGGGGGGATTGGGGGAGGAGAGCCCAAAATTGAAGGGGGGGAGGGAAAGGAGGGGGAGGGAGCCCGAATGGTGGGGAGGGGAGCCCGAATTGCGAAGGGAGGGGGGAGGGGACCCCGAAATTAAGGGGAGGGGAGCCCAAATTGTGGGGAGGGGACCCCAAGTCGCAGAGGGGAGGGACCCCAAAATTAAGGGGGGAGGGGAGCCCGAATGGTGGGGGGAGGGGACCCCAAGTTGGGAAGGGAGGGGGGAGGGGACCCCGAAATTAATGGGGGGAGGGGAAGTCATGTGGGGGAGGGGAATGGGGGAGGGGAGCCCGAATGGTGGGGAGGGACCCTAATTATGGGGGAGGGCCCCCAAAATTAAGGAGGGGAAGGGAAAGGGGGGGAGATGGACGGAAATGGGGGGAGGGGAGCCCGAATGGTGGGGGAGGGGGAGGGGACCCCAAACCGCGAGGGGAGGGGGAGGGACCCCAAAATTAAGGAGGGGAGGGAAGTGAAGTGGGGGAGGGGAAGGAAATGGGGGAGGGGAGCCCGAATGGTGGGGGAGGGACCCCAAGATTAAGGAGGAGGGGATGGGGGGCCCCAAAACCCGGGGTTGGGGGGCTGGGGGGAGGGGCCCCCGCCCGCCGTGGGGTGCCCAGCCCCTCCTCCTCCTCCCCCCGGTTTTGGGGTCCCCGCCCCTCCCCCGTTACCTTCTTGCGCGGCCACGGCAGCGGCTCCCGGCAGCGCCGCCAGCTGGGACAGAGGGTCAGGGGGCGGGGGGGCGGTTTTGGGGGGCTGGGGGGGATTTGGGGGCAGGGGGTTTGGGGGGATTTTGGGGGGCTGGGGGGTGGGGGGATTTGGGGTGCATGGGGGTTGGGGGGCTTGGGGGATTTGGGGGACGTGGGGGTTGGGATTTTGGGGCGGGGGGTTTGGGGGGGTCAGGGGGGATTTTGGGGGGCTGGGGGGTTGGGGGGTGATTTTGGGGTGCAGGGGGTTTGGGGGGCTTGGGGGCCTGGGGGGTTGGGGGGGTATTTGGGGGCGGGCGGGGGTTGGGGGGGATTTTGGGGTGCAGGGGGGTGGGGGGGCTTGGGGTGGTTGGGGGGACGTGGGGGGTTGGGATTTTGGGGGGCAGGGGAGGTTTGGGGGGGTCAGGGGGATTTTGGGGGCTGGAGGGGTTGGGGGGGTGATTTTGGGGTGCAGGGGGTTTGGGGGGCTTGGGGGGCTGGGGGGGGCTGGGGGGATTTGGGGGGCAGGGGGTTTGGGGGGGCTTGGGGGGGATTCAGGGGCGCCTGGGGGATTTGGGGGGGACATGGGGCGTTGGGATTTTGGGGGCGGGGGGGCTGGGAGGGATTTGGGGGAGACTTGGGGGGATGGGGGGGATTTGGGGGGCAGGGGGATTTTGGGGTGCAGGGGGTGTTGTGGGGCGGGGGGTTGGGGGGGATTCAGGGGGGCTTGGGGGGCCCTACCAGGGGTTGGGGGGGGCTGGGGTTTTGGGGCGTCGGGGGCTGTTTTGGGGTGCGGGGCGTTTTGGGGTGCGGGGGTGTTTTTGGGGTGCCACGGGTGTTTCTGGGGTGCGCAGGGCGTTTTGGGGTGCACAGGGGCGTTTTGGCATGGGGGGTATTTCTGGGGTGTGGGGCCGTTTTGGGGTGCGGGGGCCGTTTTGGGGGTGCCACGGGTGTTTTGGGGTGCACGGGGGTGTTTCTGGGGTGGGGAGGGACGTGTTTTGGGGTGTAGGGGTGTTTCTAGGGTGCTGGGGGCGTTTTTGGGGTGCGGGGTGTTTCTGGGGTGCGGGGGGCTGGTTTTGGGGTGCAGGGGATGTTTCTGGGGTGCTAGCGGCATTTTTGGGGTTGGGCGTTTTGGCATGCGGGGGTGTTTCTGGGGTGCTGGGGGCCGTTTTGGGGTGCGGGGGGTGTTTTGGGGTGCGGGGCGTTTTGGGGTGCCATGGGTGTTTCTGGGGTGTGGGGGGCTGGTTTTGGGGTGCAGGGGATGTTTCTGGGGTGCTAGCGGCGTTTTGGGGTGCGGGCGTTTTGGCATGCGGGCGGCGTTTCTGGGGTGCGGGGGTGTTTTTGGGGCCACGGGTGTTTTTGGGGTGCAGGGGGTGTTTCTGGGGTGCTGGGGCTGTTTCTGGAGTGCGGGGGTGTTTTTGGGGTGCCACGGGTGTTTCTGGGGTGCGCAGGGGTGTTTCTGGGGTGGGGGAGGGCGTTTTTGGGGTGCAGGGGTGTTTCTGGGGTGCTGGGGCGTTTTTGGGGTGCGGGGGTGTTTCTGGGCTGCTGGGGGCTGTTTTTGGGGTGCGGGGGCCATTTTTGGGGTGCCACAGGTGTTTTGGGGTGCACAGGGATGTTTCTGGGGTGGTGGTGAGGGGCGTTTTTGGGGTGCAGGGGATGTTTCTGGGGTGCTAGCGGCGTTTTGGGGTGCACGAGGGCGTTTTGGCATGCGGGGTGTTTCTGGGGTGCTGGGGGCCGTTTTGGGGTGCGGGGAGCTGATTTTGGGGGCCACGGGTGTTTCTGGGGTGCACGGGGGTGTTTCTGGGGTGGGGGACGTTTTGGGGTGCAGAGAGGTCTTTCTGGGGTGCCGGGCGTTTTGGCATGCGAGGGGTGTTTCTGGGGTGTGGGGGGCTGGTTTTGGGGTGCAGGGATGTTTCTGGGGTGCCATGGGTGTTTCTGAGGTGCGGAGGGGCTGGTTTTGGGGTGCAGGGGGGTTTCTGGGGTGCACGGGGGTGTTTTGGGGTGTCGCAGGTGTTTTGGGGTGC
Organism: Ciconia boyciana; assembly: GCF_034638445.1. NCBI lineage: Eukaryota > Metazoa > Chordata > Aves > Ciconiiformes > Ciconiidae > Ciconia > Ciconia boyciana. The sequence goes on from NW_027328406.1 coordinate 628,109, forward strand.
ACGGGGGTGTTTCTGGGGTGCGGGGGTGTTTTTGGGGTGCGCGGGCGTTTTTGGCATGTGGCGGGTGTTTCTGGGGTGCTGGGGGCTGTTTTGGGGTGCGGGGCGTTTTTGGGGTGCGGGGGGCTGGTTTTGGGGTGTGGGGATGTTTCTGGGGTGCGCAGGGCGTTTTGGGGTGCCAGGGGTGTTTCTGGGGTGCGGGGGGTGTTTCTGGGGTGCTGGGGGCTGGTTTTGGGGTGCGGGGGTGTTTTTGGGGTGCCACGGGTGTTTCTGGGGTGCACGGGGTGTTTCTGGGGTGGGGGAGGGCGTTTTGGGGTGCAGGGGTGTTTCTGGGGTGCTGGGGCGTTTTGGGGTGCGCGGGGCGTTTTGGCATGCGGGGGTGTTTATGGGATACGGGGGTGTTTTGGGGTGCGCGGGGGTGTTTCTGGGGTGGGGGAGGGCGTTTTTGGGGTGTGGGGGTGCTTCTGGGGTGCTGGGGCGTTTTGGGGTACACGGGGTGTTTTTGGGGTGCGGGGGTGTTTCTGGGGGTGGGGTTGTTTTGGGGTGCTCACCGGCAGGAAGCGGGCTCCACGGCGAAGTCGGGTGCAGCTGGGTCTCCCCACTCTGGCGGCCGGGGGCAGCCGATTTTCGGGGTCCCCGGGTCCCGCAGCCCCTCCAGGCAGCGCAGCTCCAGCTGGGGGGGACACCCCAAATTTAAGGGGGACCCCAAAATCGGGGGGGTAGGGTGCCCTAAATCCCTTGGGGGGCCAGGACACCCCAAGTTCTTAAAGGGGGGGATCCCTGCACCCCAAAACTCCCTGGGACCCCAAAAGTGAGGGTTGCACCCCAAAATCCAGTGGGGGGGGCCCAGGGCACCCCAAAACCCAGTCTAAGGCCCCCCCAAATTCTGGGGGGGGGACACAGGGCCCCCCAAATTCCCGGGTGGTGGGGCCCAAGGGAGCTGGAACTTGATGGGGGGGTCCCCAAAATCGAGGGGGCACCCCAAAATCCGGGGGGGAGGGCACAGGACACCCCAAAACCCAGTCAAGGCACCCCAAAACCCACCCTAGGGCACCCCAAATTCTCGGGGGGGGCGCAGAGCACCCCAAATCCTGACCTGGGGGACTGAGGGTCCCCAAAACCCCACAGGGGGGGTCCCCAAAATCGAGGGCACCCCAAAATCCGGGGGGACAACCACGGGGTACCCCAAAACTCAGTCTAAGGCCCCTTAAAACCCAGTCTAGGGCACCCCAAATTTTCGGGGGGGGGTCTCTGCACCCCAAAACCTGACCTGGGGGGTCGCAGCGTCGCCGAAACCCAAAGGGGGGTCCCCAAAATCAAGGGGGTACCCCAAAACCCACTCTAGGGCACCCCAAATTCACGGGGGTGTGGGGGGTGTCTCTGCACTCCAAATCCCACCCTGGGGGGTCCCCGGGTGCCCGAAACCCCATGGGGGGGTCCCAGGGCACCCCAAATCCTTGAGGAAAAGGGGGTGCTCCCCCCCCAGCACCCCAAAAATCTCACCTCTACCAGCTTCTTACTGTTCTTCTTATGGGCGGGGGGTGGGGGGCTCCCGAATCGCCCCGTTGGGGACCAAGCGATGCTTCTGGAAAGTCAATTTGAGCCCCTCCTCCTGCGGGGGGGGACACACGACACCCCAAAAATCAGCAGAGCCCCCCCAAAATTTTAAAAAGAAAGGGGGGGACACCCCAAAATCACCCCCCAAAATCACTTACGTCTTTAATCTGGACCGTGAACTCCTTCTCCTCGTGCCGCAGGCGGGTGTATGGGGGGCTCGGCGGCGGAGGGGGGCGGCGGAGGGGGGGGGGGCGGGGGAAATTTCGGGGTACCCTCGGGACCCCCAAAATCTTCCGACGGCCATTTGCCCGACAGCACCGCTTGGCACACCAGGTCCAGCCGGCGGATGAGGGCTCGGTCCTTGATTTTTGGGAGGGGCACAAAAATTTGGGGGGCCACAGAAATTTTTTGGGGGCAGAGAGATTTAGGGGACACCCCTGGAAAATTTGGGGGGGGGGTCTGACCCCTTAAGGGTCCCCCAAAATTATGGGGGGGTACCTAATGGGTGCGCCCCCCCCCCACCCCCCTGAGTCCTGTTTCACACGGGCACATAAATTCGGGGGGGGGCCACAAAAATTTTTGGGGTCACGGAAATTTGGGGGGGCAGAGAGATTTAGGGGACCCCCCTGGAAAATTTGGGGGGGGGGTCTGACCCCTTAAGGGTCCCCCCAAATTCTGGGGGGGTCTCTAAGGGGGTGCCCCTCCCCCCCGCAGTCCTGTTTGGGATGGGCACAGAAATTTGGGGGGCCCCCAAAATTTGGGGGGGGCACAGAAATTTGGGGGGGCAGAGGGGTTTGGGGACCCCCTGGAAAATTTGGGGGGTTCTGACCCTCAGGGTCCCCCTCAAATTATGGGGGTCTCTAAGGTGCCCCCCCAGGTTTGGGCTCACCTTGGGCCACTCGTGGAGGTTTCGGGGGCCGGGGGGCCTGGGGGCCCCGGGGGCCCAGGGACCCCCTCTCCGGAGGGGGGCGGGGACTCCTCTTCCTCCTCCTCTTCCTCTTCCTCTTCCTCCTCCTCTTCGTCTTCCTCCTCCTCTTCTTCCTCCTCCACCCCGCAGGAGGGCTCCGCACCTGGGGGGGAAATAGGGGGTTGGGGGGGTTTTGGGGGCCCCCCATGGTTGGGGGTCCCGATGGGATTTGGGGGTCCCACCAGGGTTTGGGGGTCCCACCAGGATTTTGGGGGGTCCTCCAAGAAGAAATGGGGTCCCACCAGGGTCTCAAGGGGTCCTTCAAGGATTTGGGGGGTCCCACCGGGATTTGGGGGTCCTAGAAGCATTTTGGGGTCCCACCAGGGTTTTGGGGTCCCACCAGGATTTGGGGGTCCTAGAAGGATTTGGGGGTCCCACCAGGATTTGGGGGGGTCCTACAAGAAGAGATGGGGTCCCACCAGGATTTGTGGGGGTCCCACAAGGATTTTGGGGGGGTCCTACAAGGATTTTGGGGACCCCACAAGAAAAGATGGGGTCCCACCAGGGTTTTGGGGGGGTCCTGCAACGATCTGGGGGGGTCCTACAAGATTTGGGGGGTCCTCCAAGAAGAAATGGGGTCCCACCAGGATCTCAAGGGGTCCTTCAAGGATTTGGGGGGTCCCACCAGGGTCTGGGGGGGTCCTAGAAGCATTTTGGGGTCCCACCAGGTTTTGGGGTCCCACCAGGGTTTTGGGGGTCCCACAAGAAGAAATGGGGTCCCACCAGGATCTCAAGGGGTCCTTCAAGGATTTGGGGAGTCCCACAAGGATTTTGGGGGGTCCTACAAGAAGAGATGGGGTCCCACCAGGGTCTGGGGGGTCCTAGAAGCATTTTGGGGTCCCACCAGGATTTTGGGGTCCCACAAGGATTTTGGGGGTTCCTTCAAGAAGAAAAGACGGGGTCCCACCAGGATTTGGGGGGTCCTGCAAGATTTGGGGGTCCTAGAAGGATTTGGGGGTCCTCCAAGAAGAAATGGGGTCCCACCAGGATCTCAAGGGGTCCTTCAAGGATTTGGGGTCCCACCAGGGTTTGGGGGGTCCTACAAGAAGAGATGGGGTCCCACCAGGGTCTGGGGGGTCCTAGAAGGATTTGGGGGTCCCACCAGGGTTTTGGGGTCCCACCAGGATTTGGGGGTCCTTCAAGAAGAAATGGGGTCCCACCAGGATTTGGGGGGGGCCCTACAAGATTTGGGGGGTCCCAGAAGGATTGGGGGGGGTCCTACAAGAAAAGATGGGGTCCCACCAGGGTTTTGGGGGTCCTACAAGACTTTTGGGGGGGTCCTAGAAGGATTTGGGGGGTCCTCCAAGAAGAAATGGGGTCCCACCAGGATCTCAAGGGGTCCTTCAAGGATTTGGGGGGTCCCACCGGGATTTGGGGGGGTCCCACAAAGGTTATGGAGGTCCCACCAGGACCAGGAGCTTCTACAAGGGTTATGGAGGTCCCACCAGGACCAGGAGGTCCTACACGGATTATGGAGGTCCCACCAGGATTTGGGGGGGTCCTACAAGGATTATGGAGGTCCCACCAGGACCAGAAGGTCCCACAAGGATTATGGAGGTCCCACCAGGATTTGGGGGGGGGTTCCCACCAGGATTAGAAGGTCCTACAAGGGTTATGGAGTCCCACCAGGACCAGGAGGTCCTACAAGGGTTATGGAGGTCCCAGCAGGATTTGGGGGGGTCCTACAAGGATTATGGAGGTCCCACCAGGACCAGGAGGTCCTACACGGGTCATGGAGGTCCCACCAGGACCAGGAGGTCCTACAAAGGTTATGGAGGTCCCACCAGGACCAGGAGGTCCTACAAGGGTTATGGAGGTCCCACCAGGACCAGGAGCTTCTACAAGGGTTATGGAGGTCCCACCAGGACCAGGAGGTCCTACACGGGTTATGGAGGTCCCACCAGGATTTAGGGGGGGTCCTACAAGGATTATGGAGGTCCCACCAGGATTAGAAGGTCCTACAAGGAAGGATGGAGTCCCACCAGGACCAGGAGGTCCTACAAGGGTTATGGAGGTCCCACCAGGACCAGGAGGTCCTACAAAGGTTATGGAGGTCCCACCAGGACCAGGAGGTCCTACACGGGTTATGGAGGTCCCACCAGGACCAGGAGCTTCTACAAGGGTTATGGAGGTCCCACCAGGACCAGGAGGTCCTACACGGGTTATGGAGGTCCCACCAGGATTTGGGGGGGTCCTACAAGGATTATGGAGGTCCCACCAGGACCAGGAGGTCCCACACGGGTTATGGAAGTCCCACCAGGACCAGGAGGTCCTACAAGGGTTATGGAGGTCCCACCAGGATTAGAAGGTCCTACAAGGATTATGGAGGTCCCACCAGGACCAGGAGGTCCTACACAGGTTATGGAGGTCCCACCAGGATTTGGGGGGGTCCTACAAGGGTTATGGAGGTCCCACCAAGATCTGGGGGGGGGTTGTCCCTCACCCCTGTCCTCATCGCTGTCCTCCTCGCAGGACGACGACTCGGAAGCGGACGCCGACAACTTCTCCAGCTCCGAGTCCTCGTCCTCGGTGGGCAGCGGGTGGCCGAGGACATTTTGGGGGGGCGGCGGCGGCGGCGGCGTCCCCCCCACCCCGTCCTCGGCTCGAGCCCGGAGATACCGCCATCTTGCTGCCGCGAAGGAGAAGTCGGGGTCCCCCAAGATGGCGGTTTCGGGGTGAGCCAAGCCGTGGCGGGCGGCTCCTCGGAGAAGTTCTCCATCGTGGTGGCCCCGTTGCCACCACGGTGGGAGGTCCGGGCCCGGCGGGGGACAGAGGGCCAGGCGGGCGGGGAGGAGAGGGTGACGGAGGACCTGCTCGCGGAGAAGACGGAGGAGGGACAAGCGGCGGAGACCTCGAGAAGCTCGAGCGGCCGAGACGGGCGAGACGGGGATGGAAGGGTCTGGAGGTTCTGGAGAAGAAGGAGGAGAAGGAGATGAAGAGGGGAGGTGGCGGCGGTGGGACGGGCGATGAGACCCGTGGGGTGGTGGACATCATGGGGTTGGTCAATGTCAGCCTCGGGGTGGGGAAGGTCACCCTTGGGGTGGTCAACACCACCCGTAGGTTGGTCAACATCACCCTTGGGGTGGTCAATGTCACCCTTGGGGTGGTCAACATCACCCATAGGTTGGTCAACATCACCCTTGGGGTGGTCAACGTCACCCTTGGGGTGGTCAATGTCACCCTTGGGGTGGTGGACACCATCGGGTTGGTCAATGTCAGCCTCGGGGTGGGGAAGGTCACCATTGGGTTGGTCAACACCACCGTTGGGGTGGTCAACACGACCCCTGGGGTGGTCAATGTCACCCTTGGGGTGGTGACCATCATCCTTGGGGTGGTCAACACGACCCTTGAGGTGGTCAACACCACCCTTGAGGTGGTGGACACCATCAGGTTGGTCAATGTCAGCCTCAGGGTGGGGAAGGTCACCCTTGGGGTGGTCAACACCACCGTTGGGGTGGTCAACGTCACTGTTGGGGTGGTGAACATCACCGTTGGGGTGGTGGAGACCATCGGTTGGTCAATGTCAGCCTCGGGGTGGGGAAGGTCACCATTGGGTTGGTCAACACCACCGTTGGGGTGGTCAACACCACCCCTGGGGTGGTCAACGTCACCGTTGGGGTGGTGAACATCACCGTTGGGGTGGTGAACATCACCGTTGGGGTGGTGGAGACCATCGGGTTGGTCAATGTCAGCCTCAGGGTGGTGAAGGTCACCCTTGGGGTGGTCAACATCACCCGTAGGTTGGTCAACATCACCCTTGGGGTGGTCAACACCACCCCTGGGGTGGTCAACGTCACCCTTGGGGTGGTGACCATCATCCTTGGGGTGGTCAACACGACCCTTGAGGTGGTCAACACCACCCTTGAGGTGGTGGACACCATCAGGTTGGTCAATGTCAGCCTCGGGGTGGGGAAGGTCACCATTGGGTTGGTCAACACCACCGTTGGGGTGGTCAACACGACCCCTGGGGTGGTCAATGTCACCCTTGGGGTGGTCAACGTCACCCATAGGTTGGTCAACGTCACCCTTGGGGTGGTCAACGTCACCCTTGGGGTGGTGGAGACCATCGGGTTGGTCAATGTCAGCCTCAGGGTGGTGAAGGTCACCCTTGGGGTGGTCAACGTCACCCTTGGGGTGGTGACCATCACCCTTGGGGTGGTCAACATGACCCTTGAGGTGGTGGACACCATGGGGTTGGTCAATGTCAGCCTCGGGGTGGGGAAGGTCACCATTGGGTTGGTCAACACCACCATTGGGGTGGTCAACACCACCCTTGGAGTGGTCAACACCACCCTTGGAGTGGTGGACACCATGGGGTTGGTCAATGTCAGCCTTGGGGTGGTGAACATCACCCATGGGTTTGGTCAACATCACTGTCGGGTTGGTCAACATCACCCTTGGCGTGGTCAACGTGACCATTTGGTTGGTGAACATCACCCTTGGGTTGGTCAACACCCCCTTGGGTGATGTTGACCCCATTGAGCCCAACAGCCCCCTAGGGAGCTCCAAATCCCCATAGAGATGTTCCTCAACCCCCATGGAGATGTTCCTCAACCCCCATGGAGATGTTCCCCAACCCCAAAAGGAGCTCCCTATCTCCATGGGGATGTCCCCAATCCCATGGGGAGGTCCCCAACCCCACAGAGACGTCCCCAACCCCACGGAGATGTTCCTCAACCCCACAGAGATGTTCCTCAACCCCCATGGAGATGTTCCTCAACCCCCATGGAGACGTCCCCAACCCCACGGAGATGTTCCCCAACCCCACGGAGATGTTCCTCAACCCCCATGGAGATGTTCCTCAACCCCCATGGAGATGTTCCTCAACCTCCAAGGAGATGTTCCTCAACCCCCATGGAGACGTCCCCAACCCCACGGAGACGTCCCCAACCCCACGGAGACGTCCCCAACCCCCAAGGAGATGTTCCCCAACCCCCAAGGAGACGTCCCCAACCCCATGGAGATGTTCCTCAACCCCATGGAGATGTTCCTCAACCCCATGGAGATGGTCCTCAACCCCCATGGAGATGGTCCTCAACCTCCAAGGAGATGGTCCTCAACCTCCAAGGAGATGGTCCTCAACCCCCATGGCGACGTCCCCAACCCCACGGAGACGTCCCCAACCCCACGGAGATGTTCCTCAACCCCACGGAGATGTTCCTCAACCCCAAAAGCAGCTCCCTATCTCCACGGAGACGTCCCTGACCCCATTGGAACGTCCCCAACCTCACGAGAAGCTCCTCAACTCCATTGGGAACCCCCACCTTATATCGGGGTACCCCCACCCCCCCCCCCCCAAAATATCGGGGTGACCCCCGTACCGTCTCCGGGGGCGGGGGGCAGGCGGCAAACCTGCCGGCACATGGCGACGAAACCGTGGAAGAACTTGGTGAGGTTCTCGTCCGTCTTCTTCTCCAACCTGGCCAAGGTCCGGAACCGACCCCACCGGAAGCGACCGCCCTCGGGGTCAAACTCCACCCCGAAGGTGGAGGCCACCCGGTAGAAATCGGCCTGTTCCCGCCGGGTCCACCTGCACCCCGAAAGTGAGAGGGGGGTGCTGGAGGGGGGGAACCCCCCAAAATCCAGGGAGGGGGTCCCTGCACCCCAAAATCCCAGGGACGGGGGGTCCTGCACCCCAAAACCACCAGTTATGGGGTCCCTGCACCCCAAAATCCCAGGGACGGGGGGTCCTGCACCCCAAAAATGCCATTATGGGGTCCCTGCACCCCAAAACCACCAGTTATGGGGTCCCTGCACCCCAAAATCCCAGGGATGGGGTCCCTGCACCCCAAAAATGCCATTATGGGGTCCCTGCACCCCAAAATCCCAGGAACAGGGGGTCCTGCACCCCAAAACCACCAGTTATGGGGTCCCTGCACCCCAAAATCCCAGGAACAGGAGGTCCTGCACCCCAAAATCCCAGGAACAGGGGGTCCTGCACCCCAGACCCACCAGTTATGGGGTCCCTGCACCCCAAAATCCCAGGGATGGGGTCCCTGCACCCCAAAAATGCCAGTTATGGGGTCCCTGCACCCCAAAACCCCAGGAACAGGGGGTCCTGCACCCCAAAAATGCCATTATGGGGTCCCTGCACCCCAAAAGCACCGGTTATGGGGTCCCTGCACCCCAAAATCCCAGGGATGGGGTCCCTGCACCCCAAAAATGCCAGTTATGGGGTTCCTGCACCCCAAAATCCCAGGGAAGGGGTTCCTGCACCCCAAAATCCCAGGAACAGGGGGTCCTGCACCCCAGACCCACCAGTTATGGGGTCCCTGCACCCCAAAAAAAAGTTTGGGGTGCAGGAACCCCATAAATCCCAGGGAGGGGGTCCCTGCACCCCAAAACCCCAGGGATGGGGTCCCTGCACCCCAAAATCCTAGGAACAGGGGGTCCTGCACCCCAAAAATGCCAGTTATGGGATCCCTGCACCCCAAAAGCACCGGTTATGGGGTCCTTGCACTCCCCAAAAAAGTTTGGGGTGCAGGAACCCCATAAATCCCTGGGATGGGGTCCCTGCACCCCAAAAATGACAGTTATGGGGTTCCTGCACCCCAAAATCCCAGGGACGGGGGGTCCTGCACCCCAGACCCACCAGTTATGGGGTCCCTGCACCCCAAAAATGCCAGTTATGGGGTCCTTGCACCCCAAAAAAAAGTTTGGGGTGCAGGAACCCCATAAATCCCAGGGAGGGGGTCCCTGCACCCCAAAACCCCAGGGATGGGGTCCCTGCACCCCAAAATCCTAGAAACAGGGGGTCCTGCACCCCAAAAATGCCAGTTATGGGGTTCCTGCACCCCAAAATCACCGGTTATGGGGTTTCTGCACCCCAAAAATGACAGTTATGGGGTCCCTGCACCCAAAATCCCAGAGATGGGGTTACTGCACCCCAAAAGCACCGGTTATGGGGTTCCTGCACCCCAAAATCCCAGGAACAGGAGGTCCTGCACCCCAAAAATGCCAGTTATGGGGTCCCTGCACCCCAAAAGCACCGGTTATGGGGTCCTTGCACCCCCAAAAAAAGTTTGGGGTGCAGGAACCCATTAAATCCCAGGGATGGGGTCCCTGCACCCCAAAAATGCCAGTTATGGGGTTCCTGCACCCCAAAATCACCGGTTATGGGGTTTCTGCACACCAAAAATGCCAGTTATGGGGTTCCTGCACCCCAAAATCTGATGGATGAGATCCTTGAACCCCAAAATCCCAGGGATGGGGTCCCTGAATTCCAAAAACACCGGTTATGGGGGTCCTGCACCCCAATAATGCCAGGAATGGGGGGTCCTGCACCCCAAAAACACCAGTTATGGGGTTCCTGCACCCCCCAAAAAAGTTATGGGGTTCCTGCACCCCAAAATCCCAGGGATGGGGGTTCCTGTACCCCAAAACCACCAGTTATGGGGTCCTTACACCCCAAAAATGCAGGGATGGGGTCCCTGCACCCCAAAACCCCCCTGCCCAGGCTCCCAGCACCCCAAAATTCAGATGCACAAACTCCCAGCACCCCAAAATCCCCCTGCATGAACTCCCAGCACCCCAAAATCCCCCTCTATCAGCTCCCAGCCCCCCCAAACCCCCCTGCCCATGCTCCTGGCACCCCAAAATCCCCCTGCACAAGCTCCCAGCACCCCAAAACCCCTGTATGAGCTCTCAGCACCCCAAAACCCCCTGCGCAAGCTCACGGGACCCCAAAACTCACCTGCACAAATTCCCAGCCCCCAAACCCCCTGCACAGGCTCCTGGCACCCCAAATCTCACCTGCACGAGCTCCCAGCACCCCAAAACTCTGTTGCACAGACTCCCAGCACCCCAAAACCCTCCTGTATCAGCTCCCAGCCCCCCAAAATGCCCCTACGTGGGCTCCCAGCACCCGATAAGCCCCCGCAAGGACTCTCAGTCCCCCAAACCCCCTGCACAGGCTCCTGGCACCCCAAAACTCAACTGCACGAGCTCCCAGCACCCCGAAACCCCCTTGTATCAGCTCCCAGCACCCCAGAATGCCCCTACATGGGCTCCCAGCACCCGATAAGCCCCCACAAGGACTCCCAGCCCCCAAACCCCCTGCACAGGCTCCTGGCACCCCAAAACCCCCTGTATCAGTTCCCAGCACCCCAAAATGCGCCTATGTGGGCTCCCAGCACCCGATAAGCCCCCGCAAGGACTCCCAGCCCCCAAACCCCCTGCACAGGCTCCTGGCACCCCAAAACCCCCTGTATCAGCTCCCAGCACCCCAAAATGCCCCTGTATGAGCTCCCAGCACCCCAAAATCCCCCTGTATCAGCTCCCAGCCCCCAAAACCCCCTGTATCAGCTCCCAGCCCCCAGAATGCCCCTACGTGGGCTCCCAGCACCCGATAAGCCCCCCGCAAGGACTCCCAGCCCCCCCAAACCCCCCTTACCTCTGCTGTTTCTCCCTCCTGGCCATCTCCTTGAGCTTGCAGGCGGCTTCGCAGCGGCGCCGGCGCCGATCTCCCCGTTCGGCCGCCTCCACCCGGAGCTGCTCCCGTTGGTAGGAACGCTGGCAGGCGGTGATCAGCCGGCGTAACCGGGCCGTCAGCACCGAACCCGGCGGCCAAAAGGGTTGGCCCGGTTGAGGGGGTTGGCCTGGGGAGGGGAGGGGGGGGAGAAAGAGGGTCAGGGGGGGCCTTTTGGGGTCCCATAGGTCTCCTTGGGGTCCTATGGGCATCCTCGGGGGTCCCATGGGTCTCTCTGGGGTCCTATGGGCCCCCTCGGGGTCCTATGGGTCTCCCTGGGGTCCTATGGGCGCCCCTCGGGGTCCTATGGGTCTCCCTGGGGTCCCATGAGGATGTAGGAGGGAGCCATCCTATAGGGATGGGGGCCCCTATGGTTTCAGGGGTGGCCCCAGGGGGTCCTATGGGTCCCCCTCAGGGTCCTATGGGTCTCCTTGGAGTCCCACAGGGATGTAGGGGAGAACCATCCTATAGACATAGGGGTTCCTAAGGGATCAGGGGCAGCCCCAAGGGGTCCTATGGGTCTCCTTTGGGTCCTATGGGCATCCTCGGGGGTCCCATGGGTCTCCCTGGGGTCCTATGGGTCTCCTTGGGGTCCTATGGGTGCCCCTCGGGGTCCTATGGCTCTCTGCAGGGTCCTATGGGTCTCCCTGGGGTCCCATGAGGATGTAGGAGGGAGCCATCCTATAGGGATGGGGGCCCCTATGGTTTCAGGGGTGGCCCCAGGGGGTCCTATGGGTCCCCCTCAGGGTCCTATGGGTCTCCTTGGAGTCCCACAGGGATGTAGGGGAGAGCCATCCTATAGACATAGGGGTTCCTAAGGGATCAGGGGCAGCCCCAAGGGGTCCTATGGGCATCCTCGGGGGTCCCATGGGTCTCTCTGGGGTCCTATGGGCCTCCCTGGGGTCCCATGGGGATGTAGGGGGGAGCCATGCTATAGGGATGGGGGTTCCTATAGCATCAGGGGTGGCCCCAAGGGGTCCTATGGGTCTCCCTGGGGTCCTATGGGCCTTCTTGGGGTCCTATGGGTCTCTTTTGGGTCCTATGGATCTTCCTGGGGTCCTATGGGTCTCCTTGGGGTCCCAGAGGGATGTAGGGCACAGCCATCCTATAGAGATGGGGGTTCCTATAGCATCAGGGGTGGCCCCAAAGGGTCCTATGGGTCTCCCTGGGGTCCTATGGATCTCCTCAGGGTCCCACAGACATATAAGACAAATCCATCCTATATAGATGGGTGTTCCTATAGCATCAGGGGGGGCCCCAAGGGGCCCTATGGGCCTCCCTGGGGTCCTATGGATCTCCTTGGGGTCCTATGGGCCTCTCTGGGGTCCTATGGATCTCCCTGGGGTGCTATGGGCCTTCTTGGGGTCCTATGGGCCTCCCTGGGGTCCTATGGATCTCCTTGGGGTCTCACAGGGATGTAGGGGGGGAGCCATCCTATAGAGATAGGGGTTCCTGTAGCATCAGGGGTGACCCCAAGGGGTCCTATGGGTCTCCCTGGGGTCCTATGGGCCTCCCTGGGGTCCTATGGATCTGCTTTGGGTCCTATGGGCCTTCTTGGGGTCCTATGGATCTGCTTTGGGTCCTATGGGCCTTCTTGGGGTCCTATGGGCCTTCCTGGGGTCCTATGGGCCTTCCTGGGGTCCTATGGATCTGCTTGGGGTCCTATGGATCTGCTTTGGGTCCTATGGATCTCCTCAGGGTCCCCCAAAGATGTAGGAGAGAACCATCCTATAGGAACAAAGGTCCCTATGGGGGGGGCGGTCAGGGACAGCCCTGGGCTGCTATAGGGCAGAGCCATCCTATAGGGCTGGGGCTCTCCATAGGGACAGCCCTATAGAGGAACCCTATAGGGCTGGGGCATCCCCCCCCCCATTACCTTCGTCCCCGTCCACCACCGAGATCTCCTCGTCCAGCAGCATCAGGGGGTCGGCCTGAAATTGGGGGGGGGGGGGGTGAAAGTCACCCCCAGGCCCCCCCCCCCCCCCCAATTTTGGGGGTGCAGATTTGGGGGGTGCAGGGGGGAGGGGGAGGTAAAGGTGGGGGGGTCCCCCGTTTCGTCCTCACCTCGTCGTCCACCTCCTTGGCCGTCCCCGGGAGGGGCTTATATTCGGGGTCCTCGCAATCTTTATCGAAATCCACGCTGCGGGGGACAACGATGAAGAGGGGGTCCCCAAAATACCCCGACACCCCCAAAAACCCCCTGAGCCCCCCAAAATACCCACACACACCCCCCGGGGGGGGGGCCTCAGCCCTTGAAGAGGTTGAACTCATCCCGGCCAAAAGCCGGTCGGTATTAGCATGGCGTGGTCATCATCGGCACCCCAAAAATTGGGGGGGGGGTGTCCCCCCAAAAATGGGGGGTCCCTGAAAATGTGGGGGTCCCCGAAAGAAGGAGGTGGTCCCTGAAAGGGGGCGGCCTTGAAAGGGGGGGTGTGGGGATCCTAAAGTGGGGCTGGGGGGGGGTCAGGGGGACCCTGAAGTGGGGCTGCGGGGAAAAGGGGAAGCCCAAAATGGGGCTGGGGGCACCCCAAAGTGGGGCTGGGGCACCCCAAAGTGGGGCTGGGGCACCCCAAAGCCCCCCATAGTGGGGTCAGGACACCCCAAAAAGGGGGTAGAGCACCCCAAAGCCCCCCTGAGAGGGGCTGGAGCATCCCAGGACACCCCAAAGAGGGGCTGGAGCACCCCAGGACACCCCAAAGAGGGGCTCGAACACCCCAAAGAGGGGCCGGAGCACCCCAAATCCCCCAGAGAGGGGCTGGAGCACCCCAAATCCCCCTGAGAGGGGCTGGAGCACCCCAAATCCCCCAGAGAGGGGCTGGGGCACCCCAAAGAGGGGCCGGAGCACCCCAAATCCCCCCAGAGAGGGGCTGGGGCACCCCAAATCCCCCCAGAGAGGGGCTGGAGCACCCCAAAGAGGGGCCGGAGCACCCCAAATCCCCCCAGAGAGGGGCTGGAGCACCCCAAGTCCCCCCTGAGAGGGGCTGGAGCACCCCAAATCCCCCAGAGAGGGGCTGGAGCACCCCAAAGAGGGGCCGGAGCACCCCAAATCCCCCTGAGAGGGGCTGGAGCACCCCAAAGCCCCCCAGAGAGGGGCTGGAGCACCCCCGGACACCCCAAAGAGGGGCTCGAACACCCCAAAGAGGGGCTGGGGCACCCCAAATCCCCCAGAGAGGGGCTGGGGCACCCCAAATCCCCCCAGAGAGGGGCTGGAGCACCCCAAATCCCCCCAGAGAGGGGCTGGAGCACCCCAAAGAGGGGCCGGAGCACTCCAAATCCCCCCAGAGAGGGGCTGGAGCACCCCAAAGAGGGGCCGGAGCACCCCAAAGCCCCCCTGAAAAGGGCTGGAGCATCCCAGGACCCCTCAATGAGGGTCCGGAGCCCCCTAAAAAGAGGCTGGGGCACCCCAAATTTGTGGGGGGTCCCCCCAAACTCACCCTTCCCCGACATCCAAGCGCTGCTCGGCAGCGATAGCCTTCTCGTCGGGGCGGCCGGCTTTCTCCAAGAAGCAGAGAGCGGGGTCGGCGCGCATGGTGTTGTATTTCTCGTAGCCTGCTCCCCGAAAAAAAAAGGGGGGGATATACACTGTCACGATCCCAATTCTGCCGGGTTTCACCCCAAAATTGGCTTCCCCTCCGCAAGGTACCGTGTTTGAAGACCCCGATGAGGAGGGATTTGTCGGCTTCGGCGTCCCACCAAGCGGTCGGTACCTCCAGCTGCTCCACCAGCGGGAACCAGATGTCGATCTCGCTGTTGGGGAGGGGGGGGAAATGGGGTGATTGGGGGGGGTTTGGGGGGGTCAGGGGTACCCCAAAATGGGGTTGGGGCATCCCAGAGTGGGGCTGGGGGGGTTTAAGGGGGGCGTGGAGGGAAGCGGGGCAGCACAAAGTGGGGCTGGAGGACCCCAAAGAGGGGCTGGGGCACCTCAAACCTCCTCAGAGTGGGGCTGGGGCAGCCCAAAGTGGGGCTGGGGCACCCCAAAGTTGGGCTGGGGCACCCCAAACCACACCCAAGAGGGGCTGGAGCACCCCAAAGTGGGGCTGGGTAACTCCAGGACACCCCAAAGAGGCTCTGGAGCACCCCAAACTGGGGCTGAGGCACCCCAGCACACCCCGAAGTGGGGCTGGAGCACCCCAAATTTGGGCTGGGGCACCCCAAAGAAGGTCTGGAGCACCTCAAACCTCCTCATAGTGGGGCTGGAGCACCCAAAATTGGGGCTGGGGCACCCCAGGACACCCCGAAGGTGAGCTGGAGCACCCCAAGACACCCCAAAAAGGCTCTGGAGCACCCCAAAGAGGAGCTGGAACACCCCAAAGTTGGGTTGGAGCATCCCAAAGCCCCCCATAATAGGGTTGGGACACCCCAAAGTTGGGCTGGAGCACCCCAAACCACCTCAAAGAGGGGCTGGAGCACCTCAAACCTCCTCACAATGGGGCTGGAGCACCCCAGGACACCCCAAAGCTGGGCTGGAGCACCTCAAACCTCCTCATAGTGGGGCTGGAGAACCTCAAATTGAGGCTGGGGCACCCCAAACCACCCCAAAGAGGGGCTGGAGCACCTCAAACCTCCTCAAAGAGGGGCTGGAGCACCCCAAAGAAGGTCTGGAGCACCCCAACCCACCTCACAGTGGGGCTGGAGCACCCCAAAGAAGGTCTGGAGCACCTCAAAGTTGGGCTGGAGCACCTCAAACCACCTCATATTGGGGCTGGAGCACCCCAAAGAAGGTCTGGAGCACCCCAACCCACCTCACAGTGGGGCTGGAGCACCCCAAAGAGGGTCTGGAGCACCTCAAAGTTGGGCTGGAGCACCTCAAACCACCTCATATTGGGGCTGGAGCACCCCAACAAGGCTCTGGAGCACCTCAAACCACCCCAGAAAGGGTCTGGAGCATCTCAAAGAGACCCTGGAGCACCTCAAAGAAGATCCTGTGGACTCACCTGGCCACCGCCCCGGCCAGCACCTTCTCCGCCTGGTCCCCGATCACCTCCTGCCGCAGGTAGTAGAGCATCCGCACCCTCAGCAGAACCCTGGGAGATGGTGGGATGGGGCGGTCAACCAAAAAGAAACCATTGGGCTGGGTTTGGGGGACAAGGAGACCTCCAAGGAGACCTCCAAGGAGACCTCCAAGGAGACCTCCAAGGAGACCTTGACCCACTTGTTGCATTGGTGCTTGAGGTGCTTCTTGTAGCTCTCGTCTTGGAAGAGGGTGTCGGGGTTGTACTTGCGGATCCACTCGGCTTTGTGGACATCAAAGGTGCTTTGAGATTTGACCTTCTTCCCCTTACGACCTCGAGGAACCGGGATGGAAAGACCTGGAGAAAAGCGGTGGAACAAGAAGAAAGACGTCAAGGTGGGACCTCAAGAGGTCCCCGGTTGTCCCTAAGCTCCTGTAGACCCTCACCCGAGTGGTTTTGGAGCTCCTTGGCCTTGCCGTTCTCGGTGGGGCTGATGAGGTCCCAGATGAAGCCCTTGATGTTCTCGTCACCTCGGTAGTGGAGGAGACAGTAGACCAGGATGGCCCGGCAGATGGTCTCCACGTCTCGCTCCGAGAGACGTCGCTTGAACCGCCCGTGGGACAGGATCTCCCGCCATCGGCCCCAGCTGGTGGTGGAGGACGGGGTCAGCGGCCGGGGTGGACCTTGGCTGGTGTTTCCCCACCTCCCAGCATCCATCTCCACCAAACATCTCCTTGTGGTTGCCACCAGAGCAGAGCTGGACTTGGTCTTGGTCTACTCTCTCCCTCGACCATCTGCTGGTGGTTGCCACCACAACAAAGCTATACCTGGACTTCGTCTGCTCTCTCCAAGCATCTGCTGGTGGTTGCCACCACAACAGCGCTGGACTTGGGCTTGGTCTGGTCTCCAACCCAAGTATCTGTTCATGGTTGCCATCAGAGAAGACCTGCTCTCCTCTCTTCCCCAACCATCTGCTCGTGGTTGCCTCCACAACAGAACTGGACCTGGTTTGCATTGTCCACCAAGCATCTGCTCACGGTTGCCACCAGAGAAGAGCTGGAGCTTGTCCGCTCTCCTCCAAGCATCTGCTCATGGTTGCCACCAGAGCACACCTACAGCTGGACTTGGTCTGCTCTCCCCACCAAGAACCTCCCTGTGGTTGCCACCACAGCAGAGCTGGACCTGGTTTGCTTTCTCCACCAAGCTTCTGCTCATGGTTGCCACCAGAGCACACCTACAGCTGGACCTAGCCTGCTTTCTCCACCAAGCTTCTGCTCATGGTTGCCACCAGAGCACACCTACAGCTGGAGCTGGTCTGCTTTCTCCACCAAGAACCTCCTCGTGGTTGCCACCAGAGGGGAACTGGACCTGGTTAGCATTCTCCACCAAGCACCTGCTCATGGTTGCCACCAGAGCACACCTACAGCTGGACTTGGTCTGCTCTCCCCACCAAGAACCTCCCTGTGGTTGCCACCACAGCAGAGCTGGACCTGGTTTGCTTTCTCCACCAAGCTTCTGCTCATGGTTGCCACCAGAGCACACCTACAGCTGGACCTAGCCTGCTTTCTCCACCAAGCATCTGCTCATGGTTGCCACCAGAGCACACCTACAGCTGGACCTGACCTGCTTTCTCCACCAAGAACCTCCTCGTGGTTGCTACTAGAGGGGAACTGGACCTGGTTTACCTTCTCCACCAAGCTTCTGCTCATGGTTGCCACCAGAGCACACCTACAGCTGGACCTGGTCTGCTTTCTCCACCAAGAACCTCCCCGTGGTTGCCACCACAGCAGAGCTGGACCTGGTTTGCTTTCTCCACCAAGCTTCTGCTCATGGTTGCCACCAGAGCACACCTACAGCTGGACTTGGTCTGCTCTCCCCACCAAGAACCTCCCTGTGGTTGCCACCACAGCAGAGCTGGACCTGGTTTGCTTTCTCCACCAAGCATCTGCTCATGGTTGCCACCAGAGCACACCTACAGCTGGACCTGACCTGCTTTCTCCACCAAGAACCTCCTCGTGGTTGCCACCAGAGGGGAACTGGACCTGGTTTGCCTTCTCCACCAAGCACCTGCTCATGGTTGCCACCAGAGCACACCTACAGCTGGACTTGGTCTGCTCTCCCCACCAAGAACCTCCCTGTGGTTGCCACCACAGCAGAGCTGGACCTGGTTTGCTTTCTCCACCAAGCTTCTGCTCATGGTTGCCACCAGAGCACACCTACAGCTGGAGCTGGTCTGCTTTCTCCACCAAGAACCTCCTCGTGGTTGCCACCAGAGGGGAACTGGACCTGGTTAGCATTCTCCACCAAGCACCTGCTCATGGTTGCCACCAGAGCACACCTACAGCTGGACTTGGTCTGCTCTCCCCACCAAGAACCTCCCTGTGGTTGCCACCACAGCAGAGCTGGACCTGGTTTGTTTCTCCACCAAGCACCTGCTCATGGTTGCCACCAGAGCACACCTACAGCTGGACTTGGTCTGCTCTCCCCACCAAGAACCTCCCTGTGGTTGCCACCACAGCAGAGCTGGACCTGGTTTGCTTTCTCCACCAAGCTTCTGCTCATGGTTGCCACCAGAGCACACCTACAGCTGGACCTAGCCTGCTTTCTCCACCAAGCTTCTGCTCATGGTTGCCACCAGAGCACACCTACAGCTGGACCTGACCTGCTTTCTCCACCAAGAACCTCCTCGTGGTTGCTACTAGAGGGGAACTGGACCTGGTTTGCCTTCTCCACCAAGCTTCTGCTCATGGTTGCCACCAGAGCACACCTACAGCTGGACCTGGTCTGCTTTCTCCACCAAGAACCTCCTCGTGGTTGCCACCAGAGCACACCTACAGCTGGACCTGACCTGCTTTCTCCACCAAGAACCTCCCCGTGGTTGCCACCACAGCAGAGCTGGACCTGGTTTGCCTTCTCCACCAAGCACCTGCTCATGGTTGCCACCAGAGCACACCTACAGCTGGACTTGGTCTGCTCTCCCCACCAAGAACCTCCCTGTGGTTGCCACCACAGCAGAGCTGGACCTGGTTTGCCTTCTCCACCAAGCACCTGCTCATGGTTGCCACCAGAGCACACCTACAGCTGGACTTGGTCTGCTCTCCCCACCAAGAACCTCCCTGTGGTTGCCACCACAGCAGAGCTGGACCTGGTTTGCCTTCTCCACCAAGCATCTGCTCATGGTTGCCACCAGAGCACACCTACAGCTGGACTTGGTCTGCTCTCCCCACCAAGAACCTCCCTGTGGTTGCCACCACAGCAGAGCTGGACCTGGTTTGCCTTCTCCACCAAGCATCTGCTCATGGTTGCCACCAGAGCACACCTACAGCTGGACCTGACCTGCTTTCTCCACCAAGAACCTCCTCGTGGTTGCCACCAGAGGGGAACTGGACCTGGTTTGCCTTCTCCACCAAGCACCTGCTCATGGTTGCCACCAGAGCACACCTACAGCTGGACTTGGTCTGCTCTCCCCACCAAGAACCTCCCTGTGGTTGCCACCACAGCAGAGCTGGACCTGGTTTGCTTTCTCCACCAAGCTTCTGCTCATGGTTGCCACCAGAGCACACCTACAGCTGGACTTGGTCTGCTCTCCCCACCAAGAACCTCCCTGTGGTTGCCACCACAGCAGAGCTGGACCTGGTTTGCTTTCTCCACCAAGCTTCTGCTCATGGTTGCCACCAGAGCACACCTACAGCTGGACCTGACCTGCTCTCCCCACCAAGAACCTCCTCGTGGTTGCCACCAGAGGGGAACTGGACCTGGTTTGCCTTCTCCACCAAGCACCTGCTCATGGTTGCCACCAGAGCACACCTACAGCTGGACTTGGTCTGCTCTCCCCACCAAGAACCTCCCTGTGGTTGCCACCACAGCAGAGCTGGACCTGGTTTGCTTTCTCCACCAAGCTTCTGCTCATGGTTGCCACCAGAGCACACCTACAGCTGGACTTGGTCTGCTCTCCCCACCAAGAACCTTCCTGTGGTTGCCACCACAGCAGAGCTGGACCTGGTTTGCCTTCTCCACCAAGCACCTGCTCATGGTTGCCACCAGAGCACACCTACAGCTGGACTTGGTCTGCTCTCCCCACCAAGAACCTCTCTGTGGTTGCCACCACGGCACAGCTGGACCCAAGCCCATCCTCACCCGTAGACCAGCAGATGCTTCTCCACGCGGAAGCAGTCGGTGCGACCGTAGGCGTGGTGCAAAGCGTGGTGGTGCCGGTCGTGGCGACGAGACCGAGGTCTCTCCTCGTCCTCGCTCTCCAGGTCCGAGAACTCCACCAGATCATCGTCCCGAAGCGTGCTGAAGTGCCGCGTCTGCTTGCGCACCCGCGGCGTGTCGATCACCAGGTTGTTCTGGACACCGGGATGGAGAAGACCCATCAGGAGCTGCCCCACCCCACCCCACTCCACCCCACCCCATGGTTGTCTCCTCCAACCTTGCTGTTCAGCAGGTCCAGGTCCAGGTCGGCTTTCTTGGCCCACTTCTGCCAGAAATTGGGGTCATCCAAGGCGATGTCGGTGCGGTTTTCGGAGGCCACGAAGCTCGCCTGGGGTCGGACGAGAAGTTGGAGATGTTCACGTGCATCTCCGAGGTGGGACACGTCCCACCCCCCACCCCCGGCCCCGTCACCGGTGGAAAAAGCACGTGGAGATACCTTGGCGAAGGTGGAACCCTTCCCCTCGCTCTCGATGGTGATGGTGGTGGTGCGGCGCAGCAGGATCTGGTCTATGTCCTCCTCGCAGAACTTGGAGCCTTCGTCGTCCTCTTCCATGATGGCCGCGTAGGCCCCCTTGCGCAGCAGGTCCTCGATCTCCTTTTTGGAGAACTGCTGGATCTGCCGGGAGGGTGGACAAGAGGGGTGAGCGTGGGGTGAGGCAACCTTCAGGCCCCATCCCAAACCACCCCCAAGCCCCGTGTTCCTCAAGAGTAGGGTCTTCACAACGTGGTTCCCTTGGAGAACGTCAGCCCTGGGGTCTTCACACCCCGTTTCCCTTGGAAGACCTCATCCCCATGGTCTGCACGCCCCGTTTCCCTTGGAGAACACCATCCATGGGGTCTTCACAACACGTTTCCCTTGGAGGAACCCCTTCCCCATGGTCTTCACACCCTGTTTCCCTTGAAGAACATCCATGGGGTCTTCACACCCCATTTCCCTTGGAAGACCTCATCCCCATGGTCTTCACACCCCATTTCCCTTGGAAGACCTCATCCCCGTGGTCTTCACACCCCGTTTCCCTTGGAGAACACCATCCATGGGGTCTTCACACCCTGTTTCCCTTGGAGGACCCCATCCCCATGGTCTTGAAATCCCGTTTCCCTTGGAGAACCCCATCCTCGTGGTCTTCACACCCCGTTTCTCTTGGAAGACCTCATCCCCATGGTCTTCAAACCCTGTTTCCCTTGGAGAACACCATCCATGGGGTCTTCACACCCTGTTTCCCTTGGAAGACCCCATCCCCATGGTCTTCAAATCCCGTTTCCCTTGGAGAACCCCATCCTCGTGGTCTTCACACCCCGTTTCCCTTGGAAGACCTCATCCCTGTGGTCTTCACACCCCGTTTCCCTTGGAGAACACCATCCATGGGGTCTTCACACCCCATTTCCCTTGGAAGACCTCATCCCCATGGTCTGCACACCCCGTTTCCCTTGGAAGACCTCATCCCCGTGGTCTTCACACCCCGTTTCCCTTGGAGAACACCATCCATGGGGTCTTCACAACACGTTTCCCTTGGAGGAACCCCTTCCCCCTTGTCTTCACACCCCGTTTCCCTTGGAGAACACCATCCTCGTGGTCTTCACACCCCGTTTCCCTTGGAAGACCCCATCCCCATGGTCTGCACGCCCCATTTCCCTTGGAAGACCTCATTCCCTGTGGTCTTCACACCCCATTTCCCTTGGAGAACACCATCCATGGGGTCTTCACACCCTGTTTCCCTTGGAGGAACTCCTTCTCCATGGTCTTCACACCCTGTTTCCCTTGGAAGACCTCATTCCCTGTGGTCTTCACACCCCGTTTCCCTTGGAAGACCTCATCCCCGTGGTCTTCACGCCCCGTTTCCCTTGGAGAACCTCATCCCCGTGGTCTTCACACCCCGTTTCCCTTGGAGAACATCATCCATGGGATCTTCACACCCCGTTTCCCTTGGAAGATCCCATCCTTGTGGTCTTCAAACCCCATTTCCCTTGAAGAACACCATCCATGGGGTCTTCACACCCCGTTTCCCTTGGAAGACCTCATCCCCGTGGTCTTCACACCCCATGTCCCGTGGAGAACACCATCCATGGGGTCTTCACACCCCATTTCCCTTGGAAGACCTCATCCCCATGGTCTGCACACCCCGTTTCCCTTGGAAGACCTCATCCCCATGGTCTTCACACCCCGTTTCCCTTGGAAGACCTCATCCCCGTGGTCTTCACACCCCGTTTCCCTTGGAGAACACCATCCATGGGGTCTTCACAACACGTTTCCCTTGGAGGAACCCCTTCCCCCTTGTCTTCACACCCCGTTTCCCTTGGAGAACACCATCCTCGTGGTCTTCACACCCCGTTTCCCTTGGAGAACACTATCCTTGTGGTCTTCACACCCCGTTTCCCTTGGAAGACCCCATCCCCATGGTCTGCACGCCCCATTTCCCTTGGAAGACCTCATCCCCGTGGTCTTCAAACCCCGTTTCCCTTGGAGAACACCATCCATGGGGTCTTCACACCCCATTTCCCTTGGAAGCCCTCATCCCCGTGGTCTTCACGCCCCGTCTCCCTTGGAAGCCCTCATTCCCAAGATCTTCGTGCCCTCTTTCTCTCGGAAGACCCCTTACCCCCGCGATGTTGCCCTCACGTCCGCTCATGGACTGCAGCACCGCCTTGTCAAGCCCCAACTTGAGGCTGGCCTTATCGAACATCTCCCGCTCGTAGGAGTTCCGCGTGATGAGGCGGTAGACCTTCACCGCCTTGCTCTGCCCGATCCGGTG
Organism: Ciconia boyciana; assembly: GCF_034638445.1. Classification (NCBI taxonomy): domain Eukaryota; kingdom Metazoa; phylum Chordata; class Aves; order Ciconiiformes; family Ciconiidae; genus Ciconia; species Ciconia boyciana. Next base: position 651,014 of record NW_027328406.1, read on the forward strand.
ACATCGCGCTTGGGCCTGGAGAAAGAAGATGACGGGTCAGCTCGGGATGAAGGTAACGTGACACCGAGCCCGCGGCGGTGAGGTGGACCCGGTGGCTACCTGGAGGTCGTTTTGGGGGTTCCAATCGGAATCGAAGATGATGCAGGTGTCGGCGGCGGTGAGGTTGATGCCCAAGCCACCCGCCCGCGTGCAGAGGAGGAAGACGAAGCGATCCGAGTCGGGCTTGCTGAAGCGGTCGATGGCGGCTTGCCGTAGGTTGCCCCGTACCCGGCCATCGATCCGCTCGTAGAGGTACCTACAGGGTCACCAAAACCACGTTAGAAGGAGGGCACGAGAGTCCCCCCGGGCCACCCGTCGTCCCACCTCTCACCTCTTCTGGATGAGGTAGTCCTCCAAGATGTCGAGGCATCGCACCATCTGGGAGAAGATGAGCACCTTGTGGCCGCCGGCCTTCAGCTTGGGCAGCAGCTTGTCGATGAGCACCAGCTTGCCGGCCGAGCGGACCATGGCCTGGAGATGGAAGTCGTGGGGGACGTGGTGGTGGCAAGACTCCCGAAATTCGGCCAAGATCTTCTCCTCCGCGCCTGTCGGGTGGGGACGGGACCGTCAGTGGGGTGACCGAGGTGGTGTGCGAGACCTTCTCAAGAGACACCCCACCAAAACAAGACTTGAGGGGCATCAAAGCCCAACCAGATGAGCTGGAGGATCTCCTCTACCATGACTTTGAGCCCACCAGGCAGCTCTACGGAGGTCGGAGAAGAGAAACCCCCAGATCCAAGAGGCCACCAAGTCCCTGGTGGAAGCAAGGGCAAGGCCAGGAGAAGCAGGGATGGGGTGGTGTTGACCCCCGAGGTTGTCCATCGGTGGTGGGAAGATAAGAGACACCCCACCACGCCCTTGGCCAGCCCTGGTTCCTCACCGTTGATGAGGTAGGGGTGGTTGCAGCACTTGCGCAGCTCCATCATGGTGTTGAGTAGGTTGGGCATGTTGGTGTGACCGGCGCCTTTGGAGAGGAAGGAGAAGTTCTTCTCCAAGATGGCCCGGTAGTACTTCTTCTGAATGTTGGTCAACTCCACCTCAATGATGGTCTCTTGCTTGGGCGCCAAGTTCTTCTCCACGTCCTCCTTCAACCGACGGAGCATCATGGGCTTGAGGATGGCCTGGAGCTTCTGCACCTGCGGGTGGCACCAACGGGGAGAAGTCACCGTGGGCCAGGTAGGACCCAGGCGACCGGGGAAGGGTCCGGGGTCTTCCCGATGTCCTCACCTGCTCCTCCGTCTTGAGGTCCCCAAAGTCCTTGAGGAACTCTGCTTCAGAAGGGAACTGGGAGGGCTCCAGGAAGTGCAAGAGGCTGAAGAGCTCTTCCACCGTGTTTTGGAGCGGGGTGCCCGTCAAGAGGACTTTGTGTTCCTGATGACCAGGGGGTGCAGAACGTTAGGGCTTGGGGTGGGGTAGGCATGGGACAGGCCCAAACATCTCCAGATGTAACCAAGACCCCACACGCACCTTCAGGACCATCCCCTGGGGCAGGGGATGAGCCCAAACATCTCCACATGCAACCAAGACCCCACACGCACCTTCAGGACCATCCCCTGGGGCAGGGGATGAGCCCAAACATCTCCACATGCAACCAAGATCCCACACGCACCTTCAGGACCATCCCTTGGGGTGTGGAACAGGCCCAAACATCTCCAGATGCAACCAAGACCCCACACGCACCTTCAGGACCATCCCTTGGGGCAGGGGATGAGCCCAAACATCTCCAGATGCAACCAAGATCCCACACGCACCTTCAGGACCATCCCCTGGGGCAGGGGATGAGCCCAAACATCTCCAGATGCAACCAAGACCCCACACGCACCTTCAGGACCATCCCTTGGGGCAGGGGATGAGCCCAAACATCTCCAGATGCAACCAAGACCCCACACGCACCTTCAGGACCATCCCTTGGGGTGTGGAACAGGCCCAAACATCTCCAGATGTAACCAAGACCCCACACGCACCTTCAGGACCATCCCCTGGGGCAGGGGATGAGCCCAAACATCTCCACATGCAACCAAGACCCCACACGCACCTTCAGGACCATCCCTTGGGGTGTGGAACAGGCCCAAACATCTCCAGATGCAACCAAGACCCCACACGCACCTTCAGGACCATCCCCTGGGGCAGGGGATGAGCCCAAACATCTCCACATGCAACCAAGACCCCACACGCACCTTCAGGACCATCCCCTGGGGCAGGGGATGAGCCCAAACATCTCCAGATGCAACCAAGACCCCACACGCACCTTCAGGACCATCCCCTGGGGCAGGGGATAAGCCCAAACATCTCCACAAGCAACCAAGACCCCACACGCACCTTCAGGACCATCCCTTGGGGTGTGGAACAGGTCCAAACATCTCCAGATGTAACCAAGACCCCACACGCACCTTCAGGACCATCCCCTGGGGCAGGGGATGAGCCCAAACATCTCCACATGCAACCAAGACCCCACATGCACCTTCAGGACCATCCCTTGGGGTGTGGAACAGGCCCAAACATCTCCAGATGCAACCAAGACCCCACACACACCTTCAGGGAACCCAGCTCTACCACCCCGGAGAGGAGTCGGGGTCTCCCCGTCCCTTGTCTCCTTCTCCATTCCCACCCCATCTCTCACCAGGTCCATGTGTTTGAGGCTGTCAAGCAACTTGCAGTTGCGGTTCTTCAGGCGGTGGGCCTCATCGATGATGACACAACGCCACTCGATCTCCCGTAGCTCGGGGCAGTCGGAGAGGATCATCTCGAAGGTGGTGATGAGCGCATCAAACTTGTAGGCTCCGGGGATGAGACGACCCTGGGGTGGAGATGAAGGTGGCTCCAACCTCGTCCCCAAAGCTTGAGAAGAGGTTTTTGGGAAGGTCCTGCGACCAAGAACCACCAAAGCCACCCTACCCGCGAGTCCTTGCAGTACATCTCGTACTGTTGGATCATCTGCCGGGAAGCCAAGCTGCCGTGGTAGACGATGCTGTTCATCTCCGTCCAGGTATTGAACTCCCGTTCCCAGTTGGTGATGGTGGAGAGCGGGGCGATGACCAAGAAAGGACCGCGGATGCCGACGTTGTAGACCTCTTGCAAGAAAGCGATGGACTGGATGGTCTTACCCAAGCCCATCTCGTCGGCCAAGATGCAGTTCTGCCTGCGGGGAGGCGAAGAAGGTGGCCGGTTGGTCGTCGGGGGCGGTGGCAATGTCCCCTGCGTGTCCCCACCATCCCGTCCCACCACTCGCCTGTTGTACCAGTTGAAGAGCAACCAGTTGACCCCCTCCAGTTGATATTCGCGAAGCTGGTTGTGATTCTTGTACTCGTGGGAGAGCTCCAACTTCTTCCAGGAACCGGCTTGGGGACGAGGCTGAGGAGAAAGAGGGGGACGGAGAAGACATCGTGGCTGCCGAAATTGAGGGGAGGGACGACGCGGGGAGGTGGGAGAGGACCTGGACGCTCACCAAACGCTTGAGTTCCGGGTGTCGGGCTTGGATGCGCTTGAATTCTCCGATCTTCCCTTCGTCTACGTCCTCCTTGAGCTCCCAAGTGCTGTCCTCGTAGGGTAGGGAGCACCACTTCACCAGGTAGTAGACCACCGGCTGCCACCAGAGGTGGGGACACACAAAAAAAATAAAAATAATTAAAAAAAAAGGGGGTGTCGGTGAGGAGGAACCCCATTTTGGGAGACGAGGGGTCCACCACCGCCCCCGTCCTCACCTCCCCGTTGTCCTTGTCGACGCTGTGAGACTCATCCAAGATGCGGTCCACCTCCACGTAGTCGGGGTTGAAGGGTTCTTCATCCTTCGTGGGGGGGGGGGGAAATGGAGGGAGCAGTGAGTGGCCTCCCCAAATTTCTAGACCCTCCCCCCAAAACCCCTCCCTCGAAACCGGCACCTCATGGAAGAAATGGCGCATCTGAGTCATCTTCGTCTTGAAACGTTTCAGTTTCTGGTGGATCCTCTTGTCCTTCTCCAGCTGGTCGATGGTGGCCCACTCGCAGTGGAGATAGGAGCTGGGGAGGTGGAGATGGTGGGGGGGGGGGGGGGAGCAAAGGGTCATGTCCACGTGCCAAAACCTCTCCCCCCTTCCCCGGTGAAGTTCTTTGGGGTCAAAAAAGCCGTTTTCGAGCAACGTCGGTGCAAGAAAACCCTTTCTCAAGACCCGCCTCGTCGTAGAGACGTCAACGAGTTGTCCCCGCCCAGGGCGGCGAGCGTCGGGCTCGGCCACGCGCCCTCTCCGTTGGGTTCGTAGAGCTCAACCCAACGTCGTGGCCCAATGAGGAGCCCACCGATAGGTGACGAGGGTCCAAACGTGCCGTTGAACCCAGGGGACACCCCCCACACCGATCCCACCTCACGCGGCCACCTACTAGTTCTTGTATTTGACGAAAAACTCCTCCGACTCCGTCAACTGCCCCGACGGAAGCTGCGGAGAAGCAGGTGGGACGTCAACATGGGCAAAACGCCGGCAAAAGACCCCCCCCCCACCGCTGCCGTGGGGGTCCCTCACCTCTTTCTTCACCACCCTCATGGAGAGGACCTTGTCCACGATGGCCGCGTCCTCCTCGCTGGGGTTTTCCTGAAGATGGGGAAAAGAATTGTTGAAGATGATGGTGGAAGGAGATGGAAAAAGGTGAGGAACAATATGGTGGACACCACGGAGGACATCTAAGAAGACAAAACTAAGACCCCCACCACAAAAAACTGCATGGAGGGCAACGTCTCGCCCTCCGGCTCCGGCTCCGGGGCGGGCGGCTGCGGGACCGGGAGCTGCTCGGGTCGGACCGGTCCGGTCACATCCAACTCTTCATCCTCCTCATCATCGGTGATCTTGATGTCCAAATCTTCCGTGTACTTCTTACGCTTGACCTGCCGATTCGACCGTCGCTTCTGGAAGGAGAAAAAGAGGACAGGATGGGGTCCTCCCCGTGCCGAAACGACGCGGATCCCCCCCCCCGCCCCGTCGGCGGCGGCGTCTCCGTACCTGCACGCTGGTTTCTTCTTCCTCCCGCGGCGACTGCGCCGGCATCACCTCGGCGTCCGAGTTGTCGGAGGAAGCGTTGCGCTTGCGTTTCTTCCCCACCACCGGCGTGATGGTGCTAAGGGGGGGTGAGGTGAGGTGGGGCGTTAGGAGGGTGGAGGTGGAGGGGTGGAGACCTTCTCCGGGGCGTAGTGCGAGGGCCAAGGGTTGGGGACAATGAGACCAAGGGTTGGGGACAATGAGGGCCAAGATTGGAGAACGAGGCCAAGGGTTGGAGGACAACGAGGACCAAGGGTTGGAGGACAATGAGGCCAAGGGTTGGAGAACAATGGGGACCAAGGGTTGGAGAACAATGGGGACCAAGGGTTGGGGACAACGGGGACCAAGGGTTGGAGAACAATGAGACCAAGGGTTGGGGGACAACGGAGGCCAAGGGTTGGGGGACAACGGGGACCAAGGGTTGGGGGACAACGGGGACCAAGGGTTGGGGGACAACGAGGGCCAAGGTTGGAGAACGAGGCCAAGGGTTGGAGGACAACGAGGCCCAAGAGATGGGGACAATGAGACCAAGGGTTGGAGAACAACGAGGGCCAAGGGTTGGGGACAACGAGGGCCAAGGGTTGGGGACAACGAGGGCCAAGGGTTGGGGACAACGAGGGCCAAGGGTTGGAGGACAACGAGGCCAAGGTTGAAGAACGAGGCCAAGGGTTGGAGGACAAGGGCCAAGGGATGGGGACAACGAGACCAAGGGTTGGAGGACAACGGGGACCAAGGGTTGGAGGACAACGGGGACCAAGGGTTGGAGGACAACGGGGACCAAGGGTTGGAGGACAACGGGGACCAAGGGTTGGAGGACAACAGGGACCAAGGTTGGAGAATGAGGCCAAGGGTTGGAGGACAACGAGGCCCAAGAGATGGGGACAATGAGACCAAGGGTTGGAGAACAACAAGGCCAAGGGTTGGGGACAACGAGGCCAAGGTTGAAGAACGAGGCCAAGGGTTGGAGGACAAGGGCCAAGGGATGGGGACAACGAGACCAAGGGTTGGAGGACAACGGGGACCAAGGGTGGGGGACAACGAGGACCAAGGGTTGGGGGACAACGAGGACCAGGAGTTGGAGAACAACGAGGACCAAGGGTTGGAGAACAACGAGGGCCAAGGTTGGAGGACAATGAGGCCAAGGGTTGGGGGACAACGGGGACCAGGAGTTGGGGGACAACGGGGACCAGGAGTTGGGGGACAACGGGGACCAAGGGTTGGGGACAATGAGGCCAAGGGTTGGGGACAATGAGGCCAAGGGTTGGGGGACAACGAGGCCAAGGGTTGGGGGACAACGAGGACCAAGGGTTGGGGGACAACGAGGACCAAGGGTTGGGGGACAACGGGGACCAGGAGTTGGGGACAACGAGGACCACGGTTGGGCGCAACACCAGAACCACCCCAACCAGGAGACCCCGCCCCAGGCCAGCCCCCTCCCACCTAAATTTGGGTGAAAACACCACAGTTTTTGGAGCTGAGGACATCTCACCTGGGTTTGCTGCGTCCCTTGCTCTTGCCGGAACCACCTTGACCTTTGCCCTTGCGCGGTCTCTCCTCCTTGGGTCCCCCGCGCTCGCCGGTCCCTTTCCGGCGGCGTTTGCGTTCGCCCTCCTCCTCGGGCCGGACGCTGGGCAGCTCGTCCTCGTTGAGGACACGGGGGATGTTCTGCTCGCCCCGGGCGCGGGCGCGGGCGATGGCCTCGGCTACGATGCGGTTGGCTTTCTCCTGCTTCTTCTGGTGCTCCAATTTGCGGCTCTCCTCCGAGGCGCCTCGCGAGCCGGGGCTGGCCAGGGCGGCCACCTCGCTGCTGCTCAGAACTTTGACCACCGATAGACCAGGAGAACCGCCCTGAGATGAGCCGGCCTGCGGGGAGAGACGAAATGATGGGGGGCACCAAGGTTGGGCGCAAGAGGACCAAGGTTGGGGCCACCAGGACCAAGGTTGGGGGCCACCACCAGGACCAAGGTTGGGGACAACACAATTAAGATTAGGGCCACCAGGACCAAAGTTGGGTGCAACAGGACCAAGGTTGGGGCCACCAGGACCAAGGTTGGGGGCCACCACCAGGACCAAGGTTGGGGACAACACAATTAAGATTGGGGCCACCAGGACCAAGGTTGGGGCCACCAGGACCAAGGTTGGGGCCACCAGGACCAAGGTTGGGGGCCACCAGGACCAAGGTTGGGGGCCGCCACCAGGACCAAGGTTGGGGGCCGCCACCAGGACCAAGGTTGGGGGCCGCCACCAGGACCAAGGTTGGGGGCCGCCACCAGGACCAAGGTTGGGGACAACACAATTAAGATTAGGGCCACCAGGACCAAAGTTGGGTGCAACAGGACCAAGGTTGGGGCCACCAGGACCAAGGTTGGGGGCCACCACCAGGACCAAGGTTGGGGACAACACAATTAAGATTAGGGCCACCAGGACCAAAGTTGGGTACAATAGAACCAAGGTTGGGGGCCACCACGAGGACCAAGGTTGGGGCCACCAGGACCAAGGTTGGGGCCACCAGGACCAAGGTTGGGCACAACAGAATTAAGATTAGGGCCACCAGAACCAAGGCTGGGGCCACCAAGACCAAGCTTAGGGTCACCAGGACCAAGGTTGGGAATAACAGGACTAAGACTGAGGCCACCAGGACCAAAGTTGGGTGCAACAGAACTAAGGTTGGGGCCACCAGGACCAAGGTTGGGGCCACCAGGACCAAGGTTGGGGCCACCAGGACCAAGGTTGGGCACAACAGAATTAAGATTAGGGCCACCAGGACCAAGGCTGGGGCCACCAAGACCAAGCTTAGGGTCACCAGGACCAAGGTTGGGCGCAACAGAATTAAGATTAGGGCCACCAAGACCAAGGTTGGGGCCACCAGAACCAAGCTTAGGGTCACCAGGACCAAGGTTGGGCGCAACAGAATTAAGATTAGGGCCACCAGGACCAAGGTTGGGGCCACCAGGACCAAGGCTGGGGCCACCAGGATGGGTGGGACCAAATCCGGGTGCAAAGCCAGGACAAAGACTTGGTTGCAACCAAAACCAAGCGTCGGGCGCAACACCGGGACCAAAGCTCGGGCAGAACGGGCACCATCGTTGGACGCAACACCGGGACCACCCCACCAAGAGCACCCACCACCACCCAGACCCCCAAAAGCTCCTCAGCTTTGACCCACCCCACCCCAAAACCCCACCGACGCTCACCTGGGGCTGCAGGACCACCTTCAACGGCACCGTCAACCTCTGCCCCGTGCCCCCCACCACCTGCGGCACGGACGAGACGGTGACGGGGGCCGCTTGCCCACCGGCGCCGGTGGGTTGCTGGAGAAGCTGGATCTTCTGAGGAGCTCCAGGTTGGCCGGCGGGAGGTTGTTGAACCTGAAGCTGGATGGTGACCACCTTGGCGGGTTGACCCGGCGTCCCTTTAGCTTGACCGAGAGCGGCCAATTGGTTGCCCTGCAGGACGATCTTGCCCGGCAAGCTGCCCAACACCACGTGGCGTTGACCGGGCGGGGCGCTACCGCCCGGCGGCTGTTGCAGGACCAGCGTGATGCGTTTCGATTCGCCCTATAGGAGAAAAGGGGCGGCGGTCAGCGCGAGAACGGGGAGTTGGGGACGTTTGGGGACGCCGGGACGTGAGTTTGACCCGCAGGACCTCAGGAACCCCGGTGTGGGTTGGTGACCCCAGCACTGAGGTTCTCAAGAACTTTGAGGAGCTCGCTGTTGGGAGGTGACCTCGATCCTGGGGACCTCAGGGACCTCGGGGACCTCGCTGTAGGGAGGTGACCCCAACCCTGGGGACCTCAGGGACCTCGCTGTTGGGAGGTGACCCCAACCCTGGGGACCTCGGGGACCTTGGGGACCTCGCTGTTGGGAGGTGACCTCGATCCTGGGGACCTCAGGGACCTCGGGGACCTCGCTGTTGGGAGGTGACCCCAACCCTGGGGACCTCAGGGACCTCGCTGTTGGGAGGTGACCCCAACCCTGGGGACCTCAGGAATCTTGGGGACCTCGCTGTTGGGAGGTGACCCCAACCCTGGGGACCTCGGGGACCTCGTTGTTGGGAGGTGACCCCAACCCTGGGGACCTCGGGGACCTCGCTGTTGGGAGGTGACCCCAACCCTGGGGACCTCAGGGACCTTTGGAAATCCTGCTATGAGAAGATGACCCCACCCTTGAGGACCACCATGGACCCCAACCCCATAGACCCCCGTCAACCCACCCTGAGCCCCCCAACCCCAAGGACCCCAACCCCATGGAGATGATCTCGACCTGGGAGACCACCACCATCCCACCCTGAGGCCCCAACCCCATGGAGATGAGCTTGATCTTGGAGACCACCACCACCCCATCCTGAACCCCCCAACCCCATGGACCCCAACCCCATGGAGATGTTCTCAACCCTGGGGACCTCAGGGACCTTGGGGACCCCACCGTGAGGTGACCCCAGCCCTGGGGACCTCAGGGACCCTTTGGAAATCCTGCTATGAGAAGATGACCACCACCCCACCATGAAGACCCCAACCCCATGGACCCCCATCAACCCACCCTGAGCCCCCAACCCCATGGACCTCAACCCCATGGACCCCAACCCCATGAAGATGTTCTCAACCCTGGAGACCACCACCACCCCATCTTGAACCCCCCAACCCCAAACACCTCAATCCAACGAGATGACACCACCCTTGAAGACCACCACCACCCCACCATGAAGACCCCAACCCCATGGACCCCCATCAACCCACCCTGAGCCCCCAACCCCATGGACCTCAACCCCATGGACCCCAACCAGATGGAGATGTTCTCAACCCTGAAGACCACCACCACCCCACCGTGAAGACCCCAGCCCCATAGACCCCAACCCCATGGAGATGTTCTCAACCTTGAAGACCACCACCACCCCACCATGAAGACCCCAACCCCATGGACCCCCATCAACCCACCCTGAGCCCCCCAGCCCCATGGACCCCAACCCACAGAGATGAGCTTGACCTTGGAGACCACCACCATCCCACCAGGAGCCCCCAACCCCATGGAAATGTTCTCAACCTTGAAGACCACCACCACCCCATCTTGAGCCCCCCCAACCCCAAACACCTCAACCCAAGGAGATGACTCCCACCATGAGGACCACCACCACGCCACCGTGAATCCCCCAGCCCCATGGACCCCAACCCCATGGAGATGTTCTCAACCTTGAAGACCACCACCACCCCATCTTGAACCCCCCAACCCCAAACACCTCAATCCAACGAGATGACACCACCCTTGAAGACCACCACCACCCCACCATGAAGACCCCAACCCCATGGACCCCCATCAACCCACCCTGAGCCCCCCAACCCCATGGACCTCAACCCCATAGACCCCAACCCCATGGAGATGTTCTCAACCCTGGAGACCACCACCACCCCACCGTGAAGACCCCAGCCCCATAGACCCCAACCCCATGGAGATGTTCTCAACCTTGAAGACCACCACCACCCCATCTTGAGCCCCCCAACCCCAAACATCTCAACCCAACGAGCCAACCCCACCCTTCAAGACCACCACCACCCCACCATGAAGACCCCAGCCCCATAGACCCCAACCCCATGGAGATGTTCTCAACCTTGAAGACCACCACCACCCCACCGTGAAGACCCCAGCCCCATAGACCCCAACCCCATGGAGATGTTCTCAACCTTGAAGACCACCACCACCCCACCGTGAAGACCCCAGCCCCATAGACCCCAACCCCATGGAGATGTTCTCAACCCTGGAGACCACCACCACCCCACCGTGAAGACCCCAGCCCCATAGACCCCAACCCCATGGAGATGTTCTCAACCCTGGAGACCACCACCACCCCATCTTGAGACCCCAACCCCAAACACCTCAACCCAACGAGCCAACCCCACCCTTGAAGACCACCACCACCCCACCATGAAGACCCCAACCCCATGGACCCCCATCAACCCACCCTGAGCCCCCAACCCCATGGAGGTGTTCTCAACCCTGGAGACCACCACCACCCCACCGTGAAGACCCCAGCCCCATAGACCCCAACCCCATGGAGATGTTCTCAACCTTGAAGACCACCACCACCCCATCTTGAAGCCCCCCAACCCCAAACACCTCAACCCAACGAGCCAACCCCACCCCTGTAGACCCCAACCCCTCACCACCGGTGGTCGCCCCCCATCCCCACGTCCCCAAAACGCGCGGTCCCACCACCCCTTCCTCACCTGCGCCGGCGCCGACGTCAGCGTGACGGCGGGTTTTAGGGGGGTCCCGGCTCCTCCCGCCTTGACCGGTTGCAACACCAATTGCTTAACGGGTCGTCCCGGTTGAACCAATCGGTGAACGGCGGTGGGCGGGGCGGCGGCCGTAGCCCCCCCATTTCCGGCGGAGGTCACTTTGCCCGTTAAAACCGCAGCGGCGTTACCGGTAACGATGGAAACGCCGGGACGAAGTTGGGGGGTTCCGGTTAAAACCTTGGCGAAGGTCACCTTGCCTCCGTTGGGGGTCGTCCCCGCGCCGGGGACGCCGGAAGATTGGGGGGGCCCCGTCGCCGCCGTCGTCGCCCCCCCGGTGGGGGCTTTGAGGATGACGATTTTGGGGGGCTGAGGACCCCCCGCTGACGAAGACGACGGCGGTAAAGCGGTGGCCACCCCCATAAACGGGTTGCCTTGACTGAGGACTTCTCGGTCGGCGGCAAGTTGAGATTGAGGGGGGTCAGGAGGATTTTGGGGGGCAACGGATTTTCCGGGGGGACCGGGGGTTCTTGGGGGCAGGGGAGGTTGGGGGGTCTAAAGCCCCGATAAACCCAAAGCTTCTTCGATGGGGTCGTGGGGGGGCGAAGGTTTCGTCCGTCAGGGGTCGAGGCCGAAGAGGTTGGGGTCGTCAAAGAGGTCCATGATGGGGTCGGCCATTTTTTTTGGGGGGGGGTTTAAAGGGGTTTTGGGGTGCCCCCCCCAAAAAAAAAAAAAAAGGGGGGGTTTGGGGCTCACGTCAAGCTGCGGGCGGTGGCGGGGGGCGGAGCTCCGGGCTGTGGGGGAGAAAAGAGACAAAGGGTGAGGGGGGCCCCCAAAATCACGCACCCCCTCCCCAAAATGTGACAGCCCACCCCCAAATCTGCCAGCCCCCCCCAAATCTGCCAGCCCACGCCCCAAATTTGCCAGCCACCCCCCCAAAATTTGGCGGCCACCCCACACAAAAATGGAGCCCTAGAGGGCCCCCAAAATTGCTGTGAGCCCCCCAATTTTATGGGGCGTGGAAAGCCCCCGCAGGCCAGAACTGGGAATGGGGAACTGGGACGCCCAGTATGAGGGGAACTGGGACTCCCAGTAAGAGGGGAACTGGGGGACTGGGACCCCAGTTAGAGGGGAACTGGGGGACTGGGAGCCCCAGTAAGAGGGGAACTGGGGGACTGGGAGCCCCAGTAAGAGGGGAACTGGGGGGAATGGGACCCCCAGTTAGAGGGGAACTGGGACTCCCAGTAAGAGGGGAATGGGTGAACTGGGACCCCAGTAAGAGGGGAACTGGGGGACTGGGACTCCCAGTTAGAGGGGAACTGGGACTCCCAGTAAGAGCAGAACTGGGGGACTGGGAGCCTCCAGTAAGAGGGGAACTGGGGTGCCCAGCTAGAGGGGAACTGGGGGACAGGGAGCCCCAGTAAGAGGGGAACTGGGACTCCCAGTAAGAGGGGAACTGGGGGACTGGGACCCCCAGTTAGAGGGGAACTGGGACTCCCAGTAAGAGGGGAATGGGGGAACTGGGGTGCCCAATTAGAGGGGAACTGGGGGAAACTGGGATCCCAGTAAGAGGAGAACTGGGGGAAACTGGGATCCCAGTAAGAGGAGAACTGGGGGCACTGGGACCCCCAGTTAGAGGGGAACTGGAGGAAACTGGGACCCCCAGTTAGAGGGGAACTGGGGGAAACTGGGATGCCCAGTAAGAGGGGAATGGGGGAACTGGGATGCCCAGTAAGAGGGGAACTGGGACAAACAGTTAGGGGGGAAATGGGGGAAACTGGGACCCCCAGTTAGAGGAGAACTGGGACTCCCAGTAAGAGGGGAACTGGGGGGACTGGGACCCCCAGTATCAGGGGAACTGGGACTCCCAGTAACAGGGGAATGGGGGAACTGGGACTCCCAGTAACAGGGGAACTGGGGGAACTGGGGTGCCCAGTTACAGGGGAACTGGGACTCCCAGTAAGAGGAGAACTGTCAGGGACTGGGACCCCCAGTAAGAGGGGAACTGGGGGAAACTGGGATGCCCAGTAAGAGGGGAATGGGGGAACTGGGATGCCCAGTAAGAGGGGAACTGGGGGAAATGGGATGGACAGTTAGGGGGAAATGGGGAAACTGGAACCCCAGTTAGAGGGGAACTGGGGAAACTGGGGTGCCCAGTAAGAGGCGAATGGGGGAACTGGGGTGCCCAGTAAGAGACGAACTGGGACTCCCAGTAAGAGAGGAATGGGGGAACTGGGACACCCAGTAAGACAGAAACTGGGGGAAACTGGGACCCCCAGTAAGAGGGGAATGGGGAAACTGGGACGCCCAGTAAGAGGGGAGCTGGGGGAAACTGGGACGCCCAGTAAGAGGGGAACTGGGGAAACTGGGACGCCCAGTAAGAGGGGAGCTGGGGAAACTGGGACGCCCAGTTAGAGGGGAACTGGAGGAAACTGGGGTGCCCAGTAAGAGACGAACTGGGACTCCCAGTAAGAGGGGAATGGGGGAACTGGGACACCCAGTAAGACAGAAACTGGGGAAACTGGGACCCCCACTAAGACAGGAATGGGGGAACTGGGGTGCCCAGTTAGAGGGGAGCTGGGGGTCTGGGACTCCCAGTGAGAGGGAACTGGGATGGACAGTTAGGGGAACTGGGGGAAACTGGGGTGCCCAGCTAGAGGGGAACTGGGGGAAACTGGGATTCCCAGTAAGAGAGGAACTGGGGGGAACTGGGACTCCCAGTAAGAAGGGACCTGGCAGGCAGTGGGACCCCCAGTTGAGAGGGGAATGGGGGAAACTGGGACTCCCAGTAAGAGAGAAACTGGGGGAAATTGGGACGCCCAGTAAGAGGGGACCTGGGGGAAACTGGTACGCCCAGTAAGAAGGGAACTGCGGGAAACTGGGGGATCCAGCTAGAGGGGAACTGGGAGCACTGGGACCCCCAGTAACAGGCAAATGGGGGGGCACTGGGGTGCCCAGTTAGAGGGCATAAGGAGATACTGGGGGCCCAGTTACAGCCCAACTGGGCCTCCCAGTAAGAGAGGAAGGAGAAGCACTGGGCCTCCCAGTAAGAAAGGGGGGCGACGGGGGGGACTGGGCCTCCCAGTAAGAAAGGAAGCCGAAGCACTGGGCCTCCCAGTTACAGCCCAACTGGGTCTCCCAGTAAGAGGCGAATGGGAAGCACTGGGTCTCCCAGTAAGAAGGGCGGGCGGGGGGGGCACCAGGCCTCCCAGTAAGAGGGGAATGGGGGGGTGGGGAGGCACTGGGCCTCCCAGTAACAGAGGAGGGCGAAGCACTGGGCCTCCCAGTTACAGCCCAACTGGGTCTCCCAGTAAGAGGGGCAAGGGGGCCACTGGGCCTCCCAGTAAGAGGGGAACGGGAAGCACTGGGCCTCCCAGTAACAGAGATGGGGGGGGGGGGGGCACTGGGCCTCCCAGTAAGAGGGGAACAGGGGGTGGGGGGGCACTGGGCCTCCCAGTAAGAGGGGAACGGGAAGCACTGGGCCTCCCAGTAACAGAGATGGGGGGGGGGGGCACTGGGCCTCCCAGTAAGAGGGGAACAGGAAGCACTGGGCCTCCCAGTAACAGAGACGGGGGGCACTGGGCCTCCCAGTAAGAAGGGGGGGGCACTGGGCCTCCCAGTAAGAGGGGAACGGGGGGGTGGGGGGGCACTGGGCCTCCCAGTAAGAGGGGAACGGGAACCACTTGGCCTCCCAGTTACAGCCCAACTGGGCCTCCCAGTAAGAAGGGCGGGGGGGGGGGGGGCACTGGGCCTCCCAGTAAGAGGGGAACGGGAAGCACTGGGCCTCCCAGTAAGAAGAGTGGGGGGGCACTGGGCGTCCCAGTAAGAGGGGAACGGGGGTGGGGGCACTGGGCCTCCCAGTAACCCCCCCGAGCCCTCCCAGTCCCTCCCCCGCCATACTCTCGCCCCCCTCCCTCCGCCAGGGGCGGGGCCAAACCATCCGTGAGGCGATGTGGGGGGGGGGACACCAGGCCCTTCCCCCTCCCCCTTCCCCCCCCCCCAAAATAAACCCCCCGGCGGGGCCTTACCTGCGGCAGCGGGGGGAGGGGAGGGGGTGTCTCCTGGTGGGGGAGGGGCGGGAAGGGGGAGGGGGGTGTGGTGGTTGGTGTCCGTCTCCCCCCGCGGTTTTGGCGGTGGCCTCACCCCGCGGGGCGCGAGAACAAGGCGGCGGCGCGTGCACGGCGCAACCCAGCCGGCTGGCGGCCGCCTCGAGCCCCGCCCACTCCTGCCTTTTCCCCTTACGCTATTGGTCCTTTCCCCCCTCTCTCTCCCTCCCCCTCCTTTCACTAAATGGGCGGGGATTAACCTAGCGAGGTAGGTTGAGCTCTTTACCTACCCGGAAGGGGGCCTTAAGGGGTGGCCGTGGCGTTGCCTGAGTCAACGCCGTCAGGCAGCGCCGCGGGCAGCCCGGCCGCCATCTTGTCTCGCTGAGGGGGAAGAGGGGGGGTCCTTAACCCCCTCCCCGCCATGGCCGCCGCGCCGAGACCGCGATGGCGGCTCAACCCCCCCCTTAAAACCCCTTTAAAACAGCGAAACTTCTCCCTAAATCGCTTTATTTAACCCCAAAACACGCGCAGAACCCCTCAGCTCCCCCTTCCTCTATTCACCCTGTCAAAAAAAAACCAAACCAAAACGCTGAATAACCACCCCAATCGCCCCGAAAAGCTCGGTTGGCTTTAAAGCCGTAAAATCGCTCAAAACGGCACCGTAGCCCTCACAAAATCACCCCCCTTTTTTTTTTTTTTTTTTTTGGCCAAATGGAGAACTTGATGCCCCTGAGGAAATCGGGGAGGAAATTGTGGCCAAACTCCCTCAAAAAAAAAAAAAAAAAAAAAAATTGAAGCCCCGAAGTAACTCGAAATTACAGCCAAACGCCGCCGAGTTGAGGCTTTTTTTCTTAATAAAAAGCAGGAAAAATGATAATTGATCATTTTTGAGAGAGTTTGGGTTAAGATCGGGATCCAACTCTCTCGAAAGATCAGTTTAAAACAGCCCAAATACCTTCAAATAGCGCCCAAATCTCCCCAAATGCCTCAAAATAGGCCTCAAATCCCCCCAATACCTCAAAATGGCCCACAAATTACCTCAAAATACTTCAAAAGAGCCCCCAAATCCCCCAAAATAGCGCCCAAATACCTCAAAATACCTCAAAATAGCCCCCAAACCCCCCAAAACACCTCAAAACTGCCCCCAAATGCCCCAAAATAGCCCTGAAATCCACCCAAATACCTCAAAATAGCCCCAAATCCCCCCAAAAAACTGAAAATAGCCCCCAAAATACCTCAATAGCCCCCAAATCCCCCAAAATCGCCCTCAAAATTGCCCCCAAATCCCCCAAAATACCTCAAAAGAGCCCCCAAATCCCCCAAAAGAGCCCTCAAAATAACTTGAAATAGCCCCCAAATCCCCCAAAATAGCCCCAAAATAACCCCCAAATCGAAAATCCCCCAAATCCCCCAAAATAGCCCCAAATCCCCAAAATATCTCAAAATATCTCAAAATAGCCCCCAAATCCTCCAAATACCTCAAAATAGCCCCAAAATCCCCCAAAATACCCCCAATGCCCCCAAATAGCCCCCACATTCCCCAAAATACCTCAAAATAGCCCCCCAATATCTCAAAATACCTCCAAAACCCCCAAATAGCGCACAAATCCCTCCCAATACCTCAGAATAGCCCCCAATCCCCCAAATTGCCCCGAAATATCTCAAAATCCCTCAAAAGAGCCCCCAAATCCCCCAAGAGCCCCCAAATCCCCCAAAAGAGCTGAAAATAGTCCCCAAAATATCTCAAAATACCTCACAATAGCCCCAAAATCCCCTAAAATAGCCTCAAAATACATCGAAATAGCCCCCAAATATCTCGAAATAGCCCCAAGTAACCCCAATACCTCAAAATACCTCAAAATAGCCCCCAAATTCCCCAAAATACCTCAAAATTGCCCCCAAAATATCTCAAAATCCCCCAAAAGAGCCCCCAAATCCCCCAGAGCTGAAAATAGCCCCAAATATTTCAAAATACCTCGAAATAGCCCCCAAATCCCTCAAAATAGCCCCCAAATCCCTCAAAATAGTCCCCAAATGCCCCCAAAATAGTCCCCAAATCCCCAAAATAGTCCCCAAATCCCCCAAAAGAGGTGAAAAGTCCCCAAAATATCTCAAAATACCTCACAATAGCCCCCAAATGGCCCCAAAATACTTCAAAATAGCCCCCAAGATACCTCAAAATAGCCCCAAATCCCCCAAAATAGCCCAAAATCCCCAAAATAGCCCCAAAATAACCCCAAATGCCCCAAAATACCTCAAAATACCTCCAAAATCCCCCCAGATAGAGCACAAATCCCTCCAAATACCTCAAAATAGCCCCCAACATACCTCAAAATAGGTCTCCAAATATCTCAACATACCTCAAAATAGCCCCCAAATCCCCCAAAATAGCCCCCAAATCCCCCAAAATAGCCCCAAATCCCCCCAAAAATACCTCAATAGCCCCAAATCCTCCAAATAGCCCCGAATTCCCCAAAATAAGTCCAAAATCCCCCAAATAGTGCACAAATCCCCAAAATATCACAAAATAGCCCCCAAAATACCTCAAAACAGCCCCCCAATCCCCAAATATCTCAAAATACCCCCAAATCCCACAAATACCTCAAAATAGACCCCAAAATATCTCAAAATACCTCAAAATAGCCCCCAAATCCCCCAAATAGCCCACAAATAACCCCCAAATCTGCCAAAATACCTCAAAATAGCTCCCAAAAGATCTCAAAATATCCCCCAAATCCCCCCAAATACCTCAAGAGCCCCCAAATCCCCAAGAGTCCCCAAATCCCCCCAAAAGAGCTGAAAATAGCCCCCAAAATATCTCAAAATACCTCACAACAGCCCCCAAATCCCCTAAAATAGCCCCAAAATACTTCAAAATAGCCCTCAAAATATCTCAAAACACCTTGAAATAGCCCCTAAATCCCCCAAAATAGCCCCCAAAATACCTCAAAACAGCCCCCAATGCCCCAAATCTGGCAAAAACACCCCCAAATCCCCCAAACCGCCCCAAATCCCCCAAAATACCTCAAAATAGCCCCCAAATCCCCCAAATAGCCCCAAAATAGCGTTCAAATCCCCCAAATACCTCAAAATAGCCCCCAAATTACCTCAAAATAGCCCCAAATCCCCCAAAATACCTCAATAGCCCCCAAAATATCTCAAAGTACCTCAAAATAGCCCCCAAATACCTCAAAATAGACCCAAATCCCCCAAAATACCACAAATACCCCCAAATCTCCCAAAAATACGTCAAAAATTGCCCCCAAATCCCCCAAATACCTCAGAGAGCCCCCAAAATACCTCAAAATAGCCCCAAAATGCACCCAAATCCCTCAAAATAACCCCCAAATACCTCAAAGTTGCCCCAAAATATCTGAAAATACCTCAAAATAGCCCCGAATCCCCCAAAATCCCTCAAAATGGCCCCAAATCCCCCAAAATCCCTCAAAATAGACCCAAATCCCGAAAATAGCTCAAATATCCCCAAATCTCCCAAAAATACGTCAAAAATTGCCCCCAAATCCCCCAAAATAGCCCCAAAAATACCTCAAAACAGCCCCCAAATCCCCCAAATCCCTCAAAATAGCCCCAAATCCCGCAAAATCGTCCCCAAAATACCTCAAATAGGCTTTTTTTGTTAACGTAAAACGGGAAAAAAATTATAATTAACCGTTTTGGAGGAAACTGGGGTCAAGATTGTGGCCAAACCCTCTCAAAAATGCCATTTTAAATTAAAAAAAATTGCTCAAAACTGTCCCCGAATTCCCCAAAATGGTCGTTTTTGTTAACGAGAGAACGAAACCCTCGGAATTAACCGTTCTCGAGGAAATCGGGCTCAAAATTGAGGCCAAACCCCTGAAAAAAAAATCAGTTTGAAACCACGAAATAACAGGAAAACGGCAGCAAAATCCTCCCAAATTCAGGTTTTTTGGTGAATAAAAGGCAGAAAAAAATGATAATTAACCAATTCCTGAAGAAATTGGGGTTAAAATTGTGACTAAACCCTCTCAAAAAATCAGTTTTAACCAAATAGCTCAAAATAGCACCCGAATCCTCCCCAAAAATGGCTTTTTTTGGTAACGAAAAGCAGAAAAATTCAGAATTAATCAATCCTGAGGAAACCGGGGTCCAAATCGTGGCCAAACTCCCTCAAAAACTCCCTTTTAACCCTAAAAATAAACTCAACTTGATGCCCAAATCCCCCCAAATTGACATTTTTTTATTTAAAAAGGCAGAAAAATTCAAATTAACCCCCCAAAGAGGCGATGGAGATCAAAATTCATCCCAAAACCCCTAAAAAATTTGGTTTTCAACCCTAAAAAGAGCTCAAAACAGCCCTCATCCCCCAAAATTAACTTTTTTGTTAACTACGGGTCGAAAAATTCAGAATTAACCACCAAAAAAAGAAATCGGGGTCAAAATTGAGGCCAGCGCCCATAAATAATCAGATTTAACCCCCCAAAATGACTCAAAATGGGACAAAACCCCTCAAAAATAACTTTTTTTTTGGCTAATAAATGTAGAAAAAATTATAATTACCCATCCCTGATGGAATTAAGGTCAAAATCGGGGCCAACCCGCCCCCAAAAAATCTGGTTTTAACCCCAAACCAGGTCCAAATTCCACCCTCGACCCAACCGCCCTTCACCGAAAAACCTTTTTCCCGCCAAATTCACCTTTTTCCACCCAAATTAACCCAAAAGCCACCCAAGAGCTAAAAATCTTCCTCCCCGAAGCAAGGCCGGGACTCGACTCAACCCCCAAATTCACTAAAATCCCCCCAAATTCATTAAAAGCGCCAAAACTCCCCCAAACGAGCTTTTATGGCGGTAAAATTACCCATTTTTGTTTAGCAAACCCTATTTTTTAAATTTTTTGAAAGGAAACCGAGCGCCAAACCCTACCCCACGCTCGCCCCTTCCTCTTCCAAAAAAACCTTACCAAAAATGGGGCGAAAATCCTTTTTTTGAGCGTTTTTTAATCCCTAAAACGCCACAAATCCCGATTATTCACCGATAACGCCCAAAAACGCTTAAAAAAACCTGCCTTAAACCCCGATTTTTGCGATTTTTAACCAACTTTTAACACTGGACGTCCCCCCCCGCCCACGTCAGAAGCGTTTGGTCCAAACCCGCACGTTTTTTTGGGGTCCAAAAGCGAGAAAAAGGAAAAAAAAAAGGAGCAAAAAGATGAAATTTGAGGTAAAAAAACCCCGAAATGGGGAATTGGGGATGGGCGGGGCTTGAGGGGGCGTGGCCTTGACGCCATGTTGGGGCTTGGCCGCGTAAGAGCCACCCCGCTGGCGCCGGCAACGCCCAATGGGGCCTGTTGGGTGTTGGCCAACGTCTCGGCCAGGATCGTGGTCAACGTCAACGTCTTGGCCAAGATCTTGGTGACGTCAACATCTCCACCAGGATCATGGTGAACGTCAACGTCTCGGCCAGGATCTTGGTCAACGTCAACGTCTTGGCCAAGATCTTGGTGACATCAACATCTCCACCAGGATCATGGTGAAGGTCAACGTCTCGACCAGGATCATGGTCAACGTCAACGTCTTGGCCAAGATCTTGGTGACGTCAACATCTCCACCAGGATCATGGTGAACGTCAACGTCTCCACCAGGATCATGGTGAACGCCAACGTCTCGACCAGGATCTTGGTCAACGTCAACGTCTTGGCCAAGATCTTGGTGACGTCAACATCACCAGGATCATGGTGAACGTCAACGTCTTGGCCAAGATCTTGGTGACGTCAGCATCTCCACCAGGATCATGGTGAACGTCAACGTCTCGGCCAGGATCATGGTCAACGTCAACGTCTTGGCCAAGATCTTGGTGACGTCAACATCTCCACCAGGATCATGGTGAACGTCAATGTCTTGACCAGGATCATGGTCAACGTCAACGTCTTGGCCAAGATCTTGGTGACGTCAACATCGCCACCAGGATCATGGTGAACGTCAACGTCTTGACCAGGATCGTGGTGAACGTCAACGTCTTGACCAAGAGTTTGGTGAATGTCAACGTCTTGGCCAAGATCTTGGTGAACGTCAACATCTTAACCAGGATTTTGGTGAACGTCAACGTCTCGGCCAAGATCTTGGCCAAGGTCAACGTCTCGACCAGGATCGTGGTGAACATCAACATCTCAGCCAGGATCGTTGTGAACGTCAACGTCTCAGCCAAGATCTTGGCCAAGGTCAACATCTTGACCAAGATCTTGGTCACCGTCAACATCTCGACCAGGATCGTGGTGAACGTCAACGCCTCGACCAGGATCTTGGTCAACGTCAACGCCTCGACCAGGATCTTGGTCAACGTCAACGTCTCGACCAAGATTTTGAGCAATGTCAACGTCTTGACCAGGATCGTGGTGAACATCAACGTCTCGGCCAAGATCTCGGTGAAGGTCAACGTCTTGACCAAGATTTTGACCAACGTCAACGTCTTGGCCAAGATTTTGACCGAGACCTTGCCCAACGTTAACGTCTTGACCAAGACCTTGGCCAAGACCTTGACCAAGTCAACATCTTGACCAAGACCTTCCCCAACGTCAAGATCTTGACGAAGGCTTGATCAAGACCTTGCCCAACGTCAAGATCTTCCCCAACACCTTGGCCAACACCTTGTCCAACGTCAAGATCTTCACCAACACCTTGTCCATCGTCAAGATCTTCACCAAGATCTTCACCAAGACCTTGCCTAATGTCAAGATCTTCACCAAGGCTTGACCAAGACCTTGCCCAATGTCAAGATCTTCACCAAGGCTTGACCAAGACCTTGCCCAATGTCAAGATCTTCACCAAGACCTTGCCCAACGTCAAGATCTTCACCAAGACCTTGACCAAGACCTTGCCCAACGTCAAGATCTTCACCAAGACCTTGACCAAGACCTTGCCCAACGTCAAGATCTTCACCAAGACCTTGCCTAATGTCAAGATCTTCACCAAGACCTTGACCAAGACCTTGCCCAACGTCAAGATCTTCACCAAGACCTTGCCTAATGTCAAGATCTTCACCAAGACCTTGACCAAGACCTTGTCCAACATCAAGATCTTCACCAAGGCTTGACCAAGACCTTGCGCAACATCAAGATCTTCACCAAGGCTTGACCAAGACCTTGCCCAATGTCAAGATCTTCACCAAGGCTTGACCAAGACCTTGCCCAATGTCAAGATCTTCACCAAGACCTTGCCCAACGTCAAGATCTTCACCAAGACCTTGACCAAGACCTTGCCCAACGTCAAGATCTTCACCAAGACCTTGACCAAGACCTTGCCCAACGTCAAGATCTTCACCAAGACCTTGCCTAATGTCAAGATCTTCACCAAGACCTTGACCAAGACCTTGTCCAACATCAAGATCTTCACCAAGGCTTGACCAAGACCTTGCCCAATGTCAAGATCTTCACCAAGGCTTGACCAAGACCTTGGCCAATGTCAAGATCTTCACCAAGACCTTGGCCAAGACCTTGGCCAATGTCAAGATCTTCACCAAGACCTTGGCCAAGACCTTGCCCAACGTCAAGATCTTCACCAAGACCTTGCCCAAGACCTTGCCCAACGTCAAGATCTTCACCAAGACCTTGCCTAATGTCAAGATCTTCACCAAGACCTTGCCTAATGTCAAGATCTTCACCAAGACCTTGACCAAGACCTTGTCCAACATCAAGATCTTCACCAAGGCTTGACCAAGACCTTGCCCAATGTCAAGATCTTCACCAAGACCTTGCCCAACGTCAAGATCTTCACCAAGACCTTGGCCAAGACCTTGCCCAACGTCAAGATCTTCACCAAGACCTTGACCAAGACCTTGCCCAACGTCAAGATCTTCACCAAGACCTTGCCTAATGTCAAGATCTTCACCAAGACCTTGACCAAGACCTTGCGCAACATCAAGATCTTCACCAAGATCTTCACCAAGACCTTGCCTAACGTCAAGATCTTCACCAAGACCTTGGACAACATCAACATCTTGACCAAGGCTTGACCAAGACCTTGCCCAACGTCAAGATCTTCACCAAGACCTTGCCTAATGTCAAGATTTTCACCAAGGCTTGACCAAGACCTTGCCCAACATCAAGATCTTCACCAAGACCTTGACCAAGACCTTGCCCAACATCAAGATCTTCACCAAGACCTTGGTGGACATCAACGTCTTCACCAGGACCTTGGTGGACGTCATCATCTTGCCCAGCACTTCCCCAAGGCCTCGGCATTCTGCCCCGCCCTCCTCTTCCCGGAGGCGGGGCCTTGGCCCGACCCCACCCCCCCATGACCCCACCCCACCCCCCTCCACCCGACGTCACCTCTGATTGGCGATGACCTCGATGGGGGCAGCGGCCGAGCGGGAGGTCTCCTTCCTGGGGGGGGAGGGGCCATTAAGGGGGGGAGGGGCAAATGGGGGGAGGGGCAAATGGGGGGGGAGGGGCCCAAAATCGGGGGAGGGATGTGCCCCATTTTGGGGGTACCCGGTGATGTCACAGAGGAGGAGGAGGGGCAGGGCGGGGCTCCAAAGGCTGCCCCTCCCCCCCCCACCCTATAGGCCCCCCATAGCCCCGCCCATCCCCCTATAGGATCCTCGTGCCCCCTATGCCCTCGATATCCTCCCTATAGGCCCCTATAGCACCTCCATAGCCCCCTATAGTGCCCTATATCACCTCCATAGACCCCTATAGCGCCTCCATAGACCCCTATAGTGCCCTATATCACTTCCATAGACCCCTATAGCGCCGCCATAGACCCCTATAGTGCCACTATAGACCCCTATAGCACCTCCATAGACCCCTATAGCGTCGCCATAGAGCCCTATAGCGCCTCCATAGACCCCTATAGCACTCTATATCACCTCCATAGACCCCTATAGCCCCTCCATAGGCCCCTATAGCGCCCTATAACCCCTCCATAGCCCCCTATGGTGCCCTATATCACCTTCATAGCTCCCTATATTGCCTCTATAGCGCCCTATAGCGCCTCCATAGCTCCCTATAGCGCCTCCATAGCCCCCTATATCCCCTGCATAGCCCCCTATATCACCTCCATAGGCCCCCCACAGGCCCCTATATCCCCCCCATAGGTCCCCATATCCCCTTATATCCCAGCCTATATGCCGCTATATTCCCCCATATTCCTCCCCCCCAGGGCCCTATATCCCCCCATAAGCCCTCCATACGCCCCTATATCCCTCCATAGGCCCCTATATCCCCCCAGAATCCCCCTATAGGCCCCTATACCTCCCCATATCCCTCCTATACCTCCTCATATCTCCCCTATGGGTCCCTGTATCCCCCATCTCCCCTCCATAGGCCCCTATATCCCCCTGTATCCCCCTATAGGCCCCCATATCCCCTGTACCCCCCCAGGTCCCTATATTCCCCCTTATCCC
Source organism: Ciconia boyciana (assembly GCF_034638445.1). Taxonomy (NCBI): domain Eukaryota; kingdom Metazoa; phylum Chordata; class Aves; order Ciconiiformes; family Ciconiidae; genus Ciconia; species Ciconia boyciana. Next base: position 675,711 of record NW_027328406.1, read on the forward strand.
CCTTATAGGTCCTCACATACCCCTATAGGTGTCCATATCCCTCCTATAAGCCCCTGTACCCCCCCCCCATATTCCTCCAATAGGTTCCTTATAATCCCTATAGGTTCCCTATATCCCCCCATATTACTCCTATAGGCCCCTATATCTCCCATATACCCCCATAGCTCCCTATACCCCCCATATTCCTCCAATACCCTCCTATATCTCCCCTATAGGCCCCTATATCCCCCATATTCCTCTTATACACCCCCATAGGCCCCCTATACCCCCATAGGCCCCATATTCCTCCTGGAGACCCCTATATCTCCCCTATAGGCCCCTATATTCCCCCACAAGTGCCCTATAACTGACATAGGTTCCCTATAGGCTCCTATATCCCCCCATATTCCTTCTCTAGGTCTCTATATCTGCCTATAGGTCCCTATACCCTGCTATATCTCCCTATATTCCTCCTAAAGGCCCCTACATCTCCACCATAGGCCCCTATGCCCCCCCACAGGTCCCCTATATCTCCCCCATATTCGTTCCACAGACCCCTATATCTCTTCTATAAGCCCCTATACCCCCATAGGCCCCTATACCTCCCCACAGGTCCCCTATAAGCCCGTATACCCCCCATGTTCCTCCAATAGGCCCCTAAACCCGCCCATATTTCTCCTATAGGCCCCTATATCTCCCCCAGAGGCCCCTATATCCCCCCATATTCTGCCTAGAGACCCCTATGTCTCCTCTATAGTCCCCTATATCCCTCTGTATTACTCCAATAGGCCCCTATACCCCCCAATAGATCCCCCATAGGTCCCCTGTAGGCCCCTATACCTCCCCATATTCGTCCTATAGGCCCCTATAGCCCCCGCATTCCTCCTATAGGCCCTTGTACCCCCCACATTCGTCCTATAGGCCCCTGTACCCCCCGCATTCCTCCTATAGGCCCCTATACCCCCATAGGCCCCTATACCTCCCCATATTCATCCTATAGGCTCCTATACCCCCCACATTCCTCCTATAGGCCCCTATACCCCCATAGGCACCTATACCCCCCCATATTCGTCCTATAGGCCCCTATACCCCCCATATTCGTCCCCATAGGCCCCCATTCCCCCCGCATTCCTCCTATAGGCCCCTATACCCCCATAGGCCCCTATACCTCCCCATATTCATCCTATAGGCTCCTATACCCCCCACATTCCTCCTATAGGCCCCTATACCCCCCGCATTCCTCCTATAGGCCCCTATACCCCCATAGGCACCTATACCCCCCATATTCGTCCCATAGGCCCCTATACCCCCCATATTCGTCCCATAGGCCCCCATACCCCCCGCATTCCTCCTATAGGCCTCTATACCCACCCATAGGCCCCTATACCCCCTGTACCCCTCCATATTTGTCCTATAGGCCCCTATACCCCCCATTCCTCCTATAGGCCCCTGTACCCCCCGCATTCCTCTTATAGGCCCCTGTACCCCCCATAGGCCCCTATACCCCTCCGTATTCGTCCTATAGGCCCCTATACCCCCCATATTCCTCCTATAGGCCCCTATACCCCCATAGGCCCCTATACCCCCCGTACTCCTCCTATAGGCCCCTATACCCCCATAGGCCCCTATACCCCCATATTCGTCCTATAGGCCCCCATACCGCCCGTGTTCCTCCTATAGGCCCCTATACCCCCCGCATTCCTCTTATAGGCCTCTATACCCCCATAGGCCCCTATACCCCCCATATTCCTCCTATAGGCCCCTATACCCCCCATAGGCCCCCATACCCCCCGCATTCCTCCTATAGGCCCCTATACCCCCCATATTCGTCCTATAGGCCCCCATACCGCCCCGTATTCCTCCTATAGGCCCCTATACCGCCCCGCATTCCTCTTATAGGCTCCCTATACCCCCATAGGCCCCTATACCCCCCAGGCACCGCTATAGGCCGCTGTAGGCCCCTATGCCTCCCCCACCCCCTATAGGCCCCTATATCGCCCCACGTCCCCCCCCATAGGCCCCTATATCCCCCCTCCCCCCCGCCCCCGCCCCGGGCGTCGCCGCCGATGACGTACCGGACGCGTCCCGCGCGCGGCATGACGCCGTAACCCGCCCAGGGCCGCTCTGCCCGCCGGCGGACGCCGCCTCTACTCCTCCCGCTTCCGGCACCGGCCACGCCTCCTCACTTCCGGCGACGCTCCGCCCCGCCGCCTCTTTGTTGCCCTCCTCCACTTCCGCCGACGCTCTAGCCCAGACCTCCAAGGCCTCTTTCCGCTCCTCCCGCACCCCTCCCCCCCCTGGCACCGCGACCCCCCCAATTTCTCCCGTGGCGAAACCCCCACAACGGAGCCCCCCTCACCCCACTCCCACTCCCCCTCCTCGTCTCGCGTGGCGTGGGCCCGCCGCCGTCTCTATGGTCGCTACCGGAAGTGGCCTGGCGGCGGCGGGGGGGGAGGGAAGGCGGGACTTCCGGTTCCGGGGCAGGGCGCCGCGGGGCAGCCTCTCGTTCGGCGGCGGAGCCATGGAGGTGAGGGGGGGCGGCGGGGGGAGACGATCGTGGCGGGGGATGCGGCCCACGGAGCCGTGGGAGGTGTGAGGGGACGTCCACGGGGGCAGTGGGCGTGGGGGTGGCCCACGGGGAGGGGGGGGGAGTAGGCCGTGGGGGCCGCCCGCGGGGTACTCCGGGACGGGGTGGGGGGCGGGGAAGGGTTAGGGGCACCCACGGGGGCTCTGGGCCGTGGGGGCTGCCCACGGGGGAATTGAGGTCCTGGGGGGCACCCACGGGGGTGTTTGGGTCATGGGGGCACCCACGGGGGCTCTGGGTCTTAGGGGGCACCCACAGGGGAATTTGGGGCTTAGGGGTACCCACGGGAGAATTTGAGTCATGGGGGCATCCACGGGGTGTTTGGGTCATGGGGGGCACCCACGGGAGCGTTTGGGTGTTGGGGGGCACCCACGGGGAATTTGGGGCTTAGGGGGCACCCACGGGAGAATTTGAGTCATGGGGGGCACCCACGGGGGTGTTTGGGACATGGGGGGGCACCCACTGGGGTCTCTGGACCATGGGGGGTCACCCAGGGGAGCTGTGCCTCTTGGGGGGCACCCACGGGAGAATTTGGGTCATGGGGGGCACCCACGGGGTGTTTGGGTCATGGGGGGCACCCACGGGGGCTCTGGGTCTTAGGGGGGCACCCACAGGGGAATTTGGGGCTTAGGGGTACCCACGGGAGAATTTGAGTCATGGGGGGGCATCCACGGGGGTGTTTGTGTCATGGGGGCACCCACGGGAGCGTTTGGGTGTTGGGGGGCACCCACGGGGGTCTTTGGGGCTTGGGAGGGGCACCCACGGGAGAATTTGGGTCATGGGGGGCACCCACGGGGGTGTTTGGGTCATGGGGGGCACCCACTGGGGTCTCTGGACCATGGGGGGTCACCCAGGGGAGCTGTAGCTCTTGGGGGGCACCCACGGGAGAATTTGGGTCATGGGGGGCACCCACGGGTGTTTCCAGGCCGTGGGGCGTCACCGACGGGGTCTTTAGGTCTTGGGGGCACCTACAGGGGAATTTTGGTCAGGGGGCACCCACGGGGGTCTCTGGGGCTTGGGGGGGGCACCCACGGGGTCTCTGGGTCTTGGGGGGCACCCACGGGGGAATTTGGGTCTTGGAGGGTCACCCACGGGGGTCTCTGGGGCTTGGGGGCACCCACGGGGAATTTGGGTCCTGGGGGGCACCCACGGAGGAATTTGGTCATGGGGGGCACCCACGGGGGTTTCTGTGTCTTAAGGGGGGCACCCACAGGGGAATTCTGTCATGGGGGGCACCCACGGAGGAATTTGGTCATGGGGGGCACACACAGGGGGTCTCTAGATCTTGGGGGGCACCCATGGGGAATTGTGTCATGGGGGGGCACCCACGGGGAATTTGGGTCATGGGGGGCCCCCACAGGGGATTTGGTCATGGGGGGCACCCACGGGGGAATTTGGGTCATGGAGGGGCACCCATGGGGGTCTCTGGCTTATGGGGGGCACCCACAGGGGAGTTTTGCTCTTGGGGGGCACCCACGGGGTCTCCCACCTGTGGGGTGTCCCCCCTCCGTGGGTGCCCCACCCCCACCCCACGGACCCCCCAAAATCCTCCCCTCCCCCAGTTCCCCGGTGGAAGCGACAACTACCTGGCCATCACCGGCACGGCGCACCCCTTCCTCACCGGGGCCGAGGTAGGGAGACGGGGGGGGGGGGGGAGGGGGTGAACCCCCAAATTTGGGGGGTTCGGACCCACCCGGGGGGGGGACCCGGGTGGAAAGGAGGGAAAACTCCGTGGAATTTCTCCAAACGCAGCCCCGGAAACGGGCGGTTTGGGGATGGAGTGGGAGAAAATTCGCTTTTTGTGGGGAGAAAATGGGGGCGGGAGGGGCAAAAATGGGAGTTTTAAGGCACGAAGCCCCCCAAATAACGGCAAAATCCCCAAAATAACGGCGAAATCTTCCAAAATAACGGCAAAATCTTCCAAAATAACGGCAAAATCCCCAGAATAACGGCGAAATTCCCCAAAATAACGACAAAATTCCCCAGAATAACGGCGAAATCCCCCCAAATAACAACGAAATTCCCCAAATCAATGGCAAAATTCCGCAAAACAACGGCAAAATTCCGCAAAACAATTGCAAAATCCCCAAGACAACGGCGAAATCCCCCAAAACAATTGCAAAATCCCCAAAACAACGGCGAAATCCCCCAAAACAACGGCGAAATCCCCCAAAACAACAGCGAAATCCCCCAAATAACGGCGAAATCCCCCAAATAATGGCAAAATTCCCCGAATAACGGCGAAATTCCCCAAAACAACGGCAAAATCCCCTGAAACAACGGCGAAATCCCCCAAAACAACAGCGAAATCCCCCAAAATAACGGCAACGTTCCCCAAAATAACGGCAAAATCCCCAAAATAACGACAAAATTCCCCAAATAACAACGAAATTCCCCAAATAACAACGAAATCCCCCAAAATAACGGCAAAATCCCCCAAAATAACGGCAAAATCCCCAAAATAACAGCGAATTCCCCAAAATAACAGCAAAATCCCCCAAATAACGGCAAAATCCCCAAAATAACGGTGAAATTTCCCAAAATAATGGCGAAATCCCCCAAAATAACGTCAAAATCCCCCAGGTAACGGCAAAATCCCCAAAGTAATGGCAAAATCCCCCAAAATAACAGCGAATTCCCCCAAAATAACAGCAAAATCCCACAAAGTAGTTCAAAATAGCGATAGAATAGCTTAAAATAGCGCCAAAATGCCCCAAATTAACTTGAAATGGCAGCAAAAATTTGCAGAATATGTCAAAATAGCAAGAAAATTGCCGCAAATAGTTAAAAATAACACTAAAATCCACTGAAATAGCTCAAAAAAGCAGCAAAATAGCTCAAAATAGCAGCAAAATCCCCCAAACTCACTGAAAATGGTAACAAAATTCTGCAAAATGTGTGAAAAGAGCAACAAAATGACTGAAAATAGTTAAAAATTGAATTGAAATGTCCCAAAATAGGAGCAAAATCCCCCAAGATAGCTCAAAATGGCAGCAAAATTCTGCAAAAGATGTCAAAATAGCCACAGAATCGATTAAAATAGCTCAAAATGGCACTGAAGTCCCCAAAATAGCTCAAAATAGCAGCCAAATCACCCCAACTACCTTGAAATGGTAACAAAATTCTGCAAAATGTGTCTAAATTGCAACAACATTGACGAAAATAGTTAAAAATGGCACTGAAATCCCCCCAAATATCTCAAAACAGCAGCAAAATCGCTCAAAATAGCTCAAAATGGCAGCAAAGTTGTTCAAAATATGTTAAAATAGCAATTAAATCGACTAAAATAGCTCAAAATGGCACTGAAATCCCCCAAAATAGCTCAAAACAGCAGCAAAATCCACCAAAATAGCTCAAAATAGCAGTAAAATAGCTCAAAATAGGAGTAAATTATCTCAAAATAGCAGTAAAATAGCTCAAAATAGCAACAAATTCCCCACAAAGCGTTCAAAATAGCAGTAAAATAGCTCAAAATAGCAGCGAAAATCACCCAGACTACTTTGAAATGGTAACAAAATTCTGCAAAATGTGTGAAAATAGCAATAAGATTGCCGGAAGTAGTTAAAAATGGCATTGAAATCCCCCGAAATAACTCAAAATAGCAGCAAAATATCAGCAAAATCCCCCAAACTAACTGGGAATGGCAGCAAAATTCTGCAAAATATGTTAAAACAGCAAGAAAATGCCCCAAAAGAGCTCAAAGTGGCACTCAAATCCCCCAAAATAACTCGAAATAGCAGCAAAATCCCACGAAATAGTTCAAAATAACAAGAAGTTGGCTCAAACTAGCTCAAAAAAGCACTAAAATCCCCCCAAATACTTCAAAATAGTATTAAAATACCTCAAAATAGGCATAAAATCCCCCAAACTAACTCGAAATGCTAACAAAATACTGTAAAATGTGTGAAAATAGCAACAAAATTGCCCAAAACACTTCAAAATGTCACTAAAATCCACCAAAATACTTCAAAATAGTAGCGAAATAGCAGAAAAATCCCCCAAAGTAGTTGAAAATAGCGGTAAAATAGCTCAAAATGGCACCCAAATCCCCCAAACTAGCTCAAAATGGCAGCAAAATTCCCCAAAATAGGTAAAAATGCGACCAAAATCCCCCTAAGTATCAAAAAATGGCACTAAAATCCCTCAAAATTGCTCAAAATAGCAGCACAGTGCCCTAAAATAGCTCAAAATGGCGCTAAAAATTGCCAAAATCATTCAAAATAGCAGCAGAATTCTCCAAACGAGGTCAAAATGGCAGCAAAAAGCTCCGAAATTGGTCAAAATAGCAGCAAAATTACCCCAGATAATTCAAAATTGCAGCAAAATAGCTCAAAATTGCAGCAAAATCCCCCAAAATGGCAGGAAAATTTGGCAAAATATGGCAAAATCGCAACAAAATTGCCCCAAATACTTAAAAATGGCACCAAAATCCCCCAAAATGGCACCAAAATCCCCCAAAATGGCTCAAAATGGCCCCAAAATTCCCTAAAATTGTTTTTTTTATTAATAAAAGACCTAAAAATACGTGCATTAACCCCAGAAAGCAGAAATCTGCGTCAAAATTCTGCCCCAAACCCCAGAAAAATCCGTTTTCACCCCCAAAATAGCACAAAATGGCCCCAACCCCCAAATTGGCTTTTTTTGGTTAATAAAAAGCACAAAAATTCATATTTAAGCACCCAAAGAGGAAACTGGGGTCAAAATTGTTCCCAAATTCCTTTAAAAATTCAGGTTTTGTGCCCCAAAACGGCTCAAAACAGCCCCACCCCCTGAAAATTGAGATTTTTGTTAATAAAAAGTGGAAAAATTCATATTGAACTACCCCAATTGGGAATCGGGGTCACAATTTTTCCCAAATTCCTTTAAAAATTCAGATTTTAACCCAGAAAATGCCTCAAAATGGCCCCAACCCCCCAAATTTGCCTTTTTAAAATTAATAAACGGGTAAAAAATTCTTATTTAACCACCTAAATTGGGCATTTGGGCCACAATTGTTCCCAAATCCCTTGAAAAAAATCAGATTTTGAGTCTAAAAACATCCCCACACCCCCAAAATTGCCTTTTTTTACTTTAAAAAAGTGTAAAAAATTCCTATTTAACCGCTCAAATTGGGAATTGGGGCCCAAATTTTTCCAAAATTCCTTTAAAAAATCTGATTTTAAGCCTAAAAATGGCTGAAACTGGCTGCCAACCCCCCAAAATTGCCTTTTTTTAATTAATGAAAGGCTAAAAATTTGCTATTTAATTGCTCAAAATGGGAATTGGGGTCAAAATTTTTCCTAAATTCCTTTTAAAAATCAGATTTGAACCCTAAAAATGGCTAAAAATTGTCCCCAACATTTTTTTACTTAATAAATGCCTAAAAAATTTCTGGTTTACTCCTCGAATTCAAAAATTGGGCTCAAAATTTTTCCTAAATGGCTTTAAAAAATTGGATTTTAACCCCCAAAATGTCTTAAAATGTCCCCACACCCCCAAAATTTCCTTTTTTTTTTTAGTAAATGCCAAAAAAAATCATATTTAATTGCTCACATGGGGAATTTGGGTCAAGCCGGTGCCCAAATTTCTGGAAAAAATCAGATTTTAAGCCTAAAAACGTCCCCACACCCCCAGAATTGCCTTTTTTAATAAAAGTGTGAAAAATTCCTATTTAACCACTCAAATTGGGAATTTGGGTCACAATTTTCCCAAATTCCTTTAAAACATCAGTTTTTAAGCCTGAAAATGGCCCCAACCACCCAAATTTGCCTTTTTTTCTTTGATAAATGCCAAAAATTTTCATATTTAGCCATGCAAGGTGGAAATTTGGGTCAAAAATTTTCCCAAATTCCTTTTAAAAATCAGATTTTAACCCTAAAAACGGCTAAAAATGTCCCCACACCTCCAAAATTGCCTTTTAAATTTAATAAAAGCATAAGAAATTCCTATTTTACTCCTCAAATTGAAAATTGGGGTCCAAGTTTTTCCTAAATTCCTCTAAAAACTCAGATTTTAACCTTAAAAATGTCCCCAGACCCCCAAAATTGCCTTTTTTTTCTTTAATAAATGCCTAAAAATTTCCTTTTTAACCGCTCACATGGGGAATTTGGGTCAAGCCGCTGCCCAAACCCCTTCAAAAATTTAAATTTTGAGCCTAAAAACATCCCCAGACTCCCCAAACTTTCCTTTTAAAATTTAATAAAAGTGTAAAAAAGTTGTACTTAATTTCTCCACTTGAGAATTTGGGTCAAAATTTTTCCTAAATTATTGTAAAAAATCAGATTTTAACCCTAAGAATGGCTAAAAATGTCCTCACACCTCCAAAATTACCTTTTAAAATTCAATAAAAGTGTAAGAAATTCCTATTTTACTCCTCAAATTGAAAATTGGGGTCAAAATTTTTCCTAAATTCCTTAAAAAAATCAGATTTTAACTCAAAAAAGTCTTAAAACGTTTCCAGACCCCCAAAATTGCCTTTTTTCTTTAATAAATGCCTAAAAAATTCCTATTTAACCACTGAAATTGGGAATTTGGGTCAACATTTTTCCTAAATTTCTTTAAAAAAATTAGATTTTAACCCTAAAAACACCTTAAAATGTCCCCACACCCCCCAAATTTTTTTTTTTCTTGAATAAATTTTTAAAATTTTCTTATTTAACGGCTCAGATGGGGAATTTGGGTCAAGCCGCTGCCCAAACCCCTTGAAAATTTTAAATTTTGAGCCTAAAAACATCCCCACATCCCCCAATATTGCCTTTTTGAATTTAATAAAAGCGTAAAATTTTCTATTTAAGTGCTGCAATTGGGAATTTGGCTCAAAAGTTTTCCTAAATTTCTTTAAAAAATTAGATTTTAACCCTTAAAATGGTTAAAAAAGTTTCGAGACTGCCAAAATTGCCTTTTTTAACTTAATGAAATTGTAAAAAATTTGTTATATTAGTCCTCAAATTGAAAATTGGGGTCAAAATTTTTCCTAAATTCCTTTAAAAAATCAGATTTTAACTCCAAAAAAGTTTTAAAACGTTTCCAGACCCCCAAAATTTCCTTTTTTCTTCAGTGAATGTCTAAAAAATTCCTATGTGACTGCTGAAATGGGGAATTTGAATCAAAATTTTTCTTAAATTTCTTTAAAAAATTAGATTTTAACCCTAAAAACATCTTAAAACGTCCCCACACCCCCCAAATTTTTTTTTTTTAAATAAATTTTTAAAATTTTCTTATTTAACGGCTCAGATGGGGAATTTGGCTCAAGCCGCCGCCCGATTTCCTTGAAAAATTGAAATTCGGAGCCGAAATCGGCCGAACCGGGCGCCGGCCCCGCCCGACCCGGGGGGGGGGGAGATTTGGGGGGTTTAGAGGCGGGGGAATGTGGGGTCCCCCCGCTGACCCCCCCCCCCCAGACCTTCCACACCCCCAGCCTGGGGGACGAGGAGTTTGAGATCCCCCCCATCGCCCTGGAGGCCGACCCCTCGCTGGCCGTGGCCGACGTCGTGGGCCACTTCGAGGATTTGGGGGAGCCCGGGGGGCCCCGAACCCCCCTTCCCTCCCCCCCCTTACGGGGTGCAGAGCCTGGAGATGCCGGTGGGGATGGGGCACCCCCTGATGGAGCAGGGAGGAGGGCTGCTGGCGGGGGGGCTGGCCATGGTAAGGGGGTACCCCAAATTGGGGGGGGGAAGAGGGGGTTGGGGGGGAATGGGGAGGAAAGAGGGCGGAAATAGGGGGTTTGGGGGGGAATGGGGGGAAGAGAGCGGAAATAGGGGGTGGGGGAATAGGGGGTTTGGGGGGGAAATGGGGGGAATAGGGGTTTGTGGGGGGAATGGGGGAAGGGTTTGGGGGAATGGGGGGAAGGGTATGGGGGAAGAGAGCGGAAATGGGGGGATAGGGGTTTGGGGGAGAAATGGGGGGAAAGAGGGCGGAAATGGGGGGATAGGGGTTTGGGGGGAAATGGGGGAAAGAGGGCGGAAATAGAGGGTGGGGGGGAATAGGGGGTTTGGGGGGAATAGGGGGTTTGCAGGGGGAATGGGGGGGAAGGGTTGGGGGGGAAAGAGGGCGGAAATGGGGGGATAGGGGGTTTGGGGGGAATAGGGGGGGAAAAGGGTTTGGGGGGAAATGGGGCGGAAAGAGAGTGGAAATGGGGGGAAAGGGTTTGGGGGGGCAAAGGGTTTTGGGAGGAAGGGGGAAATGGAGGGCTGGGGGGAAATAGGGCGAAAATGGGGGGGAAATGGGTGGGGAATAGGGGTTTGGGGGAAATGGGGAAATAGGACGGAAATAGGGGGGTGGGGGAATAGGGGGTTTGGGGGGAAACGAGGGGGAAAGGGTTTGGGGGGCAAAGGGTTTTGGGAGGAAGGGGGAAAGGAGGGGCTGGGGAGGAAATAGTGAAATAGGGGGAAATGGGTGGGGGGAATAGGGGTTTGGGGGAATGGGAGGGAGAAAGGGTTTGGGGGTGGAAATGGGGGAAATAGGGCGGAAATAGGGGTTTGGGGGAATGGGGGTTTGGGGGTAGAAATCGAGGAGAAAGGGTTTGGGGGCAAAGGGTTTGGGGAAGGAGAAATGGGGGAAATAAGGTGGAAATAGGGGGTTGGGGGAAATGGGGGAAATAGGGCAGAAATAGGGGGTTCCGGGAAATGGGGGAAATAGGGGTTGGGGGGATTGGGAGGGGAAAATGGGGAGAGAGGGTTTGGGGGCAAAGGGTTTTGGGAGGAAGAGGAAATGAGGGGGAAATAGTGGGTTTGGGGGGAAACGGGGGAAATAGGGCAGAAATAGGGGTTTGAGGGGGAATGGGAGGAAAATGGGGAGAGAGGGTTTGGGGGGCAAAGGGGTTTTGGGGGAAGGGGGAAAATGGGGGTTGGGGAAATAGGGCAGAAATGGGGTTGGGGGAAATGGGAGGAAATAGGGTGGAAATAGGGTGTTTGGGGGGAATAGGGGTATGGGGGAAGGGTTTGGGGGGCAAAGGGTTTTGGGAGGAAGGGGGAAATGGAGGGGTTGGGGGGAAATAGGGCGGAAATAGGGGGGAAATGGGTGGGGGAGAATAGGGGTTTCGGGGGGGAAAGGAGGGAAAATGGGGGAGAAGGGGTTTGGGGGGCAAAGGGGTTTTGGGGGAAGGGGGAAAATGAGAGGAAATAGGGTGGAAAGAGGGGGTGGGGGAAATGGGAAATAGGGCGGAAATAGGGGTTTGGGGGAAATAGGGCGGAAATAGGGGTGGGGGGAATAGGGGTTTGGGGGGGAATGGGAGGGGAAAACGGGGAGAGGGTTTGGGGGCAAAGGGTTTTGGGGGAATGGGGGAAAATGGGGGTTGGGGGAGATAGGGGGAAATAGGGCAGAAATGGGGTTGGGGGAAGATGGGGGAAATAGGGTGGAAATAGGGGTTTGGGGGGGAATAGGGCGTTTGGGGGGGATTGGGGGAGAAATCGGGGAGAAAGGGTTTGGGGGGCAATGGGAGTCTTGGGGGAAGGGGGAAATGGGAAAGAGGGGGTTTGGGGGGGAAATAGGGCGGAAATGGGGGGTTGGAGGGGAAATGGGGGGAATAGGGGGTGGGGGTTAAAAGGGGATTAAAAAGGGGTTTGGAGGAAATAAATGGTATTAAAGGGGCTGGGGGGATCACAGGGGGTTAGGGAGTGAAAAATAGAATTATTGGGGTTTGGGGGTATTGAAGGGGTTTGGGGGGGGGAAGGGATTGAAATGGATTTTGGGGGCTAAAAATAGAATTATTGGGGTTGGGGGGTCATGAAGAGGATTAAAGGTTGGGGGGGCTTAAAAAATGAGATGATTTGGGGGTGTTAGAGGGGTTTGGGGGGATATTAAAGGGGTTTTCGGGGGCGGGGGGGCGTAAAGGGTTTTGGGGTGCGGGTCTGAGCTGATTTTGGGGGTGTGTCCCCCCCTTTAGGAGCTGGATCACACGATGGGGGCTCAGTACAGTGCCCCCCTCGGTCACCATCGACGTCCCCATGGCCGCCCTGAGCCCGGGGGGGCTGCTGGGCCCCGGCCAGCTCACCACCATCGACCAGTCCGAGCTCAGCTCCCAACTGGGACTCAGCCTGGGAGGGGGCAACGGGCGGGAGGGGGGCGGCGGCGGCCAAGGGGGACCCCACTTTAGCCGCCCCCTCGGCTCCCTCCCCGAGGAGCGGCTCTCCCCACCCCTCGCCCACCGGATCGCTGCAGGAGGAGGAGGCCGAGGATTTTCGGAGGGTGAGGACCCCCCCCCATTTTTATTTATGGCGCCGAACGCCCCCGACCGCCCAAAAACCCGCCAAAATCCAAAAACGCCCAAAAAACCCCAAATGGTGGGGGTTTCGATGGTGAAAACCCCAAAATGGTGGGTTTTAGATGTTGAAAACGCCAAAATTGTGATTTTTTTTTTACATTAAAAACCCCCCAAATGGTGGGGTTTTGATGCTGAAAACCCCAAAATGGTGATTTTTAGATATTGAAAGCCCCCAAAATGGTGATTTTTAGATATTGAAATCACCCAAAATGGTGGTTTTAGATGTTGAAACCCTCAAAATGGTGGTTTTTTAGATGCTGAAAACTCCAAAATGGTGATTTTTTTATGTTAAAACTCCCTGAAATGGTGTTTTTAGACATTGAAACCCCCAAAATGGTGTTTTTTTACATGTTGAAAACTCCAAAATGGTGATTTTTTGACATTGAGAACCCCCCAAATGGTGCGTTTCTTGATGTTGAAAACCCCAAAATGGTGATTTTTAGATATTGAAAGCCCCCAAAATGGTGGGGTTTTAGATGTTGAAATCTCAAAAATTGTGATTTTTTGATGTTAACCCCCCCCGAAATGGTGTTTTTAGATGTTGAAACGCCCAAAATGGTCGGGTTTTGGATGTTGAAAACTCCAAAATGGTGATTTTTTGATGTTGAAATCCCAAAATTGTGATTTTTTTTTGACGTTAAAAACCCCCAAAATGGTGGGGTTTTGATGCTGAAAACCCCAAAATGGTGATTTTTAGATACTGAAGCTCCCAAAATGGTGGGTTTTAGATGTTGAAAACTCAAAAATTGTGATTTTTTGATGTTAACCCCCCCCGAAAAGGTGGTTTTTCATGTTGAAACCCTCAAAATGGTGGTTTTTTAGATGCTGAAAACTCCAAAATGGTGATTTTTTTATGTTAAAACTCCCTGAAATGGTGTTTTTAGACATTGAAACCCCCAAAATGGTGGTTTTTTACATGTTGAAAATTCCAAAATGGTGATTTTTTGACATTGGGAACCCCCAAAATGGTGGGTTTCTTGATGTTGAAAACCCCAAAATGGTGATTTTTAGATATTGAAAGCCCCCAAAATGGTGGGGTTTTAGATGTTGAAATCTCAAAAATTGTGATTTTTTTATGTTAAACCCCCCCGAAATGGTGGTTTTACATGTTGAAACGCCCAAAATGGTCGGGTTTTGGATGTTGAAAACTCCAAAATGGTGATTTTTAGATACTGAAACTCCCAAAATGGTGGGGTTTAGATGTTGAAAACTCAAAAATTGTGATTTTTTGATGTTACCCCCCCCCGAAAAGGTGGTTTTACATGTTGAAACCCTCAAAATGGTGTTTTTTTAGATGCTGAAAACTCCAAAATGGTGATTTTTTTTAATGTTAAAACCACCTGAAATGGTGGTTTTAGATATTGAAACCCCCCAAATGGTGGGGTTTTAGATACTGAAAACTGTAAAATGGTGATTTTTTGATGTTGAAAACCCACAAATGGTGATTTTTAGATAATGAAACTGCCAAAATGGTGGGGTTTTAGATGTTGAAATCTCAAAAATGTTGATTTTTTTTATGTTAAACCCCCAAAATGGTGGTTTTAGATGTTAAAACGCCCAAAATGGTCGGGTTTTGGATGTTGAAAAGTCCAAAATGGTGATTTTTTGATGTTGAAATCCCAAAATGGTGATTTTTTTTTTTGACGTTAAAAACCCCTAAAATGGTGGCGTTTTGATGTTAAAACCCCTAAAATATAAAGGATTTTTCTCTATTTCAGAAAACTAATTCCTATTTCATTTCAAATTTGTTTTTTCTTTTGAAATCCCCATTTCTATTTCAAATTCTTATTTAATTTCAATTTTTCTGTTCAAATTCCCGTTTCCATTTCAAATTCCTATTTCATTTCAAATTCTTTCTTTTCAAATTCCCGTTTCCATTTCAAATTTCTATTTAATTTGAAATTCTCATTTCAAATTCCCGTTTCCATTTCAAATTCCTATTTCATTTTAAATTCTTTGTTTTGAAATCCCCGTTTTGTTTTCAAATTCTTATTTCAAATTCTTTTTTCTTCTCAAATCCCCATTTCCATTTCAAATTTGTATTTCATTCCAAATTTTTTCTTTCTTTTCAAATTCCCATTTCCATTTCAAATTCTTTTTCTTTTCAAATCCCTCTTTCCTTTTGAAATTCTTATTTCAAATTCTTTTCAAATTCCCATTTCCATTTCCAATTCCTATTTCCAATTTTTTTTCTTTTGAAATCCCCATTTCCATTTCAAATTCCTATTTCATTCCAAATTTTTTCTTTCTTTTCAAATTCCCATTTCCATTTGAAATTCTTTTTTCAAATCCCTATTTTCATTTGAAATTCTTATTTCAAATTCCCATTTGTATTTCAAATTCTTTTTCTTTTCAAATCCCTCTTTCCTTTTGAAATTCTTATTTCAAATTCTTTTCAATTTCCCATTTTCATTTTAAATTCTCTTTCTTTTCAAATCCCTCTTTCCATTTGAAATTCTTATTTCAAATTCCCATTTGTATTTCAAATTCTTTTTCTTTTCAAATCCCTCTTTTCTTTTGAAATTCTTATTTCAAATTCTTTTCAAATTCGCATTTTAATTTTAAATTCTTTTTCTTTTCAAATCCCTCTTTCCATTTGAAATTCTTATTTCAAATTCTTTTCAAATTTCCATTTCCATTTCAAATTCCTATTTCCAATTCTTTTTTCTTTTGAAATCCCTGTTTCCATTTCAAATTCCTATTTCATTCCAAATTTTTTTCTTTTCAAATTCCCATTTGTATTTCAAATTTTTTCTTTTCAAATCCCTCTTTCCATTTGAAATTCTTATTTCAAATTCTTTTCAAATTCCCATTTCCATTTCCAATTCCTATTTCCAATTCTTTTTTTCTTCTCAAATCCCCGTTTCCATTTCAAATTCCTATTTCATTCCAAATTCTTCCTTTTCAAATTTCCGTTTCAAATTCCCACTCGCAATTCCAATTCCTTTTTTCTTTCCAAATCCCGTTTCCCTCCCCAATTTCCCGTTAACGTTTCCTTTTCCTCTCTTCCGCCCCCCTCCCCCGCAGGCCGCCCCGCCCAAGCCCTCCCCCCCCTCGCTGCCGGCCCCGCCCACGCCCGCCCCGCCGGCGGGGGAGGGGCAGCGCCGGGCGAAGCCCCCCAAGAAGCCCAAGAAGAAGAAGGACCCCAACGAGCCCCAGAAGCCCGTCTCCGCCTACGCCCTCTTCTTCCGCGACACCCAGGCGGCCATCAAGGGCCAGAACCCCAACGCCACCTTCGGGGAGGTCTCCAAAATCGTCGCCTCCATGTGGGACAGCCTGGGGGAGGAGCAGAAGCAGGTGAGGGGGGAGGACACCCCAAAATTGGTGGGGAGAACCCAAAATTGGGGGGGAGAATCCAAAATTGGTGGTGGGAACCCAAAATGGCGGGAGGATTCTGAGGTAGGGGAGGAGGAACGTCGTGGTTGATGGATCAGGTCAAGGAGAGGAGAGTGTGGAGAAAGGGGGACGAGGAGGTGGTGAGATATGGAGGAGGGGACCCCAAAATTGGAGAGAGGACCCCAAAATTGGAGGGGGGAATCCAAAATTGGTGGGGGGAACCCAAAATGGCGGGAGGATTCTGAGGGAGGGGAGGAGGAACGTCGTGGTTGATGGATCAGGTCAAGGAGAGGAGAGCGTGGAGAAAGGGGGACGAGGAGGTGGTGAGATATGGAGGAGACAGGACCCCAAAATTGGAGGGAGGACCCCAAAATTGGTGGGGAGAACCCCAAAATTGGGGGGGGAGAATCCAAAATTGGTGGTGGGAACCCAAAATGGCGGGAGGATTCTGAGGTAGGGGAGGAGGAACGTCGTGGTTGATGGATCAGGTCAAGGAGAGGAGAGCGTGGAGAAAGGGGGATGAGGAGGTGGTGAGATATGGAGGAGACAGGGCCCCAAAATTGGAGGGGGGACCCCAAAATTGGTGGGGAGAACCCAAAATGGCAGGAGGATTCTGAGGGAGGGGAGGAGGAACGTCGTGGTTGATGGATCAGGTCAAGGAGAGAAGAGCGTGGAGAAAGCGGGATGAGGAGGTGGTGAGATATGGAGGAGACAGGACCCCAAAATTGGAGGGAGGACCCCAAAATTGGTGGGGAGAACCCAAAATTGGTGGGGAGAACCCAAAATTGGGGGGGAGAATCCAAAATTGGTGGTGTGAACCCAAAATGGCGGGAGGATTCTGAGGTAGGGGAGGAGGAACGTCGTGGTTGATGGATCAGGTCAAGGAGAGGAGAGTGTGGAGACCAAAGTTTGGGGAGGAGGAGAGCGGAAGGCACCAGAACTTGGAGATACGGAGCAGGGGGGACCAGAATTGATGGGGGGACCCCGAAATTTTGAGGTGTACCCCCAAATTTTGGAGATGTTTAGAGGTAGAGGAGGACCATCCGGGTTGAAGGACCGAGTCAAGTAGGGCATGGAGACGCCAATACGGGGAGGAAGGACGAGGGAGCGGCGCAACTTGGACTTACGGAGGAGGGAGACCCCAAAATCGGTGGGGGGGGACCCCAAAATCCGTGGGGGGACCCCAAAATGGAGGTGGGCACCCCAAAATGGAGGTGGGCACCCCAAGATAGAGGTTGATTTCAGAGCCAGAGGAAGAACATTGCGGTTGAAGGATCAGAGAAGAACATGGAGACCCCCAAGCTTGGGGAGGAGGCGAGCGGGGGGGTCCCCCTCGTGTAGACCCATGGAGTGTGGGGGGGGGGGCCCCAAAAGGGGGTGCACCCCCAATTTTAACACCACCCCTTCCCTTTTTGTCCGTCCCCCCCCACCCCCACCCCAGGTCTACAAGCGCAAGACGGAGGCAGCCAAGAAGGAATACCTGAAGGCGCTGGCGGCCTACCGCGCCATCCAGGTACACACCCCCCCAATTTTTTTTAAAAAATTGAAATTTACAAAATTCACAAATTTTAAATTTTAAAAATTTTTAATTTTTAAATTTTAAATTAAATTTTAAAAATTTAGGGATTTTAAAATTTTAAATTAAATTTTAAAAATTTAGGAATTAAAATTTTAAATTAATTTTAAATTTTTGGTTTAAATTTTGAACTATAACTCAATTATTGAAAATTTTAAAGGCTTTAATTTAAAAGGTCTTAAAATTTGAAAGCATTTAAAAGTATTTTAATTTTAAATTTTAAATTTAGTTTTAGGTTTGCAATTTAAAATTACTTGAATTATTTAATTGTAACTTTTTACATCGTACCTTAGCTTTTAAAATTTTAAAACTTCATAATTTAAAGTGTTTTTAAAATCTAAAAGAATTACAAAATTTTAACTTTTGAGTTAAAAAATTAAGTTAAAATTTTAATTTTCAATAAAATTTAAATTTTATCCTAAATTTTAAATTTAATTTTGATTTTAAATTTACATTTTGAATTTAATTTTTAAATTTTCTTTTTACTTTTGATTTTAATTTTTAATTTTTAATTTTTAAATTTTCTTTTTAATTTTGATTTTAAATTTACATTTTAAATTTATTTTTTAAATTTTTGTTTTAATTTTTCATTTTAAATTTACAATTTACATTTAATTTTACATTTAACTTTTTTCTTATTTTTATTTTAAATTTACAATTTAGATTTAATTTTAAATTTAATTTTTAAATTTTTTAATTTGTAATTCTAAATTTACAATTTAAATTTTAAATTTAATTTTTAAATTTTTTTCATTTTAGTTTTAAATTTACAATTTACATTTAATTTTAAATTTTAATTTAAACTTTCTTAATTTTTATTTTAAATTTACAATTTAAATTTTAAATTTAATTTTTAAATTTTCTTACTCTTAAATTTACAATCTAAACTAAACTTTAAATCTCAATTTCAAATTTAAGCTTTAAATTTTAATTTCCCATTTAAGCTTCCAATTTAAGCTTTAAAATTTAAAAAATTAATTTTTCAATTTTAATTTTCGATTCTGTTTTCCAATTCTAACTTAGGTTTCAAATTTGTTAACTTAAAAAATTTTCAGAACTTATATTTTAAAAATATTTTTTAAACTCCCAAAGATTCAAAACTTTCCTTTTTGTGTGTGTGTGTCCCCCCCCCGTAGACTTCGACGGAGCCGGCGGAGCCTGAACCCAGCCCCACGCCCCCCTCCCCGCCGTCGCCCCCTTCCTCCTCCTCCTCCTCCTCCTCCCCTCCCCTCCCCTCCTCCTCCTCCCCGACCCTCCCCGCCCCTTTAGCCCCCCCAACCCTGCCCCCCCCCCAGCATCACCAAAATCATCATCCCCAAGCAGATGCTGCCCCCCTCCCTGGCCGTCTCCTCCCAGGGGGGGGTGGTCACCGTCATCCCCGCCACCGTGGTGGCATCTCGGGGGACGGGGAGCGGGGGTCACCGCCCCCTTCACTTAACCCCCTCTACCCCCCACCCAAATCGTCACCCGCTCGGTCCTTCAGGCCGCCGCCGCCCAACTCCCCGCTTGCAACCCCCCTTGCAACAAATGCCCCTCCCCAACCCCCCCCCCAACAAGTCGCCGTCCTCCAGCCCCTCCCCTCCAGGCCATGCAACAACCCCCCCCCAAAAATCCGCCTCAACCTCCCCCCCCCAGCAGCCCCCTCCCTCCAAATCAAAATCCTGCCCCCCCACCCTCCAAATCCAACCCCTCCCTTACCCCCGAAGAAATCGGGGGGTCCCCTCCTCCCCCCCCCCAAAATTCGGCTGCGCCCCCAAACTCCCCCGGAGCCGCGGGGCCCGGCTCGCCCGAGGGGGGGGAGATGATCGCCGGGGACGTCGTGCCTGAGGTGAGATTTGGGGGGGCGGGGGACCCCGAAAATGGTGTCGGGAGTTGGGGGGGCTGAGAGATGTGGGGACCCCAAGTGCAGGGGTGAGCCCCCTCAGGGGAGAATGTGGGGGTGGGGGGCTCCTGGGGCCCCTCTGCACCCCAAAATCCCCGTCTGAGCCCCCTAAGGTAGGAGAATAGGGGCTGGGGGGGTTTGGGGGGCTCCTGGGGCCCCCTGCACCCCAAAATCCACGGCTGAGCCCCCTAAAATAAGAATATAGGAGACGGGGAGGGTTTGGGGGGGCTCCTGGGGCCCCTCTGCACCCCAAAATCCACGGCTGAGCCCCCTAAAATAAGAATATAGGAGATGGGGAGGGTTTGGGGGGGCTCCTGGGACCCCTCTGCACCCCCAAATCCACGTCTGAGCCCCCCTAAAGTAAGAATATAGGAGATGGGAGGGGTTTTGGGGGGCTCCTGAGACCCCTCTGCACCCCAAAATCCACAGCTGAGCCCCCTAAGGTAGGAGAATAGGGGCTGGGGGGTGTTGGGGTGCACTTAATCCCCCTCTGCACCCCAAAATCCACGGCTGAGCTCCCCTAAAGTAAGAATATAGTAGATAGGGAGGGTTTAGGGGGGCTTCTGGTACCCCTCTGCACCCCAAAATCCATATCTGAGCCCCCCTAAGGTAGGAGAATAGGGGCTGGGGGGTTTTGGGGGGCTCCTGGGACCCCTCTGCACCCCCAAATCCCCGTCTGAGCCCCCTAAAATAAGAATATAGGAGACGGGGAGGGTTTGGGGGGGCTCCTGGGACCCCTCTGCACCCCCAAATCCACGGCTGAGCCCCCCTAAGGTAAGATTATAGAGAGGGGGGGGTTTTGGGGGGCTCCTGAGACCCCTCTGCACCCCAAAATCCCCGTCTAACCCCCCCTAAGGTAAGAATACACGAGCTGGGGGGTTTTGAGGTGCAGTTAATCCCGCTCTGAACCCCAAAATCCACGGTTGAACCCCCTAAAATAAGAATATAGGAGACGGGGAGGGTTTGGGGGGGCTCCTGGGACCCCCCTGCACCCCCAAATCCACATCTGAGCCCCCCTAAGGTAGGAGAATAGGGGCTGGGGGGTTTTGGGGGGCTCCTGAGACCCCTCTGCACCCCAAAATCCACGGCTGAGCCCCCTAAGGTAAGATTATAGAGACAGGGGGGGTTTTGGGGGGCTCCTGAGACCCCTCTGAACCCCCAAATCCACGGCTGAGCCCCCTAAGGTAGGAGAATAGGGGCTGGGGGGTTTTGGGGTGCACTTAATCCCCCTCTGCACCCCCAAATCCCCGTCTGTGCCCCCTAAACTGAGAGAACACAAATCCGGGAGAGCTTCCGGCTGCAGTCGCTCCCAAAACTCAAATCTACGCCCCCAAAACTCGAATCTACGCCCTTGCCCTTCACAAACTGCGCTCAGAGGGGTGTTATGAATTTGGGGTACCCCCCCTTTTTTTTTTTTCAATCCCAGGTGGAATCCCCCACCCAAATGGCGGTGGAACTGGTGGCCGAATCGCCGGTAGCCGAAGAATCCCCCCGCCCCCGCTGCGTCCGGGCCGGTTGCGACAACCCTCCGGTAGCCAGCGGCGATTGGGACGAAGAATATTGTAGCAGCGAATGCGTCGTCAAACACTGCCGGTGGGTCGATTTGGGGGTACACCCCTAATTTTAATTTTTTTTGGGGGGTAGCCCCCCCAAAAAAACCATTTATTCACCCTAATTTTTTTTGGTTCTTCCTCGCTGCCCCCCTCAGGGACGTCTTCCTCGCCTGGCTCGCCGCCCGCAACGCCGGCAACAGCGTGGTCTTCGTCAAATAACCCCCCCCCCGGCATATTTTGGGGTGTCCCCCCCTCTTTCCCCACCTGCACCCCCCCCAAAATTTTGGGGGTTTTTTGGGGGGCCCCCATTTCTCCGCCCCCCGGTTCTTATTAAAGGGATGGCAGACCCTTCGCCTCCTTTAGGACATGTTTTGGGGTCCCCCCCGTGCCAAAATGAGGTGTCGGGGGTCCCCCTTTTATTTTTAGACTCCCCGCGCCCCAAAATGCCCCCTGCGCCCCAAAATGCCCCCTGCGCCCCAAAATACCCCTGCGCCCCAAAAGCCACCCCCCCAATTTTGGGACTCGTGATGCTGTGGGGAATAAGGGGGTGGCACAGCCCCCGCCTCCTCCTTCCGCCCCCCAAATATTTTTGGGGTTCCCTCTTTATTTTTAGACCCCCCGAACCCCAAAATATCCCCATCCCCCAAAATGGTCCCTGCACCCCCAAAATGCCCCCCCCCATTTTAGGGGTTGTATGATGCTGTGGGGATTTGGGGGTGCCACAGCCCTCCCTCGTCCTTCCACCCCCCAAAACATTTCGGGGTCCCCTCCTTTATTTTTAGACCCCCCTGCACCCCCAAAATGCCCCCTGAACCCCCAAAATACCCCTGAACCCCAAAAAAGCCCCCCATTTTAGGACTCATATAATGCCGTAGGGATTTGGGGGAACCACAGCCCCCTCGTCCTTCCACCCCCCAAAACATTTCGGGTCCCCTCCTTTATTTTTAGACCCCCCTTGCACCCCAAAATGCCCCCTGCACCCCCAAAATGCCCCCTGAACCCCCAAAAGCCCCCCCCCCATTTTGGGACTCGTGATGCTGTAGGGATTTGGGCTCGCCTCCTCCTTCCACCCACACCCCCCCCAAAAAAGATTTTGGGGTCCCCCCAAAAACACCAAAACAGGGGTCAGGTGTCCCCCCTGCGTTTTATTACCCCCTGAACCCCAAAAACGCCCCCCTACATATTTTTGGGTTTGGAGATGATGCCGTCGGGATAATGCTGCTTGAACTGAGCCACCACGTCGGGGTCCAGGAGGTGGATGCCGTCCAGTTGGTTCCCCAAAGTGATCCTGGGGGACCCCAAAATTATTAAGGGGGACCCCAAAAACATAGGGGGGGGACCCTAAAAAATATGGGGGGGTTCTTACCAGTTGGGTTGGACGTTGTGGGGGCGACCGAAGAGCTCGATTTTGCGGGTGCCGGGGGAAAGACGCTCGATCATCCCGTAGATCTCGTCCGGTTTGTGGCTGGTGGAGCGGACCTGGGGGGGGGGGACACACAAAAGGTTTTGGGGTACCCCCCACCCCTTAGATTGTGGGGTACCCCCCCTTTAGATTCTCTCAGGGGCGTCTCCAAAAAAAGCCAAAAAACCCCCGAAATTTGGGGTGTTTCCAACTCACCTCGGCCACGATCACGTCGCAGTCCAAGCCGCGGTTGAAGCCCTGGGGGTTTCCCTTCACCCCCACCTGCGAGGGAGGAGGAGATTTGGGGGGGGGGGCCCGCCGGCACCCCAAAAACACCCTGCGGGGGCTCCCTGCACCCCAAAACCCCACCGCAGGACCCCCCCTGCACCCCAAAACCCCCATCTGGGGGGCTGCATCCCCATAAAGGGGCTCTGTGCACCCCAAAACCCCACTCTAGGAGCCCCCTGCACCCCAAAATTCCATGGTGGGACAGCCCAGCACCCCAAAACCCCACCCCAGGACCCCCTGCACCCCAAAACCTCCATCTGGGGGGCTGCATCCCCCTTTATGGGGTCCTGGCACCCCAAAACTCCACCCCACACTCCCCTGCACCCCAAAACCTCCATCTGGGGGCTGCATCCCCATAAAGGGGCCCTGTGCACCCCAAAACCCCACCCCAGGACCCCCTGCACCCCAAAATCCCCGTCCTGGGTTCTGATTCCCCCTCTGTGGGGTCCTGGCACCCCAAAACCCCACTGCAGGACCCCTGCACCCCAAACCCCCATCTGGGGGCTGCATCCCCCTCTATGGGGTCCTGGCACCCAAAACCCCACCCCACACCCCCTGCACCCCAAAATCCCATGGTGGGACAGCCCAGCACCCCAAAACCCCACCCCACACCCCCTGCACCCCAAAACCCCCATCCTGGGTTCTGATTCCCCCTCTGTGGGGTCCTGGCACCCCAAAACCCCACCCCAGGACCCCCTGCACCCCAAAACCCCCATCTGGGGGGCTGCATCCCCCTTTATGGGGTCCTGGCACCCCAAAACCCCACCTCAGGACCCCCTGCACCCCAAAATCCCATGGTGGGACAGCCCAGCACCCAAAACCCCACCCCACACCCCCTGCACCCCAAAACCCCCATCCTGGTGCCCGATTCCCCCTCTATGGGGTCCTGACACCCCAAAACCCCACCCCAGGACCCCCCTGCACCCCAAAACCCCCATCTGGGGGCTGCATCCCCTCTATGGGGTCCTGGCACCCCAAAACCCCACCGCAGGACCCCTGCACCCCAAAACCCCATCTGGGGCTGCATCCCCATAAAGGGGCTCTGTGCACCCCAAAACCCCACTCTAGGAGCCCCTGCACCCCAAAATCCCATGGTGGGACAGCCCAGCACCCCAAAACCCCACCCCACACCCCCTGCACCCCAAAATCCCCATCCTGGTGCCCGATTCTCCCTCTGTGGGGTCCTGGCACCCCAAAACCCCACCCCAGGACTCCCCTGCACCCCAAAACCCCCATCTGGGGCTGCATCCCCCTCTGTGGGGTCCTGGCACCCAAAACCCCACCCCAGGACCCCCTGCACCCCAAAATCCCATGGTGGGACAGCCCAGCACCCCAAAACCCCACCCCACACCCCTCCTGCACCCCAAAACCCCCATCTGGGGGCTGCATCCCCCTCTATGGGGTCCTGGCACCCCAAAACCCCACCCCACACCCCCCTGCACCCCCAAACCCCCCACCCCACACCCACATCCTCCCCAGCACCGGGGGCCGGGTCACACGCAGCGCTTTTGGGGAAGGACACAGAGATTTGGGGCTGGGTGTAATGGGTCTGGGGGGGGGGCTTGGGGGGCCGTGGGGGTTTTGGGGGGCCGTGGGGGTTTTTGGGGGGCCCCTAGCCCCCCCCCCATACCAGGCAGTGCTCCTTGCCGTGGTTGAGCCAGTGGCCGGTGCGTCCCGTCCGGATGATGCGTTGTAGCTGGTTCGTTTTCACCCAAATTATCTCATCGACCCGCTCGTACCTTTTTTTTTTTTTTTTTTTTTTTGGGGGTGGGGGAGGTGGTTAGGGGGTGATTTGGGGGTGTTGGGGTGAGGAGGGGGGAGCAGGATTTTAGGAGGGGGCCTGGGTGTACCCCGAAACTCACCCCCAGAGGTTGAGGCACTCGCGTCCCAGCTCCATGGCCCTGCAAAGAGGGGAAAAGGGGGGTAAGGGGGCTGGGGGGATGACTTAGGGGTTTGGGGGCACTAAGGGGGCTCGGGGAGCACTAAGGGGGCTTTGGGGGCAATAAGGGGGTTTGGAGGGGGCTTATGGGGCACTAAGGGGTTCTGGGGGTGACTAAAGGGGGTTTGGGGGGCACTAAGGGGCTCAGGGGGCACTAAAGGGGTTTGGGGGGCTTGGGGGGCACTAAGGGGGCTTTGGGGGGGTTTATGGGGCACTAAGGGGGTTCAGGGAGCATTAAGAGGGTTCAGGGGGCTTATGGGGCACTAAGGGGATTTGGGGTGACTAAAGGGGTTTGGGGGACTTAGGAGGCACTAAAGGAGTTCAGGGGGCACTGGGGGGCTTGTGGGGCACTAAGGGGTTCTGGGGGTGACTAAGGGGGTTTGGGGGACTTAGGGGCACTAAGGGGTTTGGGGGACTTAGGGGCTTTGGGGGCAATAAGGGGGTTTGGGGGGGCTTATGGGGCACTAAGGGGGCTCAGGGGGCACTAAAGGGGTTTGGGGGGCTTGGGGGCACTAAGGAGGCTTTGAGGGTGCTTTATGGGGCACCTAAGGGGTTCAGGGAGCATTAAGAGGGTTCAGGGGGACTTATGGGGCACCAAGGGGATTTGGGGTGACTAAAGGGGTTTGGGGGCACTTATGGGGCACTAAGGAGTTCAGGGGGCACTGGGGGGCTTGTGGGGCACTAAGGGGGTTCTGGGGTGACTAAGGGGTTTGGGGGGACTTAGGGGCACTAAGGGGCTTTGGGGGCCTTAGGGGGCACTAAGGGGGCTCAGTGGGCCACTAAGGGAGTTTGGGGGCTTAGGGGCACTAAGGGGCTCAGTGGGTCACTAAGGGGGTTTGGGGGGCACTAAGGGGGCTCAGTGGGGCACCAAGGGGGTTCAGGGGAGCTTATGGGGCACTAAGGGGTTCTGGGGTGACTAAGGGGGCTTGGGGGGCTTAGGGGCACTAAGGGGGCTCAGTGGGGCACTAGGGGTTTGGGGGGCATTAGGGGGCTCAGTGGGTCACTAAGGGGTTTGGGGAGACTTAGGGGCACTAAGGGGGCTCAGTGAGGCACTAGGGGGTTTGGGGGGCACTAAGGGGGCTTGGGGGGCACTAAGGGGGTTTGGGGGCTTATGGGGCACCAAGGGGGCTCGGGGCACTAAGGGGTTCTGGGGGTGACTAAAGGGGTTTGGGGGCTTATGGGGCACCAAGGGGGCTTTGGGGGTGCTTAGGGGCACTAAGGGGCTCAGTGGGGCACCAAGGGGGTTTGGGGGGCACTAAGGGGGCTCAGTGGGGCAGTAAGGGGGTTCAGGGGGCTTATGGGGCACTAAGGGGGTTCTGGGGTGACTAAGGGGGCTTGGGGGGCTTATGGGGTACTAAGGGGGCTCGGGGGGCACTAAGGGGGCTCAGGGGGCACTAAGGGGTTTGGG
The DNA here is from genome assembly GCF_034638445.1 of Ciconia boyciana. NCBI lineage: Eukaryota > Metazoa > Chordata > Aves > Ciconiiformes > Ciconiidae > Ciconia > Ciconia boyciana. The sequence continues at coordinate 701,898 of NW_027328406.1, forward strand.
GAGACTTAGGGGGCACTAAGGGGGCTCAGTGAGGCACTAAGGGGGTTTGGGGAGACTTAGGGGCACTAAGGGGGCTCAGTGAGGCACTAGGGGGTTTGGGGGGGGCACTAAGGGGGCTTGGGGGTCACTAAGGGGCTCGGGGCACTAAGGGGGTTGGGGGGCACTAAGGGGGCTGGGGGGCACTAAGGGGGTTTGGGGAGCTTATGGGGCACCAAGGGGCTCGGGGGCACTAAGGGGTTCAGGGCACCAAGGGGGTTCTGGGGTGACTAAAGGGGTTTGGGGGGCTTATGGGGCACTAAGGGGCTTTGGGGGTGCTTAGGGGGCACTAAGGGCCTCAGTGGGGCACTAAGGGGGTCAGGGGGCTTATGGGGCACTAAGGGGGTTCTGGGGGTGACTAAGGGGGCTTGGGGGGGCTTATGGGGCACCAAGGGGCTCGGGGGGGCACTAAGGGGGCTCGGGGGGCACTAAGGGGGTTTGGGGAGACTTAGGGGCACTAAGGGGGCTCAGTGAGGCACTAGGGGTTTGGGGGGCACTAAGGGGGCTTGGGGGGTCACCTAAGGGGGCTCGGGGGCACTAAGGGGCTCGGGGTTTTATGGGGGGGCTTATGGGGCACTAAGGGGGCTCGGGGGGCACTAAGGGGGTTCTGGGGGTGACTAAAGGGGTTTGGGGGCTTATGGGGCACTAAGGGGCTTTGGGGTGCTTAGGGGCACTAAGGGGGCTTGGGGGGGCACTAAGGGGTCTCAGTGGGGGGGGCACCGCTGGGGTCAGGAGGAGACTTTAGGGGACCAAGGTGACTTTAGGGTGACCGGGATTGGGGACGAGGAAGAGGAGGGAGTTTGGTCACCGATGGAGGAGCTGGGGGGGCTCTGGGGGGCTCAGGGGGGCTCAGGGGACATCGGGGGGGCTCAGGGGACATCGGGGGGGGCCACCCAGAGGTGACACCCCAGTGCGAAAGTCACCTCCCGGTGACCCAGAGGAAGAGGAAGCCTTCGTCCTGCAGGACGGGGATGTTGAGGCGCCGCATCTCGTCGTCCGTCAAGGTGCCGTAGGGCAGCTCCATGTGGATGTCCCACGGCGGGTCGGCCATCACCACCGCGAATTTCCCCAAAATACTGACGTCCAGGTAGCGGATGTCGCAGCAAATCCACTTTTGGGGGAGAAACGCCCCCCCCGCCGCCCCCAAAATTAACCTTGAATTCATCGATTTGCCCAAAAAACCCCAAAAAAACACCCAACAACCAAACCACCCAACAACCAAAAGCACCCAACAACCAAACACACCCAACAACCAAAACCACCCAACAACAAAAACACCCAACAACCAAACCACCCAACAACAAAAACACCCAACAACCAAACCCCCCAACAACCAAACCCCCCAACAACCAAAAACACCCAACAACAAAAACCCCCAACCACAAAAACCCCCAACCACCAAAAACACCCAACAACCAAACCCCCAACAACCAAACCCCCAACAACCAAAAACACCCAACCACCAAAACCCCAACCACCAAAACCCCCAACAACCAAAAAACCCAACAACCAAAACCACCCAACAACCAAAACCACCCAACCACAAAACCACCCAACCACAAAACCACCCAACCACAAAACCACCCAACCACAAAACCACCCAACAACCAAACACACCCAACAACCAAACACACCCAACAACCAAACACACCCAACCACCAAAAACACCCAACCACAAAAACACCCAACCACCAAAAACACCCAACCACCAATCACACCCAACCACCAAAAACACCCAACCACCAAAACCACCCACCACCAAAACCACCCAACAACCAAACACACCCAACCACAAAAACACCCAACCAACCAAAACACCCAACCACAAAAACACCCAACCACAAAAACACCCAACCACAAAAACCACCCAACCACAAAAACCACCCAACAACCAAAAACACCCAACCACAAAAACACCCAACCACAAAAACACCCAACAACCAAAAACACCCAACAACCAAAAACACCCAACAACCAAAAACACCCAACCACAAAAACCCCCAACAACCAAAAACACCCAACCACAAAACTCCCCAACAACCAAAACCACCCAACCACAAAAACACCCAACCACAAAAACACCCAACCACAAAAACACCCAACCACAAAAACACCCAACCACAAAAACACCCAACCACAAAAACCACCCAACAACCAAAAACACCCAACCACAAAAACACCCAACAACCAAAACCACCCAACAACCAAAACCACCCAACAACCAAAACCACCCAACAACCAAACCACCCAACAACAAAAACCCCCAACAACCCAACCACCCAACAACCAAAACCACCCAACCACAAAACCACCCAACCACAAAACCACCCAACCACAAAACCACCCAACAACCAAACCACCCAACAACAAAAACCCCCAACAACAAAAACCAACCCTGAACCCCTCAAAAAAAAAAAACCCACCAAATTGGCAAGATGGGGTGAAACGGCCTCAAAAAACCGAGCGGTACCTGAGGGGGGAAGAGGCGATCGGCGCCGGCGTCGGGGGAGGGGGGGCGGGTGAGGTCTTGTGGGGGCTGCGGTCGCGGGGGTTGGTTTGGGGGGTGCGGGGGGTGTTTCGGGGCAGGCGTCGATCTCGTAGTGGACGTATTTGCAGGTGTCCATGTGGAAGCAGGTGTTGAGGAAGGAGCAGTCGCCCAGGGATTCGTCCGTGTGCTTGTTGATGATGCGGCTGCGGGAGGAGGGGAGGGGGGTTAATGGGGGAGATTTGGGGGGATAGAAGGGGGGGTTGGGGGGATATGGGGCGATAGAGGGGGTTTGGGGAGATATGGGGCGATGGGGGGATAGAGGGGGAGATATGGGGCGATAGAGGGGAGATTTGGGGGATAGAGCGGGGATTTGGGGGATAGAGGGAGGGTTTGGGGGATATGGGGCAATAGAGGGGGGTTTGGGGGATAGAGGGGATTTGGGGGATATGGGGCGATAGAGGGGGGTTGGGGAGATATGGGGCGATAGAGGGAGATTTGGGGATAGAGAGGGGGATTTGGGGGATATGGGGCGATAGAGGGGGTTTGGGGGGATATGGGGGGACAGAGGGGGTTTGGGGGATATGGGGGATAGAGGGGGGTTTGGGGGATAGAGGGCGATTTAGGGAATAGAGGGGGATTTGGGGGATATGGGGGATGGGGGGTTTGGGGGATATGGGGCGATAGAGGGGGTTTGGGGGATAGAAGGGGGATTTGGGGGATATGGGGCGATAGAGGGGGTTTGGGGGATATGGGGGATAGAGGGGGATATGGGGGATAGAGGGGGATATGGGGGATATGGGGGGATATGGGGGATTTGGGGGGATAGAAGGGGGATTTGGGGGGATATGGGGCGATAGAGGTGGGGTTTGGGGGGATAGAGGGGGATTTGGGGGGATATGGGGCGATAGAGGGGGATATGGGGGATAGAGGGGGATATGGGGCGATAGAGGGGGATATGGGGCGATAGAGGGGGATATGGGGGGATATGGGGCAATAGAGGGGAGGTTTAGGGGGATAGAGGGGGTTAGGAGGACATGGGGCGATAGAGGGGGGTTTGGGGGGATATGGGGGATTTGGGGGATATGGGGCGATAGAGGGGGGGTTTGGGGGGATATGGGGCGATAGAGGAAGGAAAATGTGGGGAGATGGAGGAGAACCGTGGGGAGATGGACGGAGGAGGACGTGGGGAGATGGACGGAGGAGGACGTGGGGAGATGGACGGAGGAGAACCATGGGGAGATGGACGGAGGAGAACCATGGGGACATGGACGGAGGAGGACGTGGGGAGATGGACGGAGGAGAGCCATGGGGAGATGGACGGAGGAGAGCCGTGGGGAGAGGGAGGGAGGAGGAGGGGGGGAGATGGACGGAGGAGGACGTGGGGAGATGGACGGAGGAGGACCATGGGGAGATGGACGGAGGAGGACGTGGGGAGATGGACGGAGGAGAGCCGTGGGGAGATGGACGGAGGAGAGCCGTGGGGAGATGGACGGAGGAGGACGTGGGGAGATGGACGGAGGAGGACGGGGAGATGGGACGGAGGAGGACGTGGGGAGATGGACGGAGGAGGACGTGGGGAGATGGACGGAGGAGAACCATGGGGAGATGGACGGAGGAGAACCATGGGGAGATGGACGGAGGAGAGACGTGGGGAGATGGACGGAGGAGGACGTGGGGAGATGGACGGAGGAGAGACGTGGGGAGATGGACGGAGGAGGACGTGGGGAGATGGACGGAGGAGGACGTGGGGAGATGACGGAGGAGAGACGTGGGGAGATGGACGGAGGAGAACCATGGGGAGATGGACGGAGGAGGACGTGGGGAGATGGACGGAGGAGGACGTGGGGAGATGGACGGAGGAGAGACGTGGGGAGATGGACGGAGGAGAACCATGGGGAGATGGACGGAGGAGGACGTGGGGAGATGGACGGAGGAGAACCATGGGGAGATGGACGGAGGAGAACCATGGGGAGATGGACGGAGGAGAGACGTGGGGAGATGGACGGAGGAGGACGTGGGGAGATGACGGAGGAGGACGTGGGGAGATGGACGGAGGAGGACGTGGGGAGATGGACGGAGGAGGGACGTGGGGAGATGGACGGAGGAGGACGTGGGGAGATGGACGGAGGAGGACCGTGGGGGAGATGGACGGAGGAGAGCCATGCGGAGATGGACGGAGGAGGACGTGGGGAGATGGACGGAGGAGAGCCATGGGGAGATGGACGGAGGAGAACCATGGGGAGATGGACGGAGGAGGACGTGGGGAGATGGACGGAGGAGGACGTGGGGAGATGGACGGAGGAGGACGTGGGGAGATGACGGAGGAGGACGTGGGGAGATGGACGGAGGAGGACGTGGGGAGATGGACGGAGGAGGACGTGGGGAGATGGACGGAGGAGGACCGTGGGGAGATGGACGGAGGAGAACCATGGGGAGATGGACGGAGGAGGACGTGGGGAGATGGACGGAGGAGAACCATGGGGACATGGACGGAGGAGAACCATGGGGAGATGGACGGAGGAGAACCATGGGGAGATGGACGGAGGAGAGCCGTGGGGAGATGGAGGGAGGAGGACGTGGGGAGATGGACGGAGGAGAGACGTGGGGAGATGGACGGAGAGGACGTGGGGAGATGGACGGAGGAGGACGTGGGGAGATGGACGGAGGAGAGACGTGGGGAGATGGGACGGAGGAGGACGTGGGGGAGATGACGGAGGAGGACGTGGGGAGATGGACGGAGGAGGACGTGGGAGAGGGACGGAGGAGGAGGTGGGGAGATGGACGGAGGAGGACGTGGGGAGATGGACGGAGGAGGACGTGGGGAGATGGACGGAGGAGAACCATGGGGAGATGGACGGAGGAGGACGTGGGGAGATGGACGGAGGAGAGACGTGGGGAGATGGACGGAGGAGAACCATGGGGACATGGACGGAGGAGAACCATGGGGAGATGGACGGAGGAGGACGTGGGGAGATGGACGGAGGAGAGCCGTGGGGAGATGGACGGAGGAGAGCCGTGGGGAGATGGACGGAGGAGGACGTGGGGAGATGGACGGAGGAGGACCATGGGGAGATGGACGGAGGAGGACCATGGGGAGATGGACGGAGGAGGACGTGGGGAGATGGACGGAGGAGAGCCGTGGGGAGATGGACGGAGGAGGACGTGGGGAGATGGACGGAGGAGAACCGTGGGGAGATGGACGGAGGAGGACGTGGGGAGATGGACGGAGGAGGACGTGGGGAGATGGACGGAGGAGGACGTGGGGAGATGACGGAGGAGAACCGTGGGGAGATGGACGGAGGAGGACGTGGGGAGATGGACGGAGGAGGACGTGGGGAGATGGACGGAGGAGGACGTGGGGAGATGACGGAGGAGGACGTGGGGAGATGGACGGAGGAGAGCCATGGGGAGATGGACGGAGGAGAACCATGGGGAGATGGACGAAGGAGGACGTGGGGAGATGGATTTGAGGAGAGCCATAGGGGAGATGGACGGAGGAGAACCATGGGGAGATGGACGGAGGAGGACGGGGAGATGGACGGAGGAGGACGGGGAGATGGACGGAGGAGAGCCAGGGGGAGATGGACGGAGGAGAACCATGGGGAGATGGACGGAGGAGAACCATGGGGAGATGGACGGAGGAGGACGTGGGGAGATGGACGGAGGAGAACGTGGGGAGATGGACGGAGGAGAACGTGGGGAGATGGACGGAGGAGAGAGGTGGGGAGATGGACGGAGGAGAGACGTGGGGAGATGGACGGAGGAGAACCAGGGGGACATGGACGGAGGAGAACCATGGGGAGATGGACGGAGGAGAACCATGGGGAGATGGACGGAGGAGAGCCGTGGGGAGATGGACGGAGGAGAGCCATGGGGAGATGGACGGAGGAGGACGTGGGGAGATGGACGGAGGAGAGCCATGGGGAGATGGACGGAGGAGGACGTGGGGAGATGGACGGAGGAGGACGTGGGGAGATGGACGGAGGAGAGCCATGGGGAGATGGACGGAGGAGAACCATGGGGAGATGGACGGAGGAGGACGTGGGGAGATGGACGGAGGAGAACCGTGGGGAGATGGACGGAGGAGGACGTGGGGAGATGGACGGAGGAGAGCCGTGGGGAGATGGACGGAGGAGAACCATGGGGACATGGACGGAGGAGGACGTGGGGAGATGGACGGAGGAGAGACGTGGGGAGATGGACGGAGGAGAGCCGTGGGGAGATGGACGGAGGAGAGCCGTGGGGAGATGGACGGAGGAGGACGTGGGGAGATGGACGGAGGAGGACGTGGGGAGATGGACGGAGGAGGACGTGGGGAGATGGACGGAGGAGAGCCGTGGGGAGATGGACGGAGGAGAGCCGTGGGGAGATGGACGGAGGAGGACGTGGGGAGATGGACGGAGGAGGACGTGGGGAGATGGACGGAGGAGGACCGTGGGGAGATGGACGGAGGAGAACCATGGGGAGATGGACGGAGGAGGACGTGGGGAGATGGACGGAGGAGAACCATGGGGAGATGGACGGAGGAGAACCATGGGGAGATGGACGGAGGAGAGACGTGGGGAGATGGACGGAGGAGGACGTGGGGAGATGGACGAGGAGGACGTGGGGAGATGGACGAGGAGAGACGTGGGGAGATGGACGGAGGAGGACGGATGACGGGGGAGACGTGGGGAGATGACGGAGGAGGACGAGATGGACGGAGGGGAGAGACGTGGGGAGAGATGGACGGAGGAGGAGGACGTGGGGAGATGGACGGAGGAGGACGTGGGGAGATGGACGGAGGAGAGACATGGACGGAGGAGGCCGGGAGATGGAGCCGGAGGAGGACGTGGGGAGATGGACGGAGGGAGAACCATGGGGAGATGGACGGAGGAGGACGTGGGGAGATTGGGGGGATATGGGGCGATAGAGGGGGTTTGGGGGGATATGGGGCGATATGGGGCAATAATCGGAGGAGATTTGGGGGGATAGAAGAGGGGATTTGGGGGATAGAGGGGAGATTTGAGGGGATATGGGGCAATAGAGGGAGGAGGATGTGGGGAGATGGACGGAGGAGGATGTGGGGAGATGGACGGAGGAGAACCATGGGGTCATGGACGGAGGAGGACGTGGGGAGATGGATGGAGGAGAACCGTGGGGACATGGACGGAGGAGGACGTGGGGACATGGACGGAGGAGGACGTGGGGACATGGACGGAGGAGAACCGTGGGGAGATGACGGAGGAGGATGTGGGGAGATGGACGGTGGAGAACTGTGGGGAGATGGACGGAGAAGAACTGTGGGGAGATGGACGGAGGAGGACGTGGGGTCATGGACGGAGGAGGACGTGGGGAGATGACGGAGGAGAACCGTGGGGAGAGGGAGGGAGGAGAACCATGGGGAGATGGACGGAGGAGAACGTGGGGAGATGGACGGAGGAGGACGTGGGGAGATGGACGGAGGAGAACCATGGGGTCATGGACGGAGGAGGACGTGGGGAGATGGATGGAGGAGGACGTGGGGAGATGGACGGAGGAGAACCGTGGGGAGATGGATGGAGGAGGACGTGGGGAGAGGGACGGAGGAGAACCATGGGGAGATGACGGAGGAGAACCGTGGGGAGATGACGGAGGAGAACCGTGGGGAGATGACGGAGGAGGACGTGGGGAGATGGACGGAGAAGAACGTGGGGAGATGGACGGAGGAGGACGTGGGGAGATGACGGAGGAGAACGTGGGGTCATGGACGGAGGAGGACCATGGGGAGATGGACGGAGGAGAACGTGGGGTCATGGATGGAGGAGGACCATGGGGAGATGGACGGAGGAGGACGTGGGGAGATGGACGGAGGAGAACCGTGGGGAGATGGACGGAGGAGGACGTGGGGAGATGGACGGAGGAGAACCATGGGGAGATGGACGGAGGTCCGCTGACTGACCGGAAGTGGAGCTTCCGGCAGGGCCGGTCGGCGCCGGTGGCCTTCACGCATTCCTCCTTGGTGCCATGGTCGCAGAACTCCTGGACCTGGGCCCGGCCGCGCGACCGGAACTTCTCCACGATGGACTGCTCCTTGGCCGTGGTGGTGTTGAGGAGCTCCAGGATCTCCTGGCTGACCTGGGGGGAGGTGGACGTCTCAGCGGGGACCCTCCTGGGGACACCTGGTACCATGTTTGGGGTGAAACCACCTTCTGCTTCTGCTCCTTGGTGGGACCTCCAAGACCTGAACGCTTTGAGGAGCACCCACGGGTGTCCTCCACCATTTTGGGGGTGAAACCACCTTCTTCTTCTTCTTGGTGGAACTCCAAGCTCTCAACCCTCTGAGGAACACCCATGGGTGTCCTCCACCATTTTGGGGGTGAAACCACCTTCTTCCTTGGTGGAACTCCAAGACCTCAACCCTCTGAGGAACACCCATGGGTGTCCTCCACCATTTTGGGGGTGAAACCACCTTCTTCCATGGTGGGATCTCCAAGCCCTCAACCCTCTGAGGAGCACCCATGGGTGTCCTCCACCATTTTGGGGTTGAAACCACCTTCTTCTTCTTCTTGGTGGAACTCCAAGCCCTCAACCCTCTGAGGAACACCCATGGGTGTCCTCCACCATTTTTGGCGTGCACCCACCTTCTTCCTTGGTGGAACTCCAAGACCTCAACCCTTTGAGGAACACCCATGGGTGTCCTCCACCATTTTGGGGGTGAAACCACCTTCTTCTTCTCCTTGGTGGCACCTCCAAGACCTCCACCCTTTGAGGAACACCCATGGGTGTCCTCCACCATTTTGGGGGTGAAACCACCTTCTTCTTCTTCTTGGTGGCACCTCCAAGACCTCAACCCTTTGAGGAACACCCATGGGTGTCCTCCACCATTTTTGGCGTGCACCCACCTTCTTCCTTGGTGGGATCTCCAAGACCTCAACCCTTTGAGGAACACCCATGGGTGTCCTCCACCATTTTGGGGGTGAAACCACCTTCTTCCTTGGTGGAACTCCAAGCCCTCAACCCTCTGAGGAACACCCATGGGTGTCCTCCACCATTTCTGGCGTGCACCCACCTTCTTCTTCTCCTTGGTGGAACTCCAAGCCCTCAACCCTCTGAGGAACACCCACGGGTGTCCTCCACCATTTTTGGCGTGCACCCACCTTCTTCTTCTCCTTGGTGGCACCTCCAAGACCTCAACCCTTTGAGGAACACCCATGGGTGTCCTCCACCATTTTTGGCGTGCACCCACCTTCTTCCTTGGTGGAACTCCAAGCCCTCAACCCTCTGAGGAGCACCCACGGGTGTCCTCCACCGTTTTTGGGGACGCACCCACCTTCTTGCTCTGCTGCTCCTTGGTGGACTGCTGACTGAGCAAACTCTCGATCTCCAAATCCACGTCGGACGCCTGCTTCCGCGACTTCTTCATCGCCTCCTTCCCCGTTTCTCCTCCCCCCGCCGTCGTCACGCTCGCCGCCCCACCTCCATCTTGTTCCGCTCGCCGCTTCCTCCCCGGCGGATCTTTGACGGGAGTCCCCTCGTTTTCCGTAACGGCCCCCGTCATGGCGGAAAGCTTCGAGTGATCGGCGTAGGTGACCACGGTTGGGCGCGAGGGATCGTCTTGAAGCAACCCCCTCCTCACCTCGATGAGTTCTTGCGCCGCGAACTTCTGCAGCAAGCTCTCCACCCCGCGTTGGGTGACGGGGGCCTCGGGCTGGGTGGGGGGCGTCCATAAAAACACGGAGCCGCGGTTAAAAATTATTTTGGGGGGTTTTTAGGGGCGGGGAGGTCCCCGAGGCGGCTTGGAGGCATCTAAGGGGGCTTACGGTGGCGATGGCGCGGCAGATGGAGAGGGCGTCGGTGGGGAGGGGCAGGGCCATGTCGGCGAGGTGGAGGAGGAGGCGGCGTTCCAAGGCGGGGTCGGTGGTCAGCTCGGCGCCGGGGGGTGGGGGTCGGCCCCCCGAAATTCCCGCCCCTGCGCCGAGGGGAGCGGGGTGGGGCCCAGCCCCCTCCCCTCCGCCTCCGGGGGAGCTCCCGGGGTGGGGCGGGGGAGCGGGGCTGGCGGTGCGGGGGGCGGGGAGGGAGAGGTCGGCGTGGCGGGGGTCTGCGGGGAGGGGAGGGAGGGGGTCAGCGGGAAGCCCGTTAACCTCTGACCCCGGCGCACGCCCTCCATTGGCCAACTCGGCCCCCAAAAGACCTCTTGACCCCCCGTTGACCCTTGACCCCGCCATTAATCCCCTGACCCCCAATAACCCTTGACCCATCACCCCTGACCCCTCATTAACCCTTGACCCCCATCACAGCCTGACCCCCATTAACCCCTGACCCCGCCATTAATCCCCTGACCCCCTGTTAACCCTTGACCCTATCACACCCTGACCCCTCATTAACCCTTGACCCCGCCATTAATCCCCTGACCCCGTTAACCCTTGACCCATCACCCCTGACCCCTCATTAACCCTAGACCCCCATCACAGCCTGACCCCCATTAACCCCTGACGCCTCATTAACCCTTGACCCCGCCATTAATCCCCTGACCCCCAATAACCCTTGACTCCCATCACCCCCTGACCCCCAATAACCCTTGACCCCGCCATTAATCCCCTGACCCCCATTAACCCCTGACCCCGCCATTAATCCCCTGACCCCCCGTTAACCCTTGACCCCATCACTCCCTGACCCCTCATTAACCCTTGACCCCGCCATTAATCCCCTGACTCCCCAATAACCCTTGACCCATCACCCCCTGACCCCTCATTAACCCTTGACCCCCATCACAGCCTGACCCCCATTAACCCCTGACCCCTCATTAACCCTTGACCCCGCCATGAATCCCCTGACCCCCCAATAACCCTTGACCCCATCACAGCCTGACCCCTCATTAACCCCTGACCCCTCATTAACCCTTGACCCCGCCATTAATCCCCTGACCCCCCAATAACCCTTGACCCCATCACTCCCTGACCCCTCATTAACCCTTGACCCCGCCATTAATCCCCTGACCCCCAATAACCCTTGACCCCACCATTAATCCCCTGACCGCCCAATAACCCTTGACCCATCACCCCTGACCCTCATTAACCCTAGACCCCCATCACAGCCTGACCCCATTAACCCCCGACCCCTCATTAACCCTCGACCCCTCCATGAATCCCCTGACCCCTCATTAACCCTTGACCCCATCACAGCCTGACCCCATTAACCCCTGACCCCTCATTAACCGTTGACCCGGCCATGAATCCCCTGACCCCCAATAACCCGTGACCCCCATCACCCCCTGACCCTCATTAACCCTTGACCCCCATCACCCCCATCACCCTCATTAACCCTTGACCCCCATCACAGCCTGACCCCCAATAACCCTTGACCCCGCCATTAACCCCTGACCGCCCCCAACACCCCCTGACCCATTAACCTCTGACCTCCCATTAACCCCCGACCCCGTTAACCTCTGACCCCCATAACCCCTGCCTCCCCACCCCCATAACCCTTGACCCCCTCACCCCCTGCCTCCCCATAACCCCTGACCCCCACCCCCCACAAACCCTGACCCCTCATTAACCCCTGACCCCCCACGTCATCACCTAGCGGGTCCTGCTTCCGCCGCCGCTGCAGCCGCTCCCTCAGCGAGTCCAGCTGCTTCTTATGGGCCTGGATCGAGCTCCACGTATCCGACATGGCCGCACCGACACCGGCAGCCGCCGCCCCGGCCCTGCCGCCTCCGCCTCCACCGCCGCCGCCGCCACCGGGCCCCGCCGCCTCCTCTCACCCGGAAGCGGAAAGCGCCGGGAAACCTTGAAGCCGCCGCCGCCATCTTGAGTGAGGGCGCAGGGCCGGGCGGGCGTCATGGCAACCGGCGCCATCTTGTGGGCTGGCACCTCCTCCCCGAGCCGGTGCCATGGCAACCGGCGCCATCTTGTGGGCTGGCACCTCCCCCCTCGTAGTGGGTTCCATGGCAACCGCCGCCATTTTGAGGGCTGGCGCCTTCGCTGCGCAGGCGCCATAGCAACGGCCGCCATTTTGAAGTCTGACACCTCCCCCTCGGGTGGGCTCCATGGCAACCGCCGCCATTTTGAGGGCTGGCGCCTTCGCTGCGCAGGCGCCATGGCAACGGCCGCCATCTTGAGGGCTGGCACCTCCCCCCCTCGCGTGGGTTCCATGGCAACCGCCGCCATTTTGAAGGCTGGCGCCTTCACTACGCGGGCACCATGGCAACGGCCGCCATCTTTGTTGAGGGCTCCCGCCGCCATCTTGTGGCCTGGCATTATCGGGGGCCGGGGGGGCACCCCATTTTTGAGGTATTCCCTTTTTTTGGGGGGGATCCCCAAACCCCTCCTCCCCCCCAAACCCCAAATCATAGACAGGAGGCAGAGCGGGGGGGGGTGTCAGTAAACGGCTTTAATAGGCCTATGCTATGGGGGGGGGAATTTTGGGGGTGCAGGGGGATTTTGGGGTGCGGGTGCGGGGGGGTCTCCCTCACCCCCCATATTAAACTACTTCTCCACCTCCCCTGGTTTTCGGGGTCCCCCTCGCCGGCAGCCGGAGCCCCCTGCTTCTTGAGGGGGTCCGGAGGAGGGGGAGGGGGGCGGTGGGGTTTTGGGGTCCCCCGTGGGGTTTTGGGGACCCCCGGGAATAAAGGGGGGCACTGGTTCCAGAAGGCGAGGGGTCCCCCCCCTCCTCCTCCTCCTCCTCCTCCTCCTCCCCGTGGGATTTGGGGGCTTGGCTGCGGCGGGAGGGGCTGGCGGCTGCGGGGGTCGGGGTCCAATTTGGGGGACCTGGGGAGGAGGAGGAGGGGGGAGGGGAAATGGGGGTGTCAGTGTATCGCTATGGGGGGGGACCCCAAACCCCTCCTTGCTTGGGGGGACCCCCAAAACCCCCTTGATTTGGGGGGCACGACCCCAAAAATCCCTTTCCCAGGGGGGGAACCCCAACACCCTCCCCTTTACTTTGGGGGACCCCCAAGCCCCCTTTCCCCAAGGGGAACCCCAAAAACCCCTTAATTTGGGGGACCCCCCCAAAAAAACCCTTAATTGGGGGGACCACCCCAAAACCCTCTTAATTAGGGGGACCCCCAAAACCCCCTTAATTGGGGGGACCACCCCAAAACCCTCTTAATTAGGGGGACCCCCCAAAACCCCCTTAATTGGGGGACACCCCCCAAGCACCCCTCCCCAGGGGGTCCCCAAAACCCTTTAATTTAGGGGGACCCCAACCCCTCCTTCCCCGAGGGACCCCAAAATCTCCTTAAATTGGGGGGGACCCCCAAACCCCCCCCCTTTAATTTAGCCGAACCCCAACCCCTCCTTCCCCATAGGGACCCCCAAAATCTCCTTAAATTGGGGGGGGGGTCCCCAACACCCCCCTCTTAATTTGGGGGACCCCAAAACCCCCCTTTAATTTAGGGGGCCCCCAAACACCCCCCCCCTTCCCAGGTACCTCCTTACCTGCTTCCTCGCCCCTCGGCGGAGTCCTTGCCTTCCTCCCCTCCTCCTCCTCCTCCTTCCGTTTTGGGGTCCCCCGCCGTTTCCGGGGGCTCGCCGCCCCGCCTTCTCCCCCTCTTCTTCCTCTTCCTCTTCCTCCTCCTCTTCCTCTTCCTCCGTCGGGGGGTCCCGCTTGGGGCTGCTCCCCCCCGCCGATTCTTCCTCCTCGGAGCCTTCCTCCTCTTCTTCCTCCTCTTCGGAGATTTCCTCTTCCTCTTGGGGGGTCCCCCCTATTTGGGGGCTCCCCCCTTGTTGTGGGGTCCCCCCTATTTGGGGGATCCCTCCTATTTGGGGGGTTCCCCCCCCGTTAGGAAGCTGCCCCCCCAAATGAAGCCGGACGTGTTGTTGAAGGTTGAGGGCGTTGGTGAACTTCTTCTGACAAAGGGGGCAAGAATTTGGGGGGCCCCCTCGGTGGCCCCCGAAATGAGCCCGTAAATTCCCGCGGGTGGAGAAACAACGCCCGCAAATCTTGCAACGAAAAGGGCGTTCGGCCCCCCCAAAAATCCCCCCCGAAACCCCCCCGTGTTGCCCAAAATGTAACCGTAAAGCTCGAGGGCAACTCAACACCCGTCGGCAAACGGGGCATTGGTGGCGAGGTGGATCCGGCGAGGATGATGACGATGACGATGACGGATTGGGGGGGTCGATCTTCTCCACCAGTTGTTGAAGTTTGGAAGTTTCCGAAGGGGTGGTCTCCAAAAAAAGGGGGGACCCCTTAAAACGCCCGGTCAAGAGCGCCCAACCGGGGGGTTTGCCGGGAGGGGTGTTTTCATCGCCGCCTTTAGATCTTCCCTCGGTGGCCTTCAGCAGGAGAAGCTTGTGGAAGGCGGTGAGGTGTTGGGTGGGCGCGGTGAGGTGATGGGTGGGCGCCGTGAGGTGTTGGGCGGCCGCCGTCAGGTGTTGGGTGGCCGCCGTGAGAGGTTGGGTGGCCACGGCGAGAGGTTGACCGGCCACGTTGAGTTGGGTGGGCGAGGTGAGATGTTGGGTGGCCGCGTTGAGAGGTTGGGTGGCCCCGGTGAGATGTTGGGTGGTCGCGGTGAGATGGTGGGCGGCCGCGTTGACGGGTTGAGCGGCCGTGTTGACAGGTTGAGTGGCCGCGTTGAGTTGGGCGGTCCCGGTGAGGTGTTGGGTGGCCCCGGTGAGGTGTTGGGTGGCGGCGTTGACAGCTTGGGTGGCCGCGTTGAGTTGGTTGGCCGCGCCGAGATGCTGGGCGGCCCCGGCGAGCGGCTGGGTGGGCGCGGCGAGATGTTGCGCCGCCCCGCCGAGACGTTGGGCGGCCCCGGCGAGCGGTTGAGCGGCCCCGGCGAGCTGTTGGGTGCCGGCGGCGAGAGGTTGGGCGCTCCCGGTGAGCTGTTGAGCGGCCGCGTTGAGATGTTGGGTGGCCGCGTTGAGTTGGGTGGGCGCAGAAAGATGGTGGGTGGCTCCGGTGAGATGGTGGGTGGCGCCGGTGAGATGGTGGGAGGCTCCGGTGAGATGTTGGGTGGACGCCGGCGCCGGGAGGAGGTAATCGAGGTGTTGGGGGACGGGATGGGGGTTCATCTGAACGTGGGGGTACTTCTCGCGGTGCCGGTGGAAGTGGACCTTCAAATTGCCGCGGGTGGTGAAGCGGTTGCCGCAAACGTTGCATTTGTAGGGTCTTTCGCCCGTGTGCGACCGGAGGTGGATTTGCCGGGCGCTATCGCTGCCGAAAGCTTTCCCGCAAAAACCGCATTCGTGGCGGGGGGTCCCCGAATCCCCCCCGATATTTTTGGGGCGCAAAAGACCCGGCGAAGCCCCTCCAGCCAACGGCGGGAGGAAGGCGGCGACGCCGGCGGTGACGCCGCCGGAATGGGGTTCGGTTTTAAGTCCCCGCGTTCCGGCGGGGAAAGGAGGGAAAAGATGGAAGAAATGGGGTTTGGGGGGGTCGTTTTTGGGGGTGAAGGGGGGTAGGGGGGTTTTGGGGTGCTCTAGGGTCCCCAAAAGTAAAACTTGCCGGCAGATCTCTTCCGTCATCTGCATCTGGTGGAGTTGGCGTTGTTGAAGGACCCGGAGTTCTTCCAGGATCAAAGGGAGGTTAAGGGGGGCCCCCCCAGATTGAGGGGGACCCCCATTCGGTGGGGGAGGCGGGGGGTCCGGTTCGGCGTCCATGCCTGGGGGAGGAAGAGGAGGAGGAGGAGGAGGAGGAGGAGGAAGACGACGGAGCGACGGGACCCTCGCGGGGGGCCGGGAGGCGGCGGTAGCGGGGGAGCCTGCGGAGGAGAGAGAGAACCACCCCCCCCCCCAAAAAAAAACCCAGTTGTGTACCCCAAAATCCTTTCCCACAACCCCAAGGACGCCCCGTAAAGGATTTCCCACCCAGAGCCCCCAAAATCACCGACAGCCCCCCAAAATCCTCTCCCCCAACCCCAAGGGCTCCCCATAAATTATTTCCCCCCAAATCACCGGTAGCCGCCCCCAAAATCTCCCCACTCTTGCAGCCCCCAAATCACCATTCTGCCCCCAAAATATCATCCTCCCCCGCAGCACCCCAAAACCATCATTAGCCCCCCAAAACCTCCTCCTCTCTCCTGCAGCCCCCCAAATCACCTTTACCCCCCAAATGGCGTCACACAACCCCCACCCCGGCAGCCCCAAAATCACCATTATAACCCCAAAATCACCATCATCACCCCAAAATCCCCATTATCCCCCCAATTCACCATTATCACCCCAAAAATCACCATTAGCCCCCCAAAATCACCATCTTCACCCCAAAATCCCCGTTATCCCCCCAATTCACCATTATCACCCCAAAAATCACCATTAGCCCCCAAAATCACCATCGTCACCCCAAAATCCCCGTTACCCCCCAATTCACCATTATCACCCCAAAATCCCCATTAGCCGCCCAAAATCACCATCATGACCCCAAAATCCCCGTTATCCCCCCAAAATCCCCATTATCACCCCAAAATCACCATTATCCCCCAAAATCCCCATTATCACCCCAAAATCCCCATTATCACCCCAAAATCACCATCATCACCCCAAAATCCCCATTATCCCCCAATTCACCATTATCACCCCAAAAATCACCATTATCACCCCAAAATCCCCATTATCACCCCAAAAATCACCATCGTCACCCCAAAATCCCCGTTATCCCCCCAATTCACCATTATCACCCCAAAAATCACCATCGTCACCCCAAAATCACCATCGTCACCCCAAAATCCCCGTTATCCCCCCAATTCACCATTATCACCCCAAAAATCACCATTATCCCCCAAAATCACCATCGTCACCCCAAAATCCCCGTTATCCCCCAATTCACCATTATCACCCCAAAAATCACCATTAGCCCCCAAAATCACCATCGTCACCCCAAAATCCCCGTTATCCCCCCAATTCACCATTATCACCCCAAAATCACCATTAGCCCCCAAAATCACCATCATGACCCCAGAATCCCGTTATCCCCCAAAATCCCCATTATCCCCCAAAATCCCCATCGTCACCCCAAAATCCCCGTTATCCCCCCAATTCACCATTATCACCCCAAAATCCCCATTATCCCCCAAAATCACCATCATGACCCCAGAATCCCCGTTATCCCCCAAAATCCCCATTATCCCCCAAAATCCCCATCGTCACCCCAAAATCCCGTTATCCCCCCAATTCACCATTATCACCCCAAAAATCACCATTATCACCCCAAAATCACCATCATCACCCCAAAATCACCATCGTCACCCCAAAATCCCCGTTATCCCCCCAATTCACCATTATCACCCCAAAAATCCCCATTATCCCCCAAAATCACCATCATCACCCCAAAATCCCCGTTATCCCCCCAATTCACCATTATCACCCCAAAAATCATCATTATCACCCCAAAATCCCCGTTATCCCCCCAAACAGCATCCCTCCCCCGGCACCCCCCAAAATCCCCGTTATCCCCCCTAAAATTCCCCCCCCCCCCCACTAAAGTCGGGGACGGACGGATGGATGGATGGATGGAGGCCGGACAGACAGACAGACGGCCGGCGGGGTAGGGGGGGGCTTGGGGGGGGTCCAGGGATGGATGGACAGACGGACAGATGGATGATGGATGGAGGGACGGATGGATGGATGGATGGACAGCCGGACGGACAGCCGGACGCGGGAAGGGAGCCGGCTAGGCCGCAGGCCCGTCCGTCCGTCCGTCCGTCACCCACCTCCCGGCTCAGCCATGGTTATGGGGGTGTCTCCCCCCACCTCCCCCCCAAATCTGGCTGTGGGAGGAAGAGGAGGGGACGAAGGCGGTTGTGGGGTGGGGGGGGGCCCCCCCAAATCGTGATGTCATGAGGGGGGAGGGGGTCTCTGGGTTGTGATGTAAAAAGGAGGGAGGGGGTGGCGGTGTCACGCCAGGAGTGATGTCACACGGTGGGGGGGGGGGTGTGTCAGGATTTGGGGGGCTCAGGGTTTTGGGGTCTCTATGGGGTCACGATTTGGGGTGTCTGTCCCCCCCCCATGTGAAAGACATTTTGGGGGTCTCCATGGAGCTCAGAGTTTGGGGGGGTCCCTGCGGGGGGCTCAGGTTTTTGGGGGTCCCTGTGGGGCACTGACATTGGGGGTCCCCATGGGCACATATTTTGGGGGACCCCTGGGGCTCACTGTTTGGGGGGGGGGGTGTCTCTGTGGGGCTCAGGATTTGGGGATCCCCCCTATGGGGCACACAGGGGTGCGGGGGGATCACCCCTTCCTACCCCCCCATGCCCCCCATTTTTGGGGGATTCGCCCCCCAAGTTAGGGGGCAGGGAGTGACCCCGTAACGGAGCGCAGCCGGCCGGCGTTACCTAGCAACCGCACAAAGAAAATGGGGTGAAAAAGGGGGAATTTGGGATTAGGAGCCCCCAAATCCCCCCCCCCCCCCACCTTGGAGCAGCCCCGGTACGGAGGTTTGGGGGGTCTGTGCTGAGGTTTGGGGGTTTGGGGGGACCCTGAGAAAGTTTGGGGGACCCTGAGAGAGTTTGGGGGACCCTGTTGGGATTTGGGGGATCTTGAAGGGGTTTGGGGGCTTGAGGGGTTTGGGGGACCCTGAGGGTTTTTAGGGGGGCTTGAGGGGGTTTGGGGGGCTTGAGGGGGTTTGGGGTCCCTGAGGGGCTTTTAGGGGCTTGAGGGGTTTGGGGTCCCTGAGGGGCTTTAGGGGGCTTGAGGGGTCTGGGGGGCTTGAGGGGGTTTCTGGGACCCTGAGGGGTTTGGGGGGCTTTGAGGGTCCCTGAGGGGTTTTGGGGTCCCTGAGGGGCGTTTAGGGGGCTTGAGGGGTTTGGGGTCCCTGAGGGGTTTTGGGGTCCCTGAGGGGCTTTAGGGGGCTTGTGGGGGTTTGGGGGGGACTTGAGGGGGTTTTGTGGGACCCTGAAGGAGTTCGGGGGACCCTGAGGGGGTTTGGGGGCTCTGAGGGGTTTTGGGGGTCCCTGAGGAGATTTTGGGGGAACCCCGGCAGGATTTTTGGGGGTCCCTGACCAAGTTTGGGGGGGTCCCTGACCAAGTTTTCAGCCCCTGACCAAGTTTTGGCGACGCTCAGGGGTTTGGGGGGACGACCCTGCTGAATTTTGCGGGGACCCCTGCCGAGTTTGGGGGTCCCTCCTAAGATTTGGGGGGTCCCTCCTAAGATTTGGGGGGCCCTGACGTGATTTGGGGGTCCCCGAAGGACTTTCGAGCCCCTCGACAACTTTTCGGACACCCTGAGAAAGTTTGGGGGGGGGGGATGATGACGGAGCCTGCTGACATTTTGGGGACCCCTCCTTAATTTGGGGACCCCTCCTCACTTTGGGGGACCCCTCCTCAATTTGGGGGGATCCCGCATCACTTGGGGGGGGCAATTGCTTAAACACCTCTCCCCCAAACTTCCCCACCGGGCCGATCCTTCCCTCCGCATCCCCCCAGCCTCATTTTTTGGGGGTTCCCCCAAACCCACCTCCCCCACTCCCAAGCCCCCCCCAAATTTAGGGACCCCCAAATCTAGGGGAACCCCAAACCCCTCACCCCCCCAAATACCGTGGTTGGAGCCCAGGAGCTGCTGCGGCTGCTGCTGCTTGCGACGAGGCATCCCCCAAATTTGGGGGGGGCACAAAAATGGGGGTCACAGTGACAAAGAGGGGGGACAGGGACAAAAGGGGGGACGACACCCCAAAACCCTCCCTCTCCCTGTCCCCGAGCCCCCAAAGCGGGGCCCCACCAGGGACACGCCTCCCCCCTTTTCAAAAAACCCTTTTTTCCCAAAACCGCCTTTATTTCCCCCATTTTCCTCCCGTTAACCTCTTCCCTTCCCCCTCGACTCCTGGGGGGGATGTGGGGGAGGGGCTCATTTTTGGGGTGTCTATTTATTTTGGGGTCTGCTTCATTTTGGGGGTGTACCCTTATTTTGGGGGTTAAACCCTTATTTTGGGGGTTAAATCCTAATTTTGGGGGTTTTAAACTTATTTTGGGGGCTTCTACTTATTTTGGGGGGTAGGCTCATTTTTGGGGTGTCTACTTCTTTTGGGGGTGTACACTTATTTTGGGGGTCTACTTAATTTGGGGGTTAAATATTTATTTGGGGGTTAAACCTTTATTTTGGGGTGTTAAATCCTAATTTGGGGGGTTATAAACTTATTTTGGGGGGGATTCTAATTATTTTTGGGGGTGGGCTCATTTTTGGGGGTGTCTACTTCTTTTTGGGGGTGTATATTAATTTGGGGGTCTACTTAATTTTGGGGGTTAAATCGTTATTTTGGGGGTTAGACCTTTATTTTTGGGGTTAAATCCTAATTTTGGGGGCTTATAAACTTATTTGGGGGGGTTCTACTTATTTTTGGGGGGTTGGCTCATTTTTGGGGGTGTCTACTTCTTTTTGGGGGTGTACGTTAATTTTGGGGATCTACTTAATTTTGGGGGTAAATCCTCATTTTTGGGGGTTAAACCTTTTGTGGGGGGTTAAATCCTTATTTTGGGGGTTAAATCCTTATTTTGGGGGTTATAAATTTATTTTTTGGGGGATTTTACTTATTTTTTGGGGTGGGCTCATTTTTGTGGGGTGTCTACTTCTTTTTGGGGGTGTCTACTTATTTTCGGGGGTTACATCCTTATTTTGGGGGCTTAAATACATTTGGGGGGTTAAACCTTTATTTTTGGGGGTTAAATTCTTATTTTGGGGGTTCTAACCTTATTTTGGGGGGTTCTACTTATTTTTGAGGGGTGGGCTCATTTTGGGGGTGTCTACTTCTTTTTGGGGTGTCTACTTCTTTTTGGGGGTGTCTACTTATTTTTGGGGGTTATATGCTTATTTTGGAGAGCTATATACTTGGGGGGTGTTTATGCTTATTTGGGGGGGCAAGCGAGGGGAGGCTTTGAGGGGGAATATTCATGAAGGGCCGGAAACAAAGAGGCTTATTTTGGGGTGTCCCCCATTTTGGGGGGGGGTTATTCTTACCTGGGAGGGGGACGAAGGCACGAAAGTGGGGTGCGTCTCCTGGAGCTGTCCTGGGGGGGAAGGAAAAGATGGGGTGAATGGCCTGACACCCCCCACCTTGTTGCCCCCCAAAAGAATGGGGACACCCCCCCAAGGCCTGATCCCCCATCAGGGGCCTCCTCGGGGCCTGCTGCCCCCCAAAACCTGCTACCCCCAAACCCTGGTGCCCCCCCCCCAGGCCTTGTGTCCCCCCCCCCGAGGCCTACCTGGGCCTAGTCCCCCCTGAGGCCTTGTCCCCCCCTGAGGCCTTGTCCCCCCGCCCCCGAAGCCTGTTCCCCCTCAGGGGCCTCCTCAGGCTTCCGCCCCCCACCTCGAACCCACCCCGAGGCGGTTGCTAAGGGAAACGCCGCCGTTGCTAAGGAAAACCCCGCGGTTGCTAAGGGAAACCCCGCGGTTGCTAAGGGAAACCCCGCGGTTGCTAGGGGGAGAGACGCGCTTCCGGGTTCCCCCCCTCCTCCCCGCCTCTCTCAGGCAGCCTGCGCAGGCGCGGCCTCTCCCTAAAAAGCCACGCCCCTCCCAGCGCCGCAGGGACCAATCAGCGCGCGTTGCTAGGCAGATCAGAACACCCGCCTTCCGCGCATCCCGCCTCCCCCCACCCCCGCTACGGCGGCGGCGCGGGGACAAAAGGGCGCGTAGCGCGCTTCATTAGCATACAGCCCCCGCCTACTCGCCTGAGGGGGCGGGGCTTTCATTCATAACCCCGTGGCGGCCACCGAGGCCACGCCCACTCCGCCCCCCCCGGTTTGGGGGGGCTATAGGGGGTGGGGCGGAGTTTGGGGGGGCTATAGGGGGTGGGGGGCTATAGGGGGTGAGGGGTGTCGGGGGGTGGCTCCCAGTATGGCCCAGTACGGCCCAGTCTGGGGCCTCTTCGCACCCATTTTGGGGTGCAATTTGCAAATTGATGCATTTTGGGGGTGCAATGTTGGGGTGCAGCGCGCTTTGGGGGGCGATTTGCACGCGGCGCATTTTGGGGTGCAGTTTGCAAACCGATGCAATTTTCGGGGTGCAATTTTGGGGTGCAATTTGCAAATTGAAGCATTTTTGGGGTGCAATGTTGGGGTGCAATGTTGGGGTGCACTTTGCAAACTGATCTATTTTGGGGGTGCAATTTTGGGGTGCAGTTTGCAAATTGATGCAATTTTGGGGTGCAATTTTGGGGTGCAGTTTGCAAACTGATGCATTTGTTGCGGTGCAATTTTGGGGTGCAGATTGCAAATTTATGCATTTTTGGGCTGCATTTTTGGGGCGCAATTTGCAAACCGATGCATTTTTGGGGTGCAATTTTGGGGTGCAGTTTGCAAACTGATCCATTTTTGGTTGCAGTTTTGGGGTGCAAATTGCAAACGGATGCATTTTTGGGGGTGCAGTATTGGGGTGCAGTTTGCAAATTTATGCAATTTTGGGGGTGCAATTTTGGGGTGCAATTTGCAAATTGATGCAATTTTGGGGTGCAATTTTGGTGTGCAATTTTGGGGTGCAGTTTGCAAACGGATGCATTCTTGGGGTGCAATTTTGGGGTGCAGTTTGCAAATTGATGCAATTTTGGGGTGCAATGTTGGGGTGCAGTTTGCAAACTGATGCATTCTTGGGTGCAATTTTGGGGTGCAAATTGCAAACTGATGCATTTTTTGGGGTGCAATTTTGGGGTGCAGTTTGCAAACTGACTCATTCTTGGGGTGCAATGTTGGGGTGCAGTTTGCAAATTGATGCAATTTTGGGGTGCAATGTTGGGGTGCAGTTTGCAAACTGATGCATTCTTGGGTGCATTTTTGGGGCGCAATTTGCAAACGGATACATTTTTGGGGTGCACTTTGCAAACGGATGCATTCTTGGGGTGCAATTTTTAGGGTGCAGTTTGCAAACTGATGCATTTTTGGGGGTGCAGTTTTGGGGTGCAATTTGCAAATTGATGCATTTTTGGGGTGCAGTTTGCAAACTCATGCACTTTTGGGGGTTGCAGTTTTGGGGTGCACTCTGCAAGCTGATGCATTTTTTGGGGTGCAATTTTGGGGTGCAGTTTGCAAACGGATGCATTTTGGGGTGTAATCTGCACGGTGATGCGTTTCGGGGTGCACTTTTGGTGGTGCATTTTTGGGGTGCACTCTGCAAACTGATGCACTTTTGGGGGTGCAAAGTTGGGGTGCAGTTTGCAAACTGATGCATTTTTGGGGTGCATTTTTGGGGTGCATCGCGTTTTGGGGTGCACTGTGCAAGCTGATGCATTTTGGGGTGCGATTTTGGGGTGCAATTTGCACGGTGAGGCGTTTCGGGGTGCACTTTCTGGTGGTGCATTTTTGGGGTGCAATTTGCAAACGGATGCATTTTGGGGGTGCAATTTTGGGATGATCTTTGCAAATCGATGCAATTTTGGGGGTGCAATTTTGGGGTGCAATATGCAAACCGATGCATTTTGGGGGTGCAATTTTTATGGTGCAATTTTGGGGTGCAATTTGCAGACTGATGCATCTTTGGGGTGCACTCTGCAAACTGATGAACTTTTGGGGGTGCAATTTTGGGGTGCACTTTGCAAACTGATCTATTTTTGGGGTGCAATTTTGGGGTGCACTTTGCAAACTGATGCATTTGTTGCGGTGCAATTTTGGGGTGCAGTTTGCACACTGATGCATTTTTGCGGGTGCAATTTTGGTCTGCAGTTTGCAAATTGATGCAATTTTGGGGTGCAATTTTGGGGTGCAATTTGCAAACCGATGCATTTTTGGGGTGCAATGTTGGGGTGCAATATGCAAACATGCATTTTTGGGGTGCAATTTTGGGGTGCAATATGCAGACTAATGCATTTTGGCGTGCATTTTTGGGGTGCATTTTTGGGGTGCACTTTGAAAATGGATGCATTTTGGGGGCGCAATTTGCACGGTGACGCATTTTTTGGGGTGCCCTTTGCACACTGGTGCATTTGGGGGTGCAATGTTGGGGTGCAATTTCGGGGTGCATCGCATTTTGGGGTGCACTTTGCACGGTAACGCATCTTGGGGTGCAATTCCCGCGTGATGCCTTTGGGGGTGCGCTTTGCAAACCGATGCATTTTTGAGGTGCAATTTTGGGGTGCGCTTTGCAAATTGATGCATTTTTGGTGACGCATTTTGGGGGCGCAGCGTGCACGGTGACGCAGTTCGGGGTCCGTTTTGGGGTGCAATTTTGGGGTGCACGGCGGTTTGGGGTGCAATTTGCACGGTGACGCATTTCGGGGTTCACTGTGGTGACGCATTTTTGGGGTGCCCTTTGCACACTGGTGCATTCTTGGGGTGCAATGTTGGGGTGCAGTTTGCAAACTGACTCATTTTTGGGGTGCAATGTTGGGGTGCAAATTGCAAACGGATGCATTTTTGGGGGTGCAATGTTGGGGTGCAGTTTGCAAACGGATGCATTTTTGGGGTGCAATGTTGGGGTGCAATATGCAAATTGATGCATTTTTGGGGTGCAATTTTTAGGGCGCACTTTGCAAACGGATTCATTTTGGGGAGTGCATTTTTAGGGTGCAATGTTGGGGTACAGTTTGCAAACTGACGCATTTTGGGGGTGCAATTTTGGGGTGCACTTTGCAAACTGATGCATTCTTGGGGTGCGATTTTGGGGTGCAATTTGCAAACTGATGCATTTTTGGGGGTGCAATTTTGGGGTGCAGTTTGCAAACTGATGCATTTGTTGGGGTGCATTTTTAGGGTGCAAATTGCAAACTGATGCATTTTTGGGTGCAATTTTGGGGTGCAGTTTGCAAATTAATGCAATTTTGGGGTGCAATGTTGGGGTGCAGTTTGCAAACGGATGCATTCTTAGGTGCAATTTTGGGGTGCAATTTGCAAACTGATGCATTCTTGGGGTGCGATTTTGGGGTGCAGTTTGCAAACTGATGCAATTTTGGGGTGCAATTTTGGGGTGCAGTTTGCAAACTGATGCATTCTTGGGGTTCAATTTTGGGGTGCAAATTGCAAACGGATGCATTTTTGGGGGTGCAATTTTGGGGTGCAGTTTGCAAATTTATGCATTTTTGGGGTGCAATTTTGGGTAGCAGTTTGCAAACGGATGCATTCTTGGGGTGCAATTTTGGGGTGAAAATTGCAAACTGATGCATTTGTTGGGGTGCAATGTTGGGGTGCAGTTCGCAAATTGATGCAATTTTGGGGTGCAATGTTGGGGTGCAGTTTGCAAACGGATGCATTATTGGGGTGCAATTTTGGGGTGCAATTTGCAAACTGATGCATTTTTGGGGTGCAATTTTGGGGTGCAATATGCAAATTGATGCATTTTTGGGGTGCAATTTTTAGGGCGCACTTTGCAAACGGATTCATTTTGGGGAGTGCATTTTTAGGGTGCAATGTTGGGGTACAGTTTGCAAACGGATGCATTTTTTGGGGTGCAATGTTGGGGTGCACTTTGCAAACGGATGCATTTTTTGGGGGTGCAATTTTGGGGTGCAGTTTGCAAACTGATGCATATGTTGGAGTGCAATGTTGGAGTGCACTTTGCAAACGGATGCATTCTTGGGGTGCAATGTTGGGGTGCAAATTGCAAACGGATGCATTTTTGGGGTGCATTTTTGGGGTGCAGTTTGCAAATTAATGCAATTTTGGGGTGCAATGTTGGGGTGCAGTTTGCAAACTGATGCATTCTTGGGGTGCAATTTTGGGGTGCAAATTGCAAACTGATGCATTTTTGGGGTGCCATTTCCAAACTGATGCATTTTGGAAGTGCAATTTCGGGGTGCAATTTGCAACCCGATGCGTTTGTTGGGCTGCAATTTTGGGGTGCAATTTGCAAATTGAGGCTTTTTCGCTTGCAATTTGGAGTTCCGGATTTGGGGTGCGATTTGCCCGGTGATGCATTTCGGGGTGCACTTTGCACTGTGACGCAGTTCGGGGTGCGATTCCGGGGCGCGTGCCACTGGGGGGAGTCCATTCCCCCCCTCCCCCATCGCGCCCACCCCTCCATTTTCTCCCCCCCCCCCCCCTTTTCCCCCGCCCCGGTTTTGGCGCGAAACCCGGCGGGTTGGCTTCAAAATGGCGGCGAGCCTCCCCCCGCGCAGGCGCGGTGGCTCCTCCAATTTAAGGTGAAACCGGGGGGATTCGGGGAGGGAAACTCCAATTATTTTTTTTTAATCGGGATTAATTTTATGATTTTTCTGACTGAGTTCTTCAGCTTTATGTAATTTCTCTGCTAAAATAAATTATTCAGTTATTATTGCCATTATTTAATCGAATAGATCTTAATCAATCACGTATAGGCCCCTTTCCAGTCATATAATTAATACAATTATAAGGCCAACAATTAATATTGATAAGCTTTACATTATATTTATCCTCTATTTCTATTATTTAATATCATTATATTATTAATAAAGGCAATCCGGCGCCTTTGGGTCGTTGCGTCGCCTTTGATCTCATTAAATTGCCTTTGATTTCATTTATTTAATTCCCTTTATTTCGTTTTTGCCGTTTCTGCCATAGGTTTTTATTTTTTATTTCACTGGTTCTTAGTTCTTTTATTTCATTTCATTGGGTTTTATTTCTTTCATTTCACTGATTTTTATTTTTTGCTTCATTCATTTTTAGTTCCTTTATTTTGATTTCTTTTATTTCACTGATTTTTATTTTTTATTTCATTGATTTTTAATTTTTTATGTCATTGATTATTTTTAATTTCGTTGATTTTTATTTCTTTTGCTTTTATTTCTCTTATTTCATGGATTTTTAGTTCTTTTCTTTCATGGATTTTTATTTTTTATTTCATTTCTTTTTATTTCGATTGTTTTTATTTATTTGATTTAATTCCTTTTTAATTAATTTCTTTTTATTTCTTTTAGTTTTATTTCTTTTATTTCCTTGAGTTTTAGTTCTTTTCTTTCACTTATTTTTAGTCCTTTTTTGCATCCATTTTTCATTCTTTTATTTCATTGATTTTTATTTTATTTTATTGAGTTTTATTTCTTTTATTTCATTTATGTTTATTTCATTTATTTTTAATTCTTTTCTTTCTTTTTCTTTCATTTCTTTATTTCTTTTATCTTCTCGATTTCAATTCCTTTAACTTCATTAATTTTTATTTCTCTTATTCAGGTTATCTTTATTTCTTTATTTTATTTTATTTTATTTCCTCATTGTTATTTCTTGTCTTTCACTTATTATTTGTTCTTTTATTTAATCTCTATTTATTTCTTTTCTTTTTATTTCATTTCTTTTTAATTTTATTTTTTTATTTCATTTATTTTAATTTATGTCTTTTATTTCATTTATTTTTTAATTTTTATTTCTTTTATTTAATTTATTTGTATGTCTTTAATTTATTTGTATTTCTTTTATTTAATGTCTTTTTACTTGTTTTATTTTTATTTCATTTATTTAATTTCTTTTTATTTAATTTTTTTCTTTTATTTTTATTTCTTTTATTTCATTTCTTTATATTTCATTTCTTTTTATTTCATTTCTTTTTATTTCTTTTCTTTTTTTCTTTTCTTTTTATTTCTTTTCTTTTTATTTCATTTCCATTTATTTCATTTCTATTTATTTAATTTCTATTTAATTTATTTTTCTCTTTTCTTTTTATTGCTTTTCTTTTTATTTAATTTCCATTTATTTCATTTCTATTTATTTAATTTCTATTTATTTCTTTTTATTTCTTTTCTTTTTATTTCATTTCTATTTATTTAATTTTTTTTATTTATTTTCTTTTTATTTAATTTCTTTTTATTTAATTTCTATTTATTTAATTTCTTTTTATTTCTTTTCTATTTATTTAATTTCTTTTTATTTCATTTCTTTTTATTTCATTTCTTTTTATTTCTTTTATTTCTTTTCTATTTATTTCATTCCTTTTTATCTATTTTCATTTTATTTCTTTTCTTTTTATTTAATTTCTATTTATTGCATTTCTTTTTATTTCATTTCTATTTATTGCATTTCTTTTTATTTCATTTCTTTTTATTTCATGTCTTTTAATTTCATTTCTTTTTATTTAATTTCTATTTATTTAATTCCTTTTTATTTCTTTTCGTTTTATTTATTTTCTTTTTAATTTCTATTTATTTCATTTCCATTTATTTCATTTCTTTTTATTTCTTTTCGTTTTATTTAATTTCTATTTTTTAAATTCCTTTTTATTTCTTTTCGTTTTATTTCTTTTCTTTTTATTTAATTTCTATTTATTGCATTTCTTTTTATTTCATTTCTTTTTATTTCATTTCTATTTATTTAAATTTTTTTATTTATTTTCTTTTTATTTAATTTCTTTTTATTTAATTTCTATTTATTTAATTTCTTTTTATTTCTTTTCTTTTTATTTCTTTTCTATTTATTTCATTCCTTTTTATTTCTTTTCGTTTTATTTCTTTTGTTTTTATTTCATTTCTATTTATTTCATTTCTATTTATTTCATTTCTTTTTATTTCATTTCCATTTATTTCATTTCTTGTCTTTTTATTTCATTTCTTTTAATTTCTTTTCTTTTTATTTATTTTCCTTTTATTTCTTTTCGTTTTATTTCTTTTCTTTTTAATTTCTATTTATTGCATTTCTTTTTATTTAATTTCTATTTATTTCGTTTCCATTTATTCCATTTCCATTGCTGCCATTTCCGTCGCTGCCATTTCCGCTGCCGCCATTTCCGTCGCTGCCATTTCCGTCGATGTCATTTCCGCTGATGTCATTTCCGTCGCTGCCATTTCCGGGTATCCCATGGCCACTGCTGCCGTTTCTCGGATGCCGTGGCTTTGTGGGCCTTTGGGTTGAAGAGCCTTTGCTTCCGTCTCTCCGGGTCTCTCACTTCCTGTCCCTGGTCCCGCTCCGCCCCTCCCCCGCCTCCCTCCCCGCCCTCACCGCTGCCCGCCCCTCCCCCTCCGCCCCGTCCTCATTCTGCTTTTATTTTTCTTTTATTTTTCTTTCATTTTTCTTTTACTTTTCTTTTATTTTTCTTTTATTTTTCTTTAATTTTTCTTTTATTTTTCATTTATTTTTCTTTTATTTTTCTTTCATTTTTCTTTCATTTTTCTTTTATTTTTCATTTTTCTTTTATTTTTCATTTATTTTTCTTTTATTTTTATTTCATTTTTCTTTTATTTTTCTTTTATTTTTCTTTCATTTTTCTTTTATTTTTCTTTTATTTTTCTTTAATTTTTCTTTTATTTTTCTTTAATTTTTATTTTATTTTTCTTTAATTTTTCTTTTATTTTTCTTTCATTTTTCTTTAATTTTTATTTTATTTTTATTTTATTTTTCTTTCATTTTTCTTTCATTTTTCTTTAATTTTTATTTTATTTTTATTTTATTTTTATTTTATTTTTCTTTCATTTTTCTTTCATTTTTCTTTAATTTTTCTTTTATTTTTCTTTCATTTTTCTACATTTTTCTTTCATTTTTCTTTTATTTTTCTTTCATTTTTCTTTCATTTTTCTACATTTTTCTTTCATTTCCCTGTATTATTCTGTATTTTCCTTTAATTTTTCTCTTTTCTGTATTTTTCTTGATTTTTAAATGTTTCCTTTCTTTTTTATTTTCCTTTATGTTTCCTTTTATTTTTCTGTATTTCTCGTTTATTTTCCTGTATTTTGCTTTTATTTTTAATTTTTCTTTTATTTTTAATTTTTCTTTTATTTTTAATTTTTCTTTTATTTTTCTGTATTTGTCTTTTACCTGTCCTTTATTTCTCTTTTATTTTTCTGTCTTTTTCTGACTTTTTCTGTATTTTTCTTGCCTTTTTCTTTTATTTTTCTGTATTTGTCTTTTATTTTTCTGTATTTTTGTTTTATTTTTCCTCGCCTGGCCCCCCCTTCCCCCGTAGTATTATCATCATCATCATCATCATCGTCATTATTATTATTATTATTATTATTATTATTATTATTATTATTATTGTTTTTGTTTTTGTTTTTGTTTTTGTTTTTGTTAATCGTCATCATCATCATCATCCTGTATTTCTAATAATAATAATAATAATAATAACAACAACAACAACAGTAAATCCTGTAATTCCAATAATACTACTGATAATAATTCTGTGTTTTAATAATAATAATAATAATAATAATAATAATAATAATAATGTCCGCATTTCCAATAAAAATAATAACAATAAGACTAATAAAAATAGTCCTTATTTTTAATAATAACAATAACAATAACAATAACAATAATAATAATAATATCCTGTAATTCAAATAATAAATATAATGATTATGTATTTCAATAATAATAATGATAAATAAGTATAATAATAATATTGTCTGCATTTCCAATAAAAATAACAAAAAGAATAATAAAAATATCCAATAATAATAATAATAATAATAATAATAATAATAATATTGCCCGCATTTCCAATAATAACAATAAGATTAATTTTTAAAAGCCCGTATTTATAATAATAATAATAATAATAATAATAATAATAATAATAATAATAACAACAACAACAACAATATAGCCCGCTTTTCCAATAATAATAACCATAATATTATTATTAATAATATTTATAACAATAATAGTATGTATTTTTAATACTACAACTACTACTAATAATATAATAGCCCGTATTTCCAATAATAATAATAATAATAATAATAATAATAATAATAATAATAATAATAATAATAATAATAATACCACAAATAAAATAGCGGGCATTGCTGATAAACCGAGAAAGGCTGAAATCGTAACGGCATCTGCGAATAATAATAATAATAATAATAATAATAATAATAATAGTAATACAAAATAAAATAAAGGAGTAGTAATAATAATAATAATGAAATCAAGTCGTAACCATGCAATAAAGCAATCATCGCAATATAAATTAGTAATAAAATTGAAATAAAGCGGCAGTAATAATATTATAAAGTACTAATGAAAATAAAATAAAGTGGTGATAATAATATAAAGTACTCCTAATAGTAAAACAGAGTCGTGAGAATAATGAAATAAAGTACTAATAAAAATAAAATCAAGTCGGAATAATCATATAAAGTACTCCTACTAATAAAATGATGTAGTGATAATAATGAAAAGAAGTAGTAAAAATAATAAAGTTGTAGTAAAAATAAATTAAATAGTAATAATAGTAATAGAATGTAATAATAAAGTAATAAGAATAATAAAAAATAAAGTAATAACAACATCAATTACTGAAAATAGTAAAATAAAGTAGTGGTAATAATGATAATAAAGTAGTACTACTAATAATAAATTAAAGTAACAATAAAAAATAGTAATGACAATAATAAAATAAAGTAATATTAATATAAATTAGTAATAATAATGCATTAAAATAAAAAATATTACAATAATAATAACAAGAATAACAAACTAAAAGTATTTCTGCTAATAATAATTAAAATATAAAGGCGAAGTAATCGTGCTAATAATAATATTAGTAATAGAAAATAAGGTAGAGTGTGTTCCTGTTAATAATACTAACAATAAAGTGGCCTCTATTATTATTATTAATAATAATAATATTAATAACAACAAAGTAGAAGTATTTCTAATAATAATAATAAATACAGTAGCTCACATTTCTGCAAAGTCGTAATAATAAGAATAAAATAGCAACTACTGTTGCTAATAATAATAATAATAATAATAAAAAAATCATAAAGTAGACGTATTTCTGATAATATTAATAATAATAAAATAAAGCACATATTTCTGGAAGAATAGTAATAATAAGAAGAAAACAGCAAATATTAGTGATAAGAATAATACTGAGAAATAAAGCAGAAGTATTTCTGCTAATAATCACAATATTAATAAATAAAATAGTGCGTAGTTCCGCAAAGGCAGTACTAAGAAGAATTTTAAAAGCAATTATTATTATTAATAATGCTATAAATAAAGTAGAAGCATTTGTGCAAAACATAAGAGTTAATTAAAATAAAGTTGGCTGTATTTCTGCTAATAAAAATAATAATAGAAAGTCAAGTAGAAGGTTTTAGTGCTAATAATGATAATAAAAGAAAAGAAAGGATGTATTAATAATAATAATAAAAAGAAAAGAAAAGAAGGTAGGATGTATTATTGCTAATAATTATTATTATAATAATAGAAAAGAAGGTAGGATGCAATAATAATAATAATAATAATAATAATAATAATAATAATAGAAAAGAAGGTAGGATGTATTATTGCTAATGATAATGATAATGATAATAATAATAATAATAATAATAATAGAAAAGAAGGT
The DNA here is from genome assembly GCF_034638445.1 of Ciconia boyciana. Classification (NCBI taxonomy): domain Eukaryota; kingdom Metazoa; phylum Chordata; class Aves; order Ciconiiformes; family Ciconiidae; genus Ciconia; species Ciconia boyciana. The sequence goes on from NW_027328406.1 coordinate 734,491, forward strand.
AGGATGTATTATCGCTAATAATAAAAAAAGAAAAGAAGGTAAGATTTATTATTTTTATTATTATTACTATTATTATTATTATTATTGATGTATTATTACTAATAGTAATAATAAAAAAGACAATAAAATAGGACGTATTATTGCTAATAATAATGATAATAAAATAAAAAAGTAGGTTGTATTATTGCTGCTCATAATAAAAATAATGAAAGAAAATAAAGTAGGATGTATTATTGCTAATAATAATAGTTATTATAATAAAAGAAAATAAAGTAGGACATATTGCTAATAACGATAATAAAAGAAAATAAAGTAGGATGTATTATTACTGCTAATAATAATGATAAAAGAAAATAAAGAAGGATGTATTATTGCTGCTAATAATAATGATAAAAGAGAATAAAGTAGGATGTATTACTGCTAATAATAATAATAATAAAAGAAGATAAAGTAGGATATATTATTGCTAATAATAAAAGAAAATAAAGTAGGATATATTATTGCTAATAATAATAATAATAATAAAATAAAGTAGGATATATTATTGCTAATAACACTACTACTAATAAAAGAAAATCAAGTAGGACGTATTATTGCTAATAAGAAGAAGAAGAAAAGAAAAGAAAGTAGGATATATTATTGCTAATAATAATAAGAATAAAAGAAAATAAAGTAGGACGTATTATTGCTAATAATAAAAATAAGAAAATAAATTAGGATGTATGATTGTTAATAATAATAATAATAATAAAAGAAAATAAAGTAGGATATATTATTGCTAATAACAATAATAATAATAATAATAAAGAAAAGAAAGTAGGATATATTATTGCTAATAACAATAATAATAATAATAATAATAAAGAAAATAAAGTAGGATATATTATTGCTAATAACAATAATAATAATAATAATGAAAATAAAGTAGGATATATTATTGCTAATAACAATAATAATAATAACAAAAGAAAATAAATTAGGACATATTATTGCTGCTAATAATAAAAATAATAAAAGAAGATAAAGTAGGATGTATTATTGCTACTACTAATAATAATAAAAAAAGAAAACAAAGTAACATATAATAATAATGATAATAATAAAATTATTAATATAACAATAAAATATAATAATAGTAATAATAATAATAATAATAATAATAATAATAATAATAATAATAATAATTCTACTAAGGTAACAACAACAACAAAATAGCAAGTCCTGCCCATAAAATAATAACAATGATGAAACGGCAAATAAAATACCAAAAATAATAAGAGCAAATAAACCCATTACCATTAATTGTCAGCTAATAACGCTAATAAAGCTAATAACGGGCGCGGAGGGGAGGCCGGCTCTTCCCGCTCGCTCGCGGTGTATTTTGGGGCTGGCGGGGGCAGTCCCTTTTTCGCTGCTAAACCCGCCCGGTTTGGGGCTTTCCCGCGCAGCTGCCGCCGCCAAAAATAGCCATTATTGGACCTGAAACCCCAAAAAGGGCTTTTTTCCCCCCAGACTGAGATCCTGCTTCTCGTTTTCGGGCTTTTCGTGACAGCTGTTGCTCTCGGCACCTGAATTTCGGGGTCTGATGAAGTTGATCTCCCCCGTGCCCTCGATTAGGGCCGAAAATTAACTCTATTAGGGCTAAAACTTCAGTCTATTAGGGCTAATAATTACATTTATTAGGCTTTATAATTACATTTCTTTCCCATCTCCACTAAATTAAGGCTAATAACTAAGTTTATTAGGCCCTATAATTCAATTTATCCCCCATCCCCACTAAATTAGGGCTAATAATTAAGTATATTAGACCTTATAATTAAATTTATCCCCCATCCCCACTAAATTAGGGCTAATAACTAAGTTTATTAGGCCTTATAATTCAATTTATCCCCCATCCCCACTAAATTAGGGCTAATAACTAAGTTTATTAGGCCTTATAATTAAATTTATCCCCCTTCCCCACTAAATTTAGGCCTTATAATTCAATTTATCTCCCATCCCCACTAAATTAGGGCTAATAATTAAGTTTATTAGACCTTTTAATTAAATTTATCCCCCATCCCCACTAAATTAGGGCTAATAATTAAGTTTATTAGGCCTTATAATTCAATTTATCCCCCCTACCCACTAAATTAGGGCTAATAATTAAGTTTATTAGGCCTTATAATTAAATTTATCCCCCATCCCCACTAAATTTAGGCCTTATAATTCAATTTATCTCCCATCCCCACTAAATTAGGGCTAATAATTAAGTTTATTAGACCTTTTAATTAAATTTATCCCCCATCCCCACTAAATTAGGGCTAATAACTAAGTTTATTAGGCCTTATAATTAAATTTATCCCCCATCCCCACTAAATTAGGGCTAATAACTAAGTTTATTAGGCCTTATAATTCAATTTATCCCCCATCCCCACTAAATTTAGGCCTTATAATTCAATTTATCTCCCATCCCCACTAAATTAGGGCTAATAATTAAGTTTATTAGACCTTTTAATTAAATTTATCCCCCATCCCCACTAAATTAGGGCTAATAATTAAGTATATTAGACCTTATAATTCAATTTATCCCCCATCCCCACTAAATTAGGGCTAATAACTAAGTTTATTAGGCCTTATAATTCAATTTATCCCCCATCCCCACTAAATTTAGGCCTTATAATTCAATTTATCTCCCATCCCCGCTAAATTAGGGCTAATAATTAAGTTTATTAGACCTTTTAATTAAATTTATCCCCCATCCCCACTAAATTAGGGCTAATAACTAAGTTTATTAGGCCTTATAATTCAATTTATCCCCCATCCCCACTAAATTAGGGCTAATAACTAAGTTTATTAGGCCTTATAATTCAATTTATCCCCCATCCCCACTAAATTAGGGCTAATAACTAAGTTTATTAGGCCTTATAATTCAATTTATCCCCCATCCCCACTAAATTAGGGCTAATAACTAAGTTTATTAGGCCTTATAATTAAATTTATCCCCCATCCCCACTAAATTTAGGCCTTATAATTCAATTTATCTCCCATCCCCGCTAAATTAGGGCTAATAATTAAGTTTATTAGACCTTTTAATTAAATTTATCCCCCATCCCCACTAAATTAGGGCTAATAATTAAGTATATTAGACCTTATAATTAAATTTATCCCCATCCCCACTAAATTAGGGCTAATAACTAAGTTTATTAGGCCTTATAATTCAATTTATCCCCATCCCCACTAAATTAGGGCTAATAACTAAGTTTATTAGGCCTTATAATTAAATTTATCCCCCATCCCCACTAAATTAAGGCCTTATAATTCAATTTATCCCCCATCCCCACTAAATTAGGGCTAATAACTAAGTCTATTAGGCCTTATAATTAAATTTATCCCCCAACCCCACTAAATTAGGGCTAATAATTAAGTTTATTAGGCCTTATCATTACATTTCTTTCCCATCTCTGCTAAATTAAGGCTAATAATTAAGTCTATCAGGGCTTATAATGAAATTTCTTTTCCATCCCCACTAAATTAAGGCTAATAACTAAGTTTATTAGGCCTTATACTTACATTTCTTTCCCATCCCCCCTAAATTAGGGCTAATAATTAAGTCTATTAGGCCATATAATTGCATTTATTTCCCATTCCCACTAAATTAAGGCTAATAATGAAGTGTATTAGGGCTAATAATTACATTTATCCCCCACCCCCCCTAAATTAAGGCTAATAGCAAAGTTTATTAGGCATCATAATTAAATTTATTTCCCATCCCCGCTAAATTAAGGCTAATAATTAAGTCTATTAGGGCTTATAATTAAATTTATTTCCCATCCCCCTCTAAATTACGGCTGATAATTAGGTCATTAGGGCTAATAATGAATTATATTAGGGCTAATAATTAAATTTAAGCCCCAGCTCCTCTTAATTAAGGCTAATAATTAAGTGTATTAGGGCCAGGGTCTGGGTTCCCAGCAGGGATCCAGGCTCAGGGCATCGGGAAGGTGCTGGAATCAGGCGAGGTTTGGGGCAAAAGGACGAGATTTGGGGCAAAACCGGTCGAGATTTGGGGGAAAAGGTCGAAGTTTGGGGCAAAACCAGTCGAGGTTTGGGGCAAATGGTTGAGTTTCGGGGCAAATGGTCGAGATTTGGGTAAAAACGGTCAAGATTTGGGGCAAATGGTCGAGGTTTGGGGCAAAAATGGTCGAGGTTTGGGGCAAATGGTTGAAGTCTGGGGCAAAACCGGTTGAGATTTGGGGCAAACATTCAATATTTGGGGCAAAACTGGCTGAGATTTGGGGCAAACAGTTGAGGTTTGGGGCAAACGGTCGAGGTTTGGGGCAAAAACGGTCGAGGTTTGGGGCAAAGAGTCGAATTTTGGGAGAAAACCAGTCGAGATTTGGGGCAAATGGTTGAGGTTTGGGACGAACGGTCGAGGTTTGGGCTAAAACGGTCAAGATTTGGTGCAAACGATCGAGGTTTGGGGCAAAAACTGTCGAGGTTTGAGGCAAGTGGTCGAGATTTGGGGCAAAATCAGCCGAGATTAGGGGCAAATGGTTGAGTTTTGGGGCAAAAACAGTCGAGGTTTGGGACAAAAAGAGTTGACATTTGGGGCAACCGGTCAAGGCTTGGGGCAAAAATGGTCAAGATTTGGGCAATCGCTTCAGGTTTGGGGCAAATGGTTGAGATTTGGGGCAATCACTTGAGGTTTTGGGCAAAAATGGCTGAGATTTGGCGGCAAACGGTCAATATTTGGGGCAAAACCGGCTGAGATTAGGGCAAATGGTCGAGGTTTGGGGCAAAAACGGTCGAGATTTGGGGCAAACAGTCAATATTTGGGGCAAACCCGGCCAAGTTTAGGGGCAAACGGTCGAGGTTTGGGGCAAACGGTCAATATTTGGGGCAAAACTGGCCGAGTTTAGGGGCAAACGGTCGAGGTTTGGGGCAAAACCAGTCGAGGTTTGGGGCAAAAATGTTGGAGGTCTGGGGCAAAAGGTCGAAGTTTGGGGCAAAAACGGTTGAGATTTGGGGGCAGACAGTCAATATTTGAGGCAAAATTGGCTGAGATTTGGGGCAAACAGTTGAGGTTTGGGGCAAACAGTCGAGTTTTGGGGCAAACAGTCGAGTTTTGGGAGAAAACCAGTCGAGGTTTGGGGGAAATTGTTGAGGTTTGGGGCAAATAGTCGACATTTGGGCTAAAACGGTCAAGATTTGTTGCAAACGACCGAGGGTTGGGGCAAAAATGGTCGAGGTTTGGGGCAAGTGGTGAAGATTTGGGGCAAACGATCAAGGTTTGGGGCAAATGGTCGAGGTTTGGGGCAAAAATGGTTGCGATTTGGGGCAAAACCAGCTGAGATTAGGGGCAGACGGTTGTTGAGGTTTGGGGCAAAAAAAGTCGAGATTTGGGGCAAACAGTCAATGTTTGGGGCAAAAACTGTCGAGGTTTGGAGAAGGTGGTCAAGTTTTGGGAGAAAACCGGTCGAGGTTTGGGGCAAATGGTTGAGTTTCGAGGCAAACGGTCAAGATTTGGGCAAAACTGGTCAAGATTTGGTGCAAACGATCAAGGTCTGTGGCAAAAATGGTCGATATTTTGAGGCAAAAAGAGTTGAGATTTGGTGCAAATGCTCAATATTTGGGGCAAATGGTTGAGTTTCGAGGCGAACGGTCAAGATTTGGGCAAAACTGGTCAAGATTTGGTGCAAACGATCAAGGTCTGTGGCAAAAATGGTCGATATTTTGAGGCAAAACCAGTTGAGATTTGGTGCAAATGCTCAATATTTGGGGCAAATGGTTGAGTTTCGAGGCAAACGGTCAAGATTTGGGCAAAACTGGTCAAGATTTGGTGCAAACGATCAAGGTCTGTGGCAAAAATGGTCGATATTTTGAGGCAAAAAGAGTTGAGATTTGGTGCAAATGCTCAATATTTGGGGCAAATGGTTGAGTTTCGAGGCGAACGGTCAAGATTTGGGCAAAACTGGTCAATATTTGGTGCAAACGATCAAGGTCTGTGGCAAAAATGGTCGATATTTTGAGGCAAAACCAGTTGAGATTTGGTGCAAATGCTCAATATTTAGGGCAGAAATGGCTGAGATTTGGGGCAAACAGTTGAGGTTTGGGGCAAATGCTCAAGGTTTGGGGCAAAAATGGTTGAGATTTGGTGCAAATTCTGTCCTTGCTCCTTCCGCAGGGCTGCGGGCGGCCGTGCAGCTGGTCGAGTCCGGAGGGGGCCTCCAGAAACCCGGGGGGTCCCTGACCCTCGTCTGCAAGGGCTCCGGCTTCACCTTCAGCAGCACCAACATGGTTTGGGTGCGACAGGCGCCCGGGAAGGGGCTCGAGCGGGTCGCAGCTATTAACACCGATGGTAGTTGGACAGGCTACGCGTCGGCGGTGCAAGGGCGCTTCACCATCTCGAGGGACAACTCCCAGAGCACGGTCACGCTGCCGATGAACAGCCTCAGGGCCGACGACACGGCCACCTACTACTGCGCGAAACAACCTGGTGGTGGTGGCACCGACACTTGCACCGTGCCCCAACACCCCTGCGCTGCGTCCCCACATCCCCGCATCTTCCTGAAACCCCTGCCTCCTTCCTGCAGCCCTGCACCCAGCCTGGGCCCTTGCACACAGCTGCACCCCTACCCCACACCCACACCCTGGCCCTGAGCCTCCACCGTTCACACCCAGCCCAGACTTCTCGCACCGAACACGGATCCTCTACAGAAAGCCCAAATCCCTGCACCGTGCCCAAATCCCCGGCGCTGGAGCTCGCTGCGTGCTACCCCCACGGCCCTGTAGTCCTGACCACCACCGGTGATTTCTGCCGCCCACTCGAGCCCCTTCCCGGGCGCCTGTCGCACCCAGAGCATGGGGTAGCTGCTGGAGGAGAAACGGGAGCCCTTGCAGGGGAGGCACAGGGCACAAATTTGGGTCAAGAGCCGGGCATTTGGGCACCCCGAAGGATTTGGGCTTGCTGCAAGGGTGCGGGCTGGATGCAAGGATGCGGGTTCAGTGCAATGGTCTGGGACGGTGGAAATGGTGGCGGCTCAGGGCAAGGACCTGGGTTTGGTGCAGGGGTCCAGGCTGGGTGCAGGGGTTTTGGGAAGATGCTGGGACTGAGGGACACAGTGCAGGGATGTTGGGGCACGGTGCTGGCTGGGATTGGTGTCACCACCAGTATAATCTTTCGCGCAGTAGTAGGTGGCCGTGTCGTCGGCCCTGAGGCTGTTCATCTGCAGCGTGAGCGTGCTCTGGGAGTTGTCCTTCGAGATGGTGAAGCGCCCTTGCACCGCCGACGCGTAGTCTGTGAAACTACCATCGTCGGTAATACCCGCAATGTACTTGAGCCCCTTCCTGGGCGCCTGTCGCACCCAGCTCATGCCGTTGCTGCTGAAGGTGAACCCGGAGCCCTTGCAGGATACGGCTCATGCAGGGATCCAGGCTCAAGGCAGGGTTTTGAGCTGGGTGCCGGGGTTTCAGGTCACGATAGGGGATTTTGGCCCCATGCAGGTGTTTGGGGTGGCTGGGACAGAGCAGGCAGGGTGGCGGGATGGGGTGTGGGTGCCCGGGGCAGGAGCCAGGCAGGGGCTCCAGGGACGGGGCAGGAGCTGGGTGCGGGCAGGGCTCTTTGTATGGAGCAGGTATTTGGGCTGAGGGCGAGGGTCTGTGCTGGGTGCAGGGGTGCTGGGAGGGTGCTGGGAAGGTGCTGGGATGTGGGGCTGCAGGGCAGGGATGCTCAGGCTCGGGGCAAAGGGTTTTGGGAAGATGTTGGGATGCTGGAAGACCTTGACGTGACTGACGGGACATAGCATTTGTCACTTCCATCGCTGCAAATACCCGCGACCAACTGGAGCCCCTTCCCGGGCGCCTGTCGCACCCAGAGCATTTCGTAGCTGCTGGAGGTGGAGCCGGAGCCCTTGCAGAGGAGGCGCAGGGCTGGGGTTTGGGGGAAGAGCTGGGCATTTGGGTATCATCCAGGGGACAAGGTTCATTGCAAATGATCCGAGTTCAGTGCAGAACGTCTGGGCTCGGTGGAAATGGTGGCGGCTCAGGGCAAGGACCTGGGTTTGGTGCAGGGGTCCAGGCTGGGTGCAGGGGTCCAGGCTGGGTGCAGGGGTTTTGGGAAGATGCTGGGACTTAGGGACAGAGTGCAGGGATGTTGGGGCACGGTGCTGGCTGGGATTGGTGTCACCACCAGTATAACCTCTCGCGCAGTAGTAGGTGGCCGTGTCGTCGGCCCTGAGGCTGTTCACCTGCAGCGTGAGCGTGCTCTGGGAGTTGTCCCTCGAGATGGTGAAGCGCCCTTGCACCCCCGACGCGTAGGTTGTGTAACTACCATCGTCGGTAATACCCGCGACGTACTCGAGCCCCTTCCCGGGTGCCTGTCGCACCCAGTCCATGCCGAAGCTGCTGAAGGTGAAGCTGGAGCCCTTGCAGGCGAGGCACAGGGCAGGATTTGGGCCAAGATCGGGGCATTTGGGCACCGTGCAGTGCTCTGAGCTCATTGCAAAGCGCCCAGACTGGATTCAAGGGTCTGGGCTGGGTTCAAGTGGTCCAGGCTTGAGGCAAGGGTCTGGGCTGGGTGTAGGGGTCTGGAGCAGCGTAAAGAGGACCCCTGGACCCCATCCCCATCCCCAAACTTCGACAGGTTTTCTCCCAAAAGTCAACCATTTGCCCCAAACCTCGACCGGTTTTCTCCCAAATCTTGACCACTTGCCCCAAACCTCTCGGTGCAGGGGTTTGGGAAGCTGCTGCGATGCTGGGACGCGCTGCAGGGACGTTGGGGCTCGGTGCTGGGGTGCAGGGGGTTTGGGCAGGCAGATGAACCGGCTGGAGCCGTCCCAGCGCGGCACAGAGGGCTGGGGGCTGCCGGGCATCGCTGATGGGGATTCTTTTTCCCAGCTAAACACCACCACAACTATATTTCGCGCAGTAGTAGGTGGCCGTGTCGTCGGCCCTGAGGCTGTTCATCTGCAGCGTGAGCGTGCTCTGGGAGTTGTCGCTCGAGATGGTGAAGCGCCCTTGCACCGCCGATGCATATCCTGTGGTTCTACCATCGCTGCTAATATATGCGACGAACTCGAGCCCCTTCCCGGGCGCCTGGCGCACCCACATCATGCAGACGCTGCTGAAGGTGAAGCCGGAGCCCTTGCAGAGGAGGCGCAGGGACCCCCCGAGTGTCCAGGCTCAGTGCAAGGGTTCGGGGCTCAAAGCAAAGGGTTTCTGCACTGTGCAGGGGTGCAGGCTGGGTGCAAGGGTCAGGGGTCGGGCAGAGGTTTTAGGCAGATGCTGAGAATGGGGAAAGAGCTCAGGGATGGCTGGGCTTGCTGCAAAGGCTCTGGGCTTGGTATAAACAGTCCAGGCTTGGTTCAAGGGGTCCAGGCTCAGTGCAATGGGTCCAGGATCAGGGCAGGGGTTTGGGCTCGGTAGAAGGGGTCCAGGGTTGGGTCAGGGGTCTGGAAACAGGGCTGGGGGCCGGCCAGGGCTGCTCAAGCCCCCTCGCACTCTCCTCTGCTTTAACCATCCCCCTGACCCACTCAAGCCCCCCTGGGCACAGAGGACCCCCCAGCAGGACACATCCCAGCTCAGGCCCCCTCCACCTTCCTCCTCCTCCTCACAGCCCTGCCAGGTAGGACCCAGCCCCGCTGACCCCCTCCCCGGGCGCGGATATGGGGGGCAATGCCGGGAGCGGGCGACTCAATTCTGTCCTTCCTCCTTCCGCAGGGCTGCGGGCGGCCGTGCAGCTGGTTGAGTCCGGAGGGGGCCTCCAGAAGCCCGGGGGGTCCCTGACCCTCGTCTGCAAGGCCTCCGGCTTCACCTTGAGCAGCAACAACATGCAGTGGGTGCGACAGGCGCCCGGCAAGGGGCTCGAGTGGGTTGCGGGTATTTACAGCAGTGGTAGTTACACAGAGTACGCGCCGGCGGTCAAAGGGCGCTTCACCATCTCGAGGGACAACTCCCAGAGCACGCTCACGCTGCAGATGAACAGCCTCAGGGCCGACGACACGGCCACCTACTACTGCGCGAATGCTGCTGGTGGTGCTGGTTGCACCTGTGGCACCGACCCCGTGTCTGGGCAGGAAAACCGCAGGCGAGCGGTGTCCCCGTGCAGGCAGCGATGCCCGGCAGCTCCCAGCCCTCTGTGCAGCGCTGGCACAGCTGCATCTGCCTGTCCTGAGCCCGGACCCCGGCACCAAACCTGGATGCTTTGCACCAAGCCCAGACCCCTTGCAGCCAGCCCAAACCTCCCTGTGCTCTTCCCCCACTTCCCAGCAGCTTCCTGACACCTTTGCAGAGAGCCCAGACCCTGGCCTCCAGCCCAAAGCCTTGTGGCCAGCCCGGACCCTTGCAGCAAGCCCAGACTCTTGCACCCACCCTGGACCCCTGCACCCACCCTGGACCCCTGCACCCAGCCTGGACGTTCTGCGTTGAGCCCAGACCCTTGTATGAAGCCCGAACCCCACCCTGACCCCGGACATCCCTGCGCTGTGTCCCAGCATCTCAACAGCTGCCCCAAACGGTTCCACTGGGTATGGACCCCGTCCCCCAGCCCAGACCCCTGCACCAAACCCAGGCCCTTTCCTCTGAGCCCAAAGCCCTGCTCCAAGCCCGGTGCCTTGCACCCAGCCCGGACACTCCGGACCGAGCCCAGACCCCCACACGACGCTCAGAGCTTTTGCGCTTTTGCTCCCACAAAGCAGCGGCCATGTGGAGCAGGGTTTGGGGAAATTGGGGGTCTCCGCTTCTGCCCCTCCGCAGGGCTGCAGGCGGCCGAGCAGCTGGTCGAGTCCGGAGGGGGCCTCCAGAAACCCGGGGGGTCCCTGCGCCTCCTCTGCAAGGGCTCCGGCTTCACCTTCAGCAGCACCGGCATGGTTTGGGTGCGACAGGCGCCCGGGAAGGGGCTCGAGTACGTCGCGGGTATTCAGAGCGATGGTAGTGTGTCCCAGAATCCCAGCATCTTTCTGAAAACCCAGCACCAAGCCCCCAGCTCTGCAAGGGCTCCGGCTTCACCTCCAGCACCTCCGGCATGTTCTGGGTGCTACAGGCGCCAGGGAAGGGGCTCGAGTGGGTGGCAGAAATCACCGGTGGTGGTGCTGGTGGTAAGGACGACGGGGCTGAGGGGGCAGCATCCAGCGAGCTCAAGAGCCGAGGATTTGGGCACGAGGGTGGCTACAAGGATGCAGACTGGGTGCAGGAATTCTGGGCTTAAGGCAAACGGTCAAGGCTTGGGGCAAGGATGTGGGCTGGGTGCAGGGGTCTGGGCTGGGTGGAAGGGTCCGGGCTGGGTGCAGGGGTTTTGGGAAGATTCTGGGATGTGGGGACACAGTGCAGGCATGTTCTGGTTTAGTGCAAGTAGTCCTGGCTCAGTGCCAGGGGTTTCAGGAAGATGCAGGGGTTTGGGGACACGTGCAGGGGCGTCGGGGCACGGTGCTGCGGTCGGAGCCACCTCCAGCTTGTTTTGCTGCAAGGGCTCCGGCTTCACCTTCAGCAGCACCGTCATTGTTTGGGTGCGACAGGCACCTGGGAAGGGGCTCGAGTTCGTCGCGGGTATTAGCAGCAGTAGCACATACTACGCGTCGGCGGTCAAAGGGCGCTTCACCATCTCCAAGGACAACTCCCAGAGCACGCTCACGCTGCAGATGAACAGCCTCAGGGCCGACGACACGGCCACCTACTACTGCGCGAAACAACCTGGTGGTGGTGGCACCGACACTTGCACCGTGCCCCAACACCCCTGCGCTGCGTCCCCACATCCCAGCGTCTTCCTGAAACCCCTGCCTCCTTCCTGCACCCCTGCACCCAGCCTGGGCCCTTGCACACAGCTGCACCCCTACCCCACACCCACACCCTGAGCCCTCTTCGAGGTTACACCAGCCCTGGGGGAGCAAAGCTGGGGTCCCTGGGGGGGTCTGGGCACAGGAGGGGTCCGTGCTCGCTGAAGTGTCTGGGTTCAGTGCACTGGGCCATGCTTGGGGCAGGCGTCCATGCTCGGTGCAGGGGTTTGGGAAGCTGCTGCGATGCTGGGACGCGCTGCAGGGACGTTGGGGCTCGGTGCTGGGGTCCAGGCTGGGGCAGGCAGATGAACCGGCTGGAGCCGTCCCAGCGCGGCACAGAGGGCTGGGGGCTGCCGGGCATCGCTGATGGGGATTCTTTTTCCCAGCTACACACCAGCATCAGCTTCTTTCGCGCAGTAGTAGGTGGCCGTGTCGTCGGCCCTGAGGCTGTTCATCTGCAGCGTGAGCGTGCTCTGGGAGTTGTCCCTCGAGATGGTGAAGCGCCCTTGCACCGCCGGCGCATATCTTGTGGTACTACCACTGCTGCTAATAAATGCGACGAACTCGAGCCCCTTCCCGGGCGCCTGTCGCACCCACATCATGCAGATGCTGCTGAAGATGAAGCCTGAGCCCGGACCCATTGCACTGAGCCCGAACTGTTTGTACCAAGCCCAGATCCTTTGCACGGAGCCCAAACATCCCGGTGCTATTTCCCCATTCCCAGCATCTTCCCAAAACTCCTGCAGTGAACCTGGACCCCTGAACCCAACCCCTGCACGATGCCCAGATCCTTTGCTCCACACCCTGGACACTTCCACTGAGCCTGGACACCCGGGGGGTCCCTGCGCCTCCTCTGCAAGGGCTCCGGCTTCACCTTCAGCAGCGTCTGCATGATGTGGGTGCGACAGGCGCCGGGGAAGGGCTTGATTTGATCGCAGATATTAGCAGCGAAGGTAGTACCACAAGATATGCGTCGGCGGTGCAAGGGCGCTTCACCATCTCGAGGGACAACTCCCAGAGCACGGTCACGCTGCAGATGAACAGCCTCAGGGCCGACGACACGGCCACCTACTACTGCGCGAAACGTGCTTATGGTTGTGGCACCGAGCCCGTCACCGTGCCTCAACACCCCTGCGCTGCGTCCTCAAATCTTCCCAAAACGCCAGCAGCCAGCGGGGAGCCCCCCACCCGACCCAGATCCGTGCCCCAAACCTCAGCCGTTTGCCCCAAATCTTGACCACCTGCCCCAAACCTCGACCATTTTTGCCCCAAACCTCGACCATTTGCCCCAAACCTCGACAATTTTGCCCCAAATCTTGACCGTTTTAGCCGAAACCTCGACCGTTTGTCTCAAACCTCGACCGTTTACCCCAAACCTCGAACATTTTTGCCCCAAATCTTGACCTCTTTAGCCGAAACCTTGACCGTTTGTCCCAAACCTCAACCATTTGCCCCAAACCACGACTGGTTTTCTCCCACAACTCGACTATTTGCCCCAAACCTCGACCGTTTACCTCAAACCTCGAACATTTTTGCCCAAAACCTCGATTGTATGCACCAAATTTTGACCGTTTTAGCCCAAACCTTGACCGTTTGCCCCGAAACTCAAACATTTGCCCCGAATTTCGACCGGTTTTCTCCCACAATTTGACCACTTGCCCCAAACCTAGACTGTTTTTGCCCCAAACCTTGACTCTTTGCCCCAAATCTCGACTCTTTTTGCCCAAATCCTCCACCGTTTGCCCCTAATCTCAGCTGGTTTTGTCCCAAATATTGACTATTTGCCCCATATCTCAGCCATTTTTGCCCCAAACCTCAAACGATTGCCCCAAAACTCAACCATTTGCCCAAAACCTCAAGTGATTGCCCAAATCTTGACCATTTTTGCCTCAAACCTCAACTGGTTGCCCCAAATGTCAACACTTTTTGCCCCAGACCTCAACTATTTGCCCCAAATCTCGACTGATTTTTCCACAAACCTCAACCATTTGCCTGAACCTCAACCATTTGTCCCAAACCTTGATTGTTTTTGCCCCAAAAGTCGACCGTTTCCCCTAATCTCACCTGATTTTGCACTACATATTGACCGTTTGCCCCAAACCTGTACCGTTTTTGCCCCATTCCTCGACCGTTTGCCCCCACTCTTGACCACTTGCCCCAAACCTCTCGGTGCAGGGGTTTGGGAAGCTGCTGCGATGCTGGGACGCGCTGCAGGGACGTTGGGGCTCGGTGCTGGGGTCCAGGCTGGGGCAGGCAGATGAACCGGCTGGAGCCGTCCCAGCGCGGCACAGAGGGCTGGGGGCTGCCGGGCATCGCTGATGGGGATTCTTTTTCCCAGCTAAACACCACCACCACTATATTTCGCGCAGTAGTAGGTGGCCGTGTCGTCGGCCCTGAGGCTGTTCATCTGCAGCGTGAGCGTGCTCTGGGAGTTGTCCCTCGAGATGGTGAAGCGCCCTTGCACCGCCGACGCGTAGCCTGTGCTACTGCTGTAAATACCCGCGACCCACTCGAGCCCCTTCCCAGGCGCCTGTCGCACCCACTCCATGTTGACACTGCTGAAGGTGAAGCCGGAGGCCTTGCAGACGAGGGTCAGGGACCCCCCGGGTTTCTGGAGGCCCCCTCCGGACTCGACCAGCTGCACGGCCGCCTGCAGCCCTGCGGAAGAAGGAAGGACAGAATTGAGTCGCCCGCTCCCGGCATCGCCCCCCATATCCGCGCCCGGGGAGGGGGTCAGCGGGGCCGGGTCCTACCTGGCAGGGCTGCGAGGAGGAGGAGGAAGGTGGAGGGGGGCGGAGCTGGGATGTGTCCTGCTGGGGGGTCCTCTGTGCCCATGGGGGCTCGAGTGGCTCAGGGGGATGGTTAAAGCAGAGGAGGATGTGAGGGGGCTTGAGCAGCCCTGGCCGGCCCCCAGCCCTGTTTCCAGACCCCTGACCCAACCCTGGACCCCTTCCACGGAGCCCGAACCCCTGCCCTGAGCCCGGACCCATTGCACTGAGCCTGGACCCCGTGCACCAAGCCTGGACTGTTTATACCAAGCCCAGAGCCTTTGCAGCAAGCCCAGCCATCCCTGAGCTCTTTCCCCATTCTCAGCATCTGCCTAAAACCTCTGCCCGACCCCAGACCCTTGCACCCAGCCTGGACCCCTGCACAGTGCAGAAACCCTTTGCTTTGAGCCCCGAACCCTTGCACTGAGCCTGGACCTCTGCCCGAACCTGGACCTCTGAAATGAGCCCAGACCCCTTCCTGTGCCCAAACCCCCCTGCACCCCAGCTTTGCTCCCCTGAAGCTGGTGCCAGCCTGCAGCAAGGCACAGAGGGACCTGGGGGGTCCCCTCTTCTGCCCCTCCCCAGGGCTGTGGGCGGCCGTGCAGCTGGTCGAGTGCGGAGGGGGCCTCCAGACACCCGGGGGGTCCCTGCGCCTCCTCTGCAAGGGCTCTGGCTTCACCTTCAGCGGCACCAGCATGGGATGGGTGCGACAGGCGCCCGGGAAGGGGATCCGGTTCATCGCGCAAATTAACACTGGTGGTAGTGGCACAAACTACGCGCCGGCGGTGCAAGGGCGCTTCACCATCTCGAGGGACAACTCCCAGAGCACGGTCACGCTGCAGATGAACAGCCTCAGGGCCGACGACACGGCCACCTACTACTGCGCGAAAGCTGCTGGTGGTGCTGGTGGTGCTGCTGGCACCGACCCCGTGTCTGGGCAGGAAAAGCGCAGGCGAGCGGTGTCCCCGCGGGAGGCAGCGATGCCCGGCAGCCCCCAGCCCTCTGTGCAGGGTCCAAGCTGATGACATTGGTCCAGGCTCATTGCAAGGGGTCCAGGCTCAGGGCAGGTGTCCAGGCTCCATGAAAGGGGTTCAACGTTGAGTCAGGGGTCTGGAAACAGGGCTGGGGGCCGGCCAGGGCTGCTCAAGCCCCCTCGCACCCTCCTCTGCTTTCACCATCCCCCAGACCCACTCGAGCCCCCCTGGGCACAGAGGACCCCCCAGCAGGACACATCCCAGCTCAGGCCCCCTCCACCTTCCTCCTCCTCCTCGCAGCCCTGCCAGGTAGGACCCAGCCCCGCTGACCCCCTCCCCGGGCGCGGATATGGGGGGCGATGCCGGGAGCGGGCGACTCAATTCTGTTGAGATTTGGGGGCAAACGGTCAACATTTGGGGCAAAACAGTCGAGATTTGCGGCAAACAGTCGAGGTTAGGGACAAAAAATGTTGACATTGGGGCAACCGGTCGAGGTTAGGGGAAAAATAGTCAAGATCTGGGGCAATCACTTCAGGTATGGGGCAAATGTTTGAGATTTGGGGCAATCGCTTGAGTTTTAGGGCAAAAATGGCTGAGATATTAGGGCAAACAGTCAATATTTGGGGCAAAACCAGCTCAGATTAGGGGCAAATGGTGGAGGTCTGGGGCAAAAAGAGTCGAGATTTGGGGCAAACAGTCAGGGTTTGGGGAATGGTCAAGATCTGGCAGAAAACCAATCGAGGTTTGGGACAAATGATAGAGTTTTGGGAGAAAAGCGGATGAGGTTTTGGGGAAATGGTTGAGTTTCGGGGCAAACGGTCAAGATTTGGGCAAAACCGGTCAAGATTTGGTGCAAACGATCAAGGTATGTGGACAAAATAGTCGAGGTTTGGGGCAAAACCAGTTGAGATTTGGGGCAAACAGTTGAGGTTTGGGGAAAACGATTGAGATTTGGGGCAAAAACAGTCGAGGTTTGGGGCAAATGGTTGAGTTTCAGAAGACAACCAGTCGAGGTTTGGGAAAAATGGTTGAGTTTTGGGACAAACGGGCAAGGTTTGGACTAAAATGGTTGAGATTTGGGGCAAATGCTCGAGGTTTGGGGCAGAAATGGTCGAGGTTTGGGGCAAGTGGTCCAGATTTGGGGCTAACGGTCGAGTTTTGGGGCAAAAACAGCCTAGGTTTTGGGAAACGGTCAATGCTTGGTGCAAAATCAGGCAAGATTAGGGCCAAATGGTCGAGATCTGGGGCAAAAACATTCGAGGTTTGGGGCAAAGGGTCAATATTTGGGGCAAACACGGCCAAGCTTAGGAGCAAACGGTCGAGGTTTCGCACAAAAACAGTCGAGATTTGGGGCAAACAGTCAATATTTGGGGCAAAACCGGCTGAGATTAGGGGCAAACGGTTGAGGTGTGGGGCAAAAAGATTCGAGATTTGGAGCCAAAAGTCAAGGTTTGGGGCAAAAACTATCGAGGTTTGGGGCAAGTGGTCAAGTTTTGGGAGAAAAAACAGTCGAGGTTTGGGTCAAATGGTTAAGGATTGGGAGAAAACCGGTCGAGGTTTGGGGGAAACGGTTAAGATTTGGGGCAAATGGTCGAGGTTAAGGGTAAAAAATGTTGACATCTGGGGCAACCGGTCGAGGTTAGGGGCAAAAATGATCAAGATCTGGGGCAATCACTTCAGGTATGGGGCAAATGTTTGAGATTTGGGGCAATCGCTTGAGGTTTAGGGCAAAAATGGCTGAGATACTTGGGCAAACAGTCAATATTTGGGGCAAAACCGGCTCAGATTAGGGGCAAATGGTGGAGGATTTGGGCAAAAAGAGTCGAGATTTGGGGCAAACAGTCAGGGTTTGGGGAAGTGGTCAAGATATGGCAGAAAACCCATCGAGGTTTGGGACAAATGATAGAGTTTTGGGAGAAAACCGGTTGAGGTTTGGGGCGAACAGTCAAGATTTGGGCAAAACCGGTCAAGGTTTGGTGCAAACGATCAAGGTATGTGGCCAAAATAGTCGAGGTTTGGGGCAAAACCAGTTGAGATTTGTGGGCAAAGAGTCAATAGTTGGGGCAGAAGTGGCTGAGATTTGGGGCAAATGGATGAGGTTTGGGGAAAACGATCGAGATTTGGGGCAAAAACAGTCGAGGTTTGGGGCAAATGGTTGAGTTTCAGAAGACAACCAGTCGCGGTTTGGGGCAAATGGTTGAGTTTTGGGACAAACGGGCAAGGTTTGGACTAAAATGGTTGAGATTTGGGGCAAATGCTCGAGGTTTGGGGCAGAAATGTTCGAGGTTTGGGGCAAGTGGTCCAGATTTGGGGCTAACGGTTGAGATTTGGGGCAAAAATGGCCTAGGTTTTGGGAAACAGTCAATATTTGGTGCAAAATCAGGTGAGATTAGGGCCAAATGGTCGAGTTCTGGGGCAAAAACATTCGAGGTTTGGGGCAAAGGGTCAATATTTGGGGCAAACAAGGCCAAGCTTAGGAGAAAACGGTCGAGGTTTGGGGCAAAAACGGTCGAGATTTGGGGCAAACAGTCAATATTTGGGGCAAAACCGGCTGAGATTAGGGGCAAACGGTTGAGGTGTGGGGCAAAAAGATTCGAGACTTGGAGCCAAAAGTCAAGGTTTGGGGCAAAAACTATTGAGGTTTGGGGCAAGTGGTCAAGTTTTGGGAGAAAAAACAGGCAAGGTTTGGGTCAAATGGTTGAGGATTGGGAGAAAGCCGGCCGAGGTTTGGGGCAAATGGTTGAGTTTTGGGGCAAATGGTCGAGGTTTTGGGGAGATTTGGGGACGCAGCGCAGGGGTGTTGGGGCACGGTGAGGGGTTCGGTGCCAGCACCATCAGCACTTTTCGCGCAGTAGTAGGTGGCCGTGTCGTCGGCCCTGAGGCTGTTCATCTGCAGCGTGAGCGTGCTCTGGGAGTTGTCCTTGGAGATGGTGAAGCGCCCTTTGACCGCCGACGCATAGTATGTGCTACCACTGCTGCCAATAGCTCCGACCCACTCGAGCCCCTTCCCAGGCGCCTGTCGCACCCACTCCATGTTGACGCTGCTGAAGGTGAAGCTGGAGCCCTTGCAGACGAGGGTCAGGGACCCCCCGGGTTTCTGGAGGCCCCCTCCGGACTCGACCAGCTGCTCGGCCGCCCGCAGCCCTGCGGAAGGAGCAAGGACAGAATTGAGTCGCCCGCTCCCGGCATCGCCCCCCATATCCGTGCCCGGGGAGGGGGTCAGCGGGGCTGGGTCCTACCTGGCAGGGCTGCGAGGAGGAGGAGGAAGGTGGAGGGGGGCGGAGCTGGGATGTGTCCTGCTGGGGGGTCCTCTGTGCCCAGGGGGCTCGAGTGGGTCAGGGGGATGGTTAAAGCAGAGGAGGGTGCTGTGGGATAATGGGATAAGTGCCTCCCCGGCAAACTTAGAAATCTCTGTAGAGTCACTTTATTCTCTTTCAACGTGTGTGTAGCCGGCAGCGTTACTCACGCTGTTGGTTTTTGCACGTGCTTTGCAGACAGTGAATTTCTCCCCGGTCATCCAAAGCCCCCGTGTGCCTGTTGCTCTAACAAACTGCGCTCTTCACTAATCTGCCCTTAGTTCTCCGTGAACACGACCAGACTCTTTAAGCGTGGCCGTGATAGTTCATGCAACACGACCAGACCGGGGGTGCAGCGCGTGATTCGTGAATCCGTAATCGTGAAGTTCAGTACGCTGGACGCGACCGGAATTCTCACGTTGTCAGATGAAGGCTGTCGCCTTGACGGACGTTGCGAAGCTGTTTCAGTGAAAGCCCTGAGAGGGCTCGGACAGGCAAACGTTGACTCTGATGGGTGGGTGCATGTGCAGTCCTCAGAAAATAACCGTGGAGCAAGTCTGAGACTAAGACTGGACTCAGCCGCACCAAGAGTTGAGAAAGCAAGGGGGTCCTGTCTGAACCTCGTGACTCAACGGGAGGGTTCCCCCCCCAGCCACTCCTCAGACTCCTACGCGACAGTAACTCTGAACGCAACAGGTACGAGGGGGCTTGAGCAGCCCTGGCCGGCCCCCAGCCCTGTTTCCAGACCCCTGACTCAACGCTGGATCCCTTCCACGGAGCCCGGACCCCTGCCATGAGCCTGGACCCCTTGCAATGAGCCTGGACCAATGTCATCAGCTTGGACCCTGCACAGAGGGCTGGGGGCTGCCAGGCATCGCTGCCTCCGCGGGGACACCGCTCGCCTGCGGTTTTCCTGCCCAGACACGGGGTCGGTGCCAGCAGCACCACCAGCACCACCAGCATTTTTCGCGCAGTAGTAGGTGGCCGTGTCGTCGGCCCTGAGGCTGTTCATCTGCAGCGTGACCGTGCTCTGGGAGTCGTCCTTGGAGATGGTGAAGCGCCCTTTGACCGCCGGTGCGTAGCCTGTCCAACCACCACCGCTGTTAATACCCGCGACGTACTCGAGCCCCTTCCCGGGCGGCTGTCGCACCCAGTTCATGCCGGTGCTGCTGAAGGTGAAGCCGGAGCCCTTGCAGAGGAGGCGCAGGGACCCCCCGGGTTTCTGGAGGCCCCCTCCGGACTCGACCAGCTGCTCGGCCGCCTGCAGCCCTGCGGAGGGGCAGAAGCGGAGACCCCCAATTTCCCCAAACCCTGCTCCACATGGCCGCTGCTTTGTGGGAGCAAAAGCGCAAAAGCTCTGAGCGTCGTGTGGGGGTCTGGGCTCGGTCCGGAGGGTCCGGGCTGGGTGCAAGGCACCGGGCTTGGAGCAGGGCTTTGGGCTCAGAGGAAAGGGCCTGGGTTTGGTGCAGGGGTCTGGGCGGGGGGACGGGGTCCATACCCAGTGGAACCGTTTGGGGCAGCTGTTGAGATGCTGGGACACAGCGCAGGGATGTCCGGGGTCAGGGTGGGGTTCGGGCTTCATACAAGGGTCTGGGCTCAACGCAGAACGTCCAGGCTGGGTGCAGGGGTCCAGGGTGGGTGCAGGGGTCCAGGGTGGGTGCAGGGGTCCAGGGTGGGTGCAAGAGTCTGGGCTTGCTGCAAGGGTCCGGGCTGGGATGATGCTGGGACTTAGGGACACAGTACAGGGATGTTGGGGCAAGGTGCTGGCTGGGATTGGTGTCACCACCAGTATAATCTTTCGCGCAGTAGTAGGTGGCCGTGTCGTCGGCCCTGAGGCTGTTCATCTGCAGCGTGACCGTGCTCTCGAGTTGTCCCTCGAGATGGTGAAGCGCCCTTGCACCGCCGATGCATATTCTGTGGTTCTACCATCGCTGCTAATATATGCGACGAACTCGAGCCCCTTCCCGGGCGCCTGTCGCACCCAGAGCATTTCGTAGCTGCTGGAGGTGGAGCCGGAGCCCTTGCAGAGGACACATGGGGCTGGGGTTTGGGGGAAGAGCTGGGGATTTGGGTATCATCCAGGGGACAAGGTTCATTGTAGGGATCCAAGATCAGTGCAATAGGCGTGGGCTCGGTGGAAATGGTTGAGGCTCAAGGCAAGGACCTGGGTTTGGTGCATGGGTCCATGTTTGGTGCAGGGGTCCAGGCTGGGTGCAGGGGTGTCAGCAATATGCTGGGACTAAGGGACACAGTGCGGGGATGTTGGGGCACGGTGCCGGGCTCAGCGCCACCAACACCAGCTTCTTTCGCACAGTAGTAGGTGGCCGTGTCGTCGGCCCTGAGGCTGTTCATCTGCAGCGTGAGCGTGCTCTGGGAGTTGTCCCTCGAGATGGTGAAGCGCCCTTGCACCGCCGGCGCGTAGTATGTGCTACTACTATCGCTCCAAATACTCGCGACGTACTCGAGCCCCTTCCCGGGCGCCTGTCGCACCCAGAACATGTCGGTGCTGCTGAAGGTGAAGCCCCAGCCCTTGCAGGACAGGGCTCGTGCAGGGATTCAGGCTCAAGGCAGGGTTCTGGGCTGGGCGCAAGAGTTTGGGGTCAGGACAGGGTATTTTGGCACAGTGCAAGGGTTTGGGGTGCCTGGGATGGACGCTGGGATTTGCAGACTCAGTGCAGGGATGTTCCGGCTCGGTGCAGGGGTGTGGACACGGTGCAAGCATTTTGGGGAGATGCTGGGATTTGGCACAGAGCGGATCCACGCTCAAGCTTGATGCTGGGGTCCAAGCTGAGGGCCGAAGTTTGGCACCGTGCAGAGGTTTGGGCTCAGGGCAGGGCGTTTTGGCTGCGTGCAGGGCTGGGGTCAATGGGACGGAGCAGGCAGGGTGCAGGGAGCCGGTTTGTGTGCACAAGACTGGGTCTGGGGGCAGGGGTCTGCTCTGGGGCAGGGGTCCAGACGGAATTCAGGTCACCGGGCACAGGGCATCGGAGCAGGGCAATGCCAGGCATCGCTGCCTCGCTGGGAAAAAACAATAACTGTAGGTTTTTTACCATACACGCACCACCAGGTTGTTTCGCGCAGTAGTAGGTGGCCGTGTCGTCGGCCCTGAGGCTGTTCATCTGCAGCGTGAGCGTGCTCTGGGAGTTGTCCCTCGAGATGGTGAAGCGCCCTTTGACCGCCGGCGCGTAGCCTGTCCAACTACCATCCTCGCTAATACCCGCGACGTACTCGAGCCCCTTCCCAGTGCCTGTCGCACCCAGAACATGCCGTGGCTCCTGGAGGTGAAGCCGCAGCCCTTGCAGACGAGGGTCAGGGACCCCCCGGGTTTCTGGAGGCCCCCTCCGGACTCGACCAGCTGCACGGCCGCCCGCAGCCCTGTGGAAGGAGCAAGGACAGAATTGAGTCGCCCGCTCCCGGCATCGCCCCCCATATCCGCGCCCGGGGAGGGGGTCAGCGGGGCTGGGTCCTACCTGGCAGGGCTGCGAGGAGGAGGAAGGTGGAGGGAGGTGAAGCTGGGATATGTCCTGCTGGGGGGGTCCTCTGTGCCCAGGGGGGCTCGAGTGTGTCAGGGTGACGGTTAAAGCAGAGGAGGGTGCGAGGGGGCTTGAGCAGCCCTGGCCGGCCCCCAGCCCTGTTTCCAGACCCCTGACCCAACCCTGGACCCATTCTACCGAGCCCAGACCCCTGCCCTGAGCCCGGACCCCTTGAACCGAGCCTGGACCAATGTCCTCAGCTTGGACACTTGCGCCAAACCCAGACCCTTTGCACCAAGGCCTCCTCTGCAAGGGCTCCGGCTTCACCTTCAGCGGCAACAGCATGGGATGGATGTGCCAGGTGCCCGGGAAGGGGCTCAAGTTCGTCGCATATATTAGCAGCACTGGTAGTAGCACAGACTACGCGCCAGCGGTCAAAGGGCGCTTCACCATCTCGAGGGACAACTCCCAGAGCACGCTCACGCTGCAGATGAACAGCCTCAGGGCCGACGACACGGCCACCTACTACTGCACGAAAGAAGCTGGTGTTGGTGGCGCTGAGCCCGGCACCGTGCCCCAATATCCCCGCACTGTGTCCCTTAGTCCCAGCATATTGCTGACACCCCTGCACCCAGCCTGGACCCGTGCACCAAACATGGACCCCTGCACCAAACCCAGGTCCTTGCCTTGAGCCGCCACCATTTCCACCGAGCCCACGCCTATTGCACTGATCTTGGATCCCTACAATGAACCTTGTCCCCTGGATGATACCGAAATGCCCAGCTCTTCCCCCAAACCCCAGCCCTGCGCCTCCTCTGCAAGGGCTCCGGTTCCACCTCCAGCAGCTACGAAATGCTCTGGGTGCGACAGGCGCCCGGGAAGGGGCTCCAGTTGGTCGCGGGTATTTGCAGCGATGGAAGTGACAAATGCTATGTCCCGTCAGTCACGTCAAGGTCTTCCAGCATCCCAACATCTTCCCAAAACCCTTTGCCCCGAGCCTGAGCATCCCTGCCCTGCAGCCCCACATCCCAGCACCTTCCCAGCACCCCTGCACCCAGCACAGACCCTCGCCCTCAGCCCAAATACCTGCTCCATACAAAGGGCCCTGCCCGCACCCAGCTCCTGCCCCGTCCCTGGAGCCCCTGCCTGGCTCCTGCCCCGGGCACCCACACCCCATCCCGCCACCCTGCCTGCTCCGTCCCAGGGACCCCAAACCCCTGCCCCGTGCCCAAACCCCCGTGCCCTGAGCCCCAGTGCCTGCACCCAGCCCAAACCCCTGCCCCGTGCCCAAGGCCCTGCCCCGTGCTGCACCCCCTGGGAAGATGCTGAGAATTGGGGGAAGAGCGCAGAGATGTTCCAGGCTGGTGCGAAGGATCAAGGTCTGCGGGAAAACTGGTCGAGGTTTGGGGCAAAACCAGTTGAGATTTGTGGGCAAATGGTCAATATTTGGGGCAAAACTGACTGAGATTTGGGGCAAACAGTCGAGGCTTGGGGAAAACGATCGAGGCTTGGGGCAAAAACGGTCGAGGTTTGGGGCAAACAGTCGAGTTTTGTGAGAAAACCAGTCGAAGTTTGGGGCAAATGGTTGAGGTTTGGGACAAACGGTCGAGGTTTGGGCTAAAACGGTCAAGATTTGTTGCAAACGATTGATGTTTGGGGCAAAAATGGTCGAGGTTAGGGGCAAGCGGTGAAGATTTGGGGTAAACGATCGAGGTTTGGGGCAAAAACGGTCTAGGTTTGGGAGAAACGCTTGAGGTTTGGGCAAATGGTTGAGGTTTGGGGCAAAACCCGTGGAGATTAGGGGCAAATAGTCGAGGTTTGGGGCAAATTGACATTTGGTGCAACCGGTCAAGCTTTGGGTCAAAAATGGTCAAGATGTGGGGAAGTCACTTGAGGTTTGGGGCAAAAATGGCTGAGATTTGGGGCAAACAGCCAATATTTGGGGCAAAACTGACTGAGATTAGGGGCAAACGGTGGAGGTTTGGGGCAAAAAGAGTCGAGATTTGGGGCAGAAATGGTCGAGGTTTGGGGCAAGTGGTCCAGATTTGGGGCTAACGGTCGAGTTTTGGGGCAAAAACAGCCTAGGTTTTGGGAAACGGTCAATGCTTGGTGCAAAATCAGGCAAGATTAGGGCCAAATGGTCGAGATCTGGGGCAAAAACATTCGAGGTTTGGGGCAAAGGGTCAATATTTGGGGCAAACACGGCCAAGCTTAGGAGCAAACGGTCGAGGTTTCGCACAAAAACAGTCGAGATTTGGGGCAAACAGTCAATATTTGGGGCAAAACCGGCTGAGATTCGGGGCAAACGGTTGAGGTGTGGGGCAAAAAGATTCGAGATTTGGAGCCAAAAGTCAAGGTTTGGGGCAAAAACTATCGAGGGTTGGGGCAAGTGGTCAAGTTTTGGGAGAAAAAACAGTCGAGGTTTGGGTCAAATGGTTGAGGATTGGGAGAAAACCGGTCGAGGTTTGGGGGAAACGGTTGAGGTTTGGGGCAAATGGTCGAGGTTTTGGGGAGATTTGGGGACGCAGCGCAGGGGTGTTGGGGCACGGTGAGGGGTTCGGTGCCACAACCATAAGCTGATGGGGATTCTTTTTCCCAGCTAAACACCAGCATCAGCACTTTTCGCGCAGTAGTAGGTGGCCGTGTCGTCGGCCCTGAGGCTGTTCATCTGCAGCGTGAGCGTGCTCTGGGAGTTGCCCTTGGAGATGGTGAAGCGCCCTTTGACCGCCGACGCGTCGTCTGTGCTACTGCTGCTAATACCCGCGACGAACTCGAGCCCCTTCCCAGGTGCCTGTCGCACCCAAACAATGACGGTGCTGCTGAAGGTGAAGCCGGAGCCCTTGCAGCAAAACAAGCTGGAGGTGGCTCCAACCGCAGCACCGTGCCCCGACGCCCCTGCACGTGTCCCCAAACCCCTGCATCTTCCTGAAACCCCTGGCACTGAGCCAGGACTACTTGCACTAAACCAGAACATGCCTGCACTGTGTCCCCACATCCCAGAATCTTCCCAAAACCCCTGCACCCAGCCCGGACCCTTCCACCCAGCCCAGACCCCTGCACCCAGCCCACATCCTTGCCCCAAGCCTTGACCGTTTGCCTTAAGCCCAGAATTCCTGCACCCAGTCTGCATCCTTGTAGCCACCCTCGTGCCCAAATCCTCGGCTCTTGAGCTCGCTGGATGCTGCCCCCTCAGCCCCGTCGTCCTTACCACCAGCACCACCACCGGTGATTTCTGCCACCCACTCGAGCCCCTTCCCGGGCGCCTGTCGCACCCAGAACATGCCGGAGGTGCTGGAGGTGAAGCCGGAGCCCTTGCAGAGCTGGGGGCTTGGTGCTGGGTTTTCAGAAAGATGCTGGGATTCTGGGACACACTACCATCGCTCTGAATACCCGCGATGAACGGATCCCCTTCCCGGGCGCCTGTCGCACCCAAACCATGCCGGTGCTGCTGAAGGTGAAGCCGGAGCCCTTGCAGAGGAGGTGCAGGGACCCCCCGGGTGTCCAGGCTCAGTGCAAGGGTCCAGGGTGTGGAGCAAAGGATCTGGGCATCGTGCAGGGGTTGGGTTCAGGGGTCCAGGTTCACTGCAGGGGTTTTGGGAAGATGCTGGGAATGGGGAAACAGTGCAAGGATGTTTGGTTGAGGTGCAAACAGTCCAGGTTCAGTGCACAGATCCGGGCTGAGGACATTGGTCCAGGCTCGGTTCAAGGGGTCCGGGCTCAGGGCAGGGGTCCAGGCTCGGTGGAAGGGGTCAAGGGTTGGATCAGGGGTCTGGAAACAGGGCTGGGGGCCGGCCAGGGCTTCTCAAGCCCCCTCGCACCCTCCTCTGCTTTAACCATCCCCCGGACCCACTCGAGCCCCCCTGGGCACAGAGGACCCCCCAGCAGGACACATCCCAGCTCAGGCCCCCTCCACCTTCCTCCTCCTCCTCGCAGCCCTGCCAGGTAGGACCCAGCCCCGCTGACCCCCTCCCCGGGCGCGGATATGGGGGGCGATGCCGGGAGCGGGCGACTCAATTCTGTCCTTCCTCCTTCCGCAGGGCTGCGGGCGGCCGAGCAGCTGGTCGAGTCCGGAGGGGGCCTCCAGAAACCCGGGGGGTCCCTGCGCCTCCTCTGCAAGGGCTCCGGCTTCACCTTCAGCAGCAAAGGCATGGCTTGGGTGCGACAGGCACCTGGGAAGGGGCTCGAGTTTGTTGCGGGTATTGACAGCTTTGGTAGCACAAGCTACGCGCCAGCAGTCAAAGGGCGCTTCACCATCTCGAGGGACAACTCCCAGAGCACGGTCACGCTGCAGATGAACAGCCTCAGGGCCGACGACACGGCCACCTACTACTGCGCGAAAGAAGCTGATGCTGGTGTGTAGCTGGGAAAAGAATCCCCATCAGCGATGCCCGGCAGCCCCAGCCCTCTGTGCCAAAGTGTCAAATACTGACCATTTGCCCCAAATCTCAATCGTTTTTGCCCCAAACCTCAAGCGATTGCCCCAAATCTCAACAGTTTGCCCCAAACCTCAAGTGATTGCACTATATCTTGACCATTTTTGCCCCAAACCTCGACAGTTTGCCCCAAATGTCAACTCTTTTTGCCCCAAACCTTGACTATTTGCTCCAAACCTCGACTGTTTTTGCCCCAACACTCGGTCATCTGCCCCTAATGTCAGATGATTTTGCAGCAAATATTGACCACTTGCCCCAAACCTCGACCATCTACCCCAAACCTGGAAAATTTTGCCCCAAATCTTGACCGTTTTAGCCAAAACCTTGACCGTTTGTCCCAAACCTCAACCACTTGCCCCAAACCACGACTGGTTTTCTCCCACAACTCGACTATTTGCCCCAAACCTCGACCGTTTTTGCCCCAAACCTCGACCGTTTACCCCAAACCTCGAACATTTTTGCCCAAAACCTCGATTGTTTGCACCAAATTTTGACCGTTTTAGCCCAAGCCTTGACCGTTTGCCCCGAAGCTCAAACATTTGCCCCGAATTTCGACTGGTTTTCTCCCAAAATTTTGCCACGTGCCCCAAACCTCGACTGTTTTTGCCCCAAACCTTGACTCTTTGCCCCAAATCTCGACTCTTTTTGCCCCAAACCTCCACCGTTTGCCCCTAATCTCAGCCGGTTTTGCCCCAAATAGTGACTATTTGCCCCATATCTCAGCCATTTTTGCCCCAAACCTCAAGCGATTGCCCCAAATCTCAACCATTTGCCCAAAACCCCAAGTGATTGCCCAAATCTTGACCATTTTTGCCTCAAACCTCAACTGGTTGCCCCAAATGTCAACACTTTTTGCCCCAGACCTCAACTATTTGCCCCAAATCTCGACTGATTTTTCCCCAAACCTCAACCATTTGCCCGTAACCTCAACCGTTTGCCCCTAATCTCAGCTGGTTTTGCCCCAAATCGCAACCATTTTTGCCCCAAATCTCGACTATTTTCCCCAAACCTTGGTCGTTTTCCCGAAATCTTGACCGTTTTTCTCCCAAAACTCGACCATTTGCCCCAAACCTCGACTGTTTTAGCCCCAAATGCCGACCGTTTGCCGCAAATCTTCACCACTTGCCCCAAACCTCGACCGTTTTTGCCCCAAACCTCTGTCGTTTGCACCAAATCTTGACCATTTTAGCCCAAACTTCAACCGTTTGCCCCATACCTCAACCATTTGCCCCAAACCTCGACTGGTTTTCTCCCAAAACTCGACTGTTTGCCCCAAACCTCGACCGTTTGCCCCAAACCTCAACTGTTTGCCTCAAATCTCAGCCAATTTTGCCCCAAATATTGATCATTTGCCCGCAAATCTCAACCGATTTTGCCCCATACTTCCACCATTTGCCCCAAACCTCGACTGTGTTTGCCCCAAACCTCAACCGTTTGCCCCTAAGCTTGGCCGGGTTTGCCCCAAATATTGACCTTTTGCCCCAAATCTTGAACATTTTTGCCCCAAACTTCGACCGTTTGCCCCTAATCTCAGCCGCTTTTGCCCCAAATATTGACTGTTTGCCCCCAAATCTCAGCCATTTATGTCCCAAACCTCAACCATTTGCCCCAAACCTCGACTTTTTGCCCTGAAACTCAACAATTGCCCTAAACCTCGACTGTTTGCCCCCACACTCAAACATTTGCCCCAAACTTCGACGGGTTTTCTCCCAAAAGTCAACCATTTGCCCCAAACCTCGACCGGTTTTCTCCCAAAACTTGACCACTTGCCCCAAACCTCGACTGTTTTTGCCCCAAACCTTGACTCTTTGCCCCAGATCTTGACTCTTTTTGCCCGAAACCTCAACCGTTTGCCCCTATGCTAATCAGGTTTTGCCCCAAATATTGATCGTTTGCCTGAAATCTCGACGGTTTTGCCCCAAAACTGAAGCGATTGCCCCACATCTTGACCATTTCTGCCCCAAACCTTGACCAGTTGCCCCAGATGTCAACACTTTTTGCCCCAAACCTTGACTATTTGCCCCAAATCTCGACTGTTTTTTCCACAAACCTCGACCATTTGCTGAAACGTCAACCATTTGTCCCAAACTTCGACTGTTTTTGCCCCAAAACTCGACCGTTTGCCCCCACTCTTGACCACTTGCCCCAAACCTCTCGGTGCAGGGGTTTGGGAAGCTGCTGCGATGCTGGGACGCGCTGCAGGGACGTTGGGGCTCGGTGCTGGGGTCCAGGCTGGGGCAGGCAGATGAACCGGCTGGAGCCGTCCCAGCGCGGCACAGAGGGCTGGGGGCTGCCGGGCATCGCTGATGGGGATTCTTTTTCCCAGCTACACACCAGCATCAGCTTCTTTCGCGCAGTAGTAGGTGGCCGTGTCGTCGGCCCTGAGGCTGTTCATCTGCAGCGTGAGCGTGCTCTGGGAGTTGTCCCTTGAGATGGTGAAGCGCCCTTGCACTGCCGGCGCGTACTCTGCACTACTAGCATCGCTCCAAATACTCGCGACGTACTCGAGTCCCTTCCCGGGCACCTGTCGCACCCAAACCATGGCATTGCTGCTGAAGGTGAAGCCGGAGGCCTTGCAGACGAGGGTCAGGGACCCCCCGGGTTTCTGGAGGCCCCCTCCGGACTCGACCAGCTGCACGGCCGCCCGAAGCCCTGCCAAAGGAGCAAGGACAGAATTGAGTCGCCCGCTCCCGGCATCGCCCCCCATATCCGCGCCCGGGGAGGGGGTCAGCGGGGCTGGGTCCTACCTGGCAGGGCTGTGAGGAGGAGGAGGAAGGTGGAGGGGGGCGGAGCTGGGATGTGTCCTGCTGGGGGGTCCTCTGTGCCTAGGGGGGCTCGAGTGGGTCAGGGGGATGGTTAAAGCAGAGGAGGATGTGAGGGGGCTTGAGCAGCCCTGGCCGGCCCCCAGCCCTGTTTCCAGACCCCTGACCCAACCCTGGACCCCTTCCACGGAGCCCGAACCCCTGCCCTGAGCCCGGACCCATTGCACTGAGCCTGGACCCCGTGCACCAAGCCTGGACTGTTTATACCAAGCCCAGAGCCTTTGCAGCAAGCCCAGCCATCCCTGAGCTCTTTCCCCATTCTCAGCATCTGCCTAAAACCTCTGCCCAACCCCAGACCCTTGCACCCAGCCTGGACCCCTGCACAGTGCAGAAACCCTTTGCTTTGAGCCCCGAACCCTTGCACTGAGCCTGGACCTCTGCCCGAACCTGGACCTCTGAAATGAGCCCAGACCCCTTCCTGTGCCCAAAGCCCCCTGCACCCCAGCTTTGCTCCCCTGAAGCTGGTGCCAGCCTGCAGCAAGGCACAGAGGGACCTGGGGGGTCCCCTCTTCTGCCCCTCCCCAGGGCTGTGGGCGGCCGTGCAGCTGGTCGAGTCCGGAGGGGGCCTCCAGACACCCAGGGGGTCCCTGCGCCTCCTCTGCAAGGGCTCTGGCTTCACCTTCAGCGGCACCAGCATGGGATGGGTGCGACAGGCGCCCGGGAAGGGGATCCGGTTCATCGCGCAAATTAACACTGGTGGTAGTGGCACAAACTACGCGCCGGCGGTGCAAGGGCGCTTCACCATCTCGAGGGACAACTCCCAGAGCACGGTCACGCTGCAGATGAACAGCCTCAGGGCCGACGACACGGCCACCTACTACTGCGCGAAAGCTGCTGATGGTGCTGGTGGTGCTGCTGGCACCGACCCCGTGTCTGGGCAGGAAAAGCGCAGGCGAGCGGTGTCCCCGCGGGAGGCAGCGATGCCCGGCAGCCCCCAGCCCTCTGTGCAGGGTCCAAGCTGATGACACTGGTCCAGGCTCATTGCAAGGGGTCCAGGCTCAGGGCAGGGGTCCGGGCTCCGTGGAAGGGATCCAGCGTTGAGTCAGGGGTCTGGAAACAGGGCTGGGGGCCGGCCAGGGCTGCTCAAGCCCCCTCGTACCCTCCTCTGCTTTCACCATCCCCCTGACCCACTCGAGCCCCCCTGGGCACAGAGGACCCCCCAGCAGGACACATCCCAGCTCAGGCCCCCTCCACCTTCCTCCTCCTCCTCGCAGCCCTGCCAGGTAGGACCCAGCCCCGCTGACCCCCTCCCGGGCGCGGATATGGGGGCGATGCCGGGAGCGGGCGACTCAATTCTGTTGAGATTTGGGGGCAAACGGTCAACATTTGGGGCAAAATAGTCGAGATTTGCGGCAAATAGTCGAGGTTAAGGGTAAAAAATGTTGACATCTGGGGCAACCGGTCGAGGTTAGGGGCAAAAATGGTCAAGATCTGGGGCAATCACTTCAGGTATGGGGCAAATGTTTGAGATTTGGGGCAATCGCTTGAGTTTTAGGGCAAAAATGGCTGAGATATTAGGGCAAACAGTCAATATTTGGGGCAAAACCAGCTCAGATTAGGGGCAAATGGTGGAGGTCTGGGGCAAAAAGAGTCGAGATTTGGGGCAAACAGTCAGGGTTTGG
Organism: Ciconia boyciana; assembly: GCF_034638445.1. NCBI lineage: Eukaryota > Metazoa > Chordata > Aves > Ciconiiformes > Ciconiidae > Ciconia > Ciconia boyciana. The sequence continues at coordinate 765,629 of NW_027328406.1, forward strand.
GGAATGGTCAAGATCTGGCAGAAAACCAATCGAGGTTTGGGACAAATGATAGAGTTTTGGGAGAAAAGCGGATGAGGTTTTGGGGAAATGGTTGAGTTTCGGGGCAAACGGTCAAGATTTGGGCAAAACCGGTCAAGATTTGTGCAAACGATCAAGGTATGTGGCCAAAATAGTCGAGGTTTGGGGCAAAACCAGTTGAGATTTGGGGCAAACAGTTGAGGTTTGGGGAAAACGATTGAGATTTGGGGCAAAAACGGTCGAGGTTTGGGGCAAATGGTTGAGTTTCAGAAGACAACCAGTCGAGGTTTGGGAAAAATGGTTGAGTTTTGGGACAAACGGGCAAGGTTTGGACTAAAATGGTTGAGATTTGGGGCAAATGCTCGAGGTTTGGGGCAGAAATGGTCAAGGTTTGGGGCAAGTGGTCCAGATTTGGAGCTAACGATCGAGATTTGGGGCAAAAACAGCCTAGGTTTTGGGAAACGGTCAATGTTTGGTGCAAAATCAGGCAAGATTAGGGCCAAATGGTCGAGATCTGGGGCAAAAACATTCGAGGTTTGGGGCAAAGGGTCAATATTTGGGGCAAACACGGCCAAGCTTAGGAGCAAACGGTCGAGGTTTCGCACAAAAACAGTCGAGATTTGGGGCAAACAGTCAATATTTGGGGCAAAACCGGCTGAGCTTAGGGGCAAACGGTTGAGGTGTGGGGCAAAAAGATTCGAGATTTGGAGCCAAAAGTCAAGGTTTGGGGCAAAAACTATTGAGGTTTGGGGCAAGTGGTCAAGTTTTGGGAGAAAAAACAGTCGAGGTTTGGGTCAAATGGTTGAGGATTGGGAGAAAACCGGTCGAGGTTTGGGGGAAACGGTTGAGGTTTGGGGCAAATGGTCGAGGTTTTGGGGAGATTTGGGGACGCAGCGCAGGGGTCTTGGGGCACGGTGAGGGGTTCGGTGCCAGCACCATCAGCACTATTCGCGCAGTAGTAGGTGGCCGTGTCGTCGGCCCTGAGGCTGTTCATCTGCAGCGTGAGCGTGCTCTGGGAGTTGTCCTTGGAGATGGTGAAGCTCCCTTTGACCGCCGGCGCGTAGTATGTGCTACCACTGCTGCCAATAGCTCCGACCCACTCGAGCCCCTTCCCAGGCGCCTGTCGCACCCAGTACATGCTGGTGCTGCTGAAGGTGAAGCCGGAGCCCTTGCAGACGAGGGTCAGGGACCCCCCGGGTTTCTGGAGGCCCCCTCCGGACTCGACCAGCTGCTCGGCCGCCCGCAGCCCTGCGGAAGGAGGAAGGACAGAATTGAGTTGCCCGCTCCCGGCATCGCCCCCCATATCCGCGCCCGGGGAGGGGGTCAGCGGGGCTGGGTCCTACCTGGCAGGGCTGCGAGGAGGAGGAGGAAGGTGGAGGGGGGCGGAGCTGGGATGTGTCCTGCTGGGGGGTCCTCTGTGCCCAGGGGGCTCGAGTGGGTCAGGGGATGGTTAAAGCAGAGGAGGGTGCTGTGGGATAATGGGATAAGTGCCTCCCCGGCAAACTTAGAAATCTCTGTAGAGTCACTTTATTCTCTTTCAACGTGTGTGTAGCCGGCAGCGTTACTCACGCTGTTGGTTTTTGCACGTGCTTTGCAGACAGTGAATTTCTCCCCGGTCATCCAAAGCCCCCGTGTGCCTGTTGCTCTAACAAACTGCGCTCTTCACTAATCTGCCCTTAGTTCTCCGTGAACACGACCAGACTCTTTAAGCGTGGCCGTGATAGTTCATGCAACACGACCAGACCGGGGGTGCAGCGCGTGATTCGTGAATCCGTAATCGTGAAGTTCAGTACGCTGGACGCGACCGGACTTCTCACGTTGTCAGATGAAGGCTGTCGCCTTGACGGACGTTGCGAAGCTGTTTCAGTGAAAGCCCTGAGAGGGCTCGGACAGGCAAACGTTGACTCTGATGGGTGGGTGCATGTGCAGTCCTCAGAAAATAACCGTGGAGCAAGTCTGAGACTAAGACTGGACTCAGCCGCACCAAGAGTTGAGAAAGCAAGGGGGTCCGGTCTGAACCTCGTGACTCAACGGGAGGGTTCCCCCCCCAGCCACTCCTCAGACTCCTACGCGACAGTAACTCTGAACGCAACAGGTACGAGGGGGCTTGAGCAGCCCTGACCGCCCCCCAGCCCTGTTTCCAGACCCCTGACCCAACCCTGGACCCCTTCCATGGAGCCTGGACGCCTGCCCTGAGCTCAGACTCCTTGAATTGATCCTGGACCAATGTCATCAGCTTGGGCCCTGCACAGAGGGCTGGGGGCTGCCGGGCATCGCTGCCTCCCGCGGGGACACCGCTCGCCTGCGGTTTTCCTGCCCAGACACGGGGTCGGTGCCAGCAGCACCACCAGCACCACCAGCATTTTTCGCGCAGTAGTAGGTGGCCGTGTCGTCGGCCCTGAGGCTGTTCATCTGCAGCGTGAGCGTGCTCTGGGAGTTGTCCCTCGAGATGGTGAAGCGCCCTTGCACCGCCGACGCGTAGCCTGTGCTACTGCTGTAAATACCCGCGACCCACTCAAGCCCTTTCCCAGGCGCCTGTCGCACCCACTCCATGTTGACGCTGCTGAAGGTGAAGCCGGAGCCCTTGCAGACGAGGGTCAGGGACCCCCCGGGTTTCTGGAGGCCCCCTCCGGACTCGACCAGCTGCTCGGCCGCCTGCAGCCCTGCGGAGGGGCAGAAGCGGAGACCCCCAATTTCCCCAAACCCTGCTCCACATGGCCGCTGCTTTGTGGGAGCAAAAGCGCAAAAGCTCTGAGCGTCGTGTGGGGGTCTGGGCTCGGTCCGGAGGGTCCGGGCTGGGTGCAAGGCACCGGGCTTGGAGCAGGGCTTTGGGCTCAGAGGAAAGGGCCTGGGTTTGGTGCAGGGGTCTGGGCTGGGGGACGGGGTCCATACCCAGTGGAACCGTTTGGGGCAGCTGTTGAGATGCTGGGACACAGCGCAGGGATGTCCGGGGTCAGGGTGGGGTTCGGGCTTCATACAAGGGTCTGGGCTCAACGCAGAACGTCCAGGCTGGGTGCAGGGGTCCAGGGTGGGTGCAGGGGTCCAGGGTGGGTGCAAGAGTCTGGGCTTGCTGCAAGGGTCCGGGCTGGGATGATGCTGGGACTTAGGGACACAGTACAGGGATGTTGGGGCAAGGTGCTGGCTGGGATTGGTGTCACCACCAGTATAATCTTTCGCGCAGTAGTAGGTGGCCGTGTCGTCGGCCCTGAGGCTGTTCATCTGCAGCGTGACCGTGCTCTCGAGTTGTCCCTCGAGATGGTGAAGCGCCCTTGCACCGCCGATGCATATTCTGTGGTTCTACCATCGCTGCTAATATACGCGACGAACTCGAGCCCCTTCCCGGGCGCCTGTCGCACCCAGAGCATTTCGTAGCTGCTGGAGGTGGAGCCGGAGCCCTTGCAGAGGACACACGGGGCTGGGGTTTGGGGGAAGAGCTGGGGATTTGGGTATCATCCAGGGGACAAGGTTCATTGTAGGGATCCAAGATCAGTGCAATAGGCGTGGGCTCGGTGGAAATGGTTGAGGCTCAAGGCAAGGACCTGGGTTTGGTGCATGGGTCCATGTTTGGTGCAGGGGTCCAGGCTGGGTGCAGGGGTGTCAGCAATATGCTGGGACTAAGGGACACAGTGCGGGGATGTTGGGGCACGGTGCCGGGCTCAGCGCCACCAACACCAGCTTCTTTCGCACAGTAGTAGGTGGCCGTGTCATCGGCCCTGAGGCTGTTCATCTGCAGCGTGAGCGTGCTCTGGGAGTTGTCCCTCGAGATGGTGAAGCGCCCTTGCACCACCGGCGCGTAGTATGTGCTACTACTATCGCTCCAAATACTCGCGACGTACTCGAGCCCCTTCCCGGGCGCCTGTCGCACCCAGAACATGTCGGTGCTGCTGAAGGTGAAGCCCCAGCCCTTGCAGGACAGGGCTCGTGCAGGGATTCAGGCTCAAGGCAGGGTTCTGGGCTGGGCGCAAGAGTTTGGGGTCAGGACAGGGTATTTTGGCACAGTGCAAGGGTTTGGGGTGCCTGGGATGGACGCTGGGATTTGCAGACTCAGTGCAGGGATGTTCCGGCTCGGTGCAGGGGTGTGGACACGGTGCAAGCATTTTGGGGAGATGCTGGGATTTGGCACAGAGCGGATCCACGCTCAAGCTTGATGCTGGGGTCCAAGCTGAGGGCCGAAGTTTGGCACCGTGCAGAGGTTTGGGCTCAGGGCAGGGGGTTTTGGCTGCGTGCAGGGCTGGGGTCAATGGGACGGAGCAGGCAGGGTGCAGGGAGCCGGTTTGTGTGCACAAGACTGGGTCTGGGGGCAGGGGTCTGCTCTGGGGCAGGGGTCCAGACGGAATTCAGGTCACCGGGCACAGGGCATCGGAGCAGGGCAATGCCAGGCATCGCTGCCTCGCTGGGAAAAAACAATAACTGTAGGTTTTTTACCATACACGCACCACCAGGTTGTTTCGCGCAGTAGTAGGTGGCCGTGTCGTCGGCCCTGAGGCTGTTCATCTGCAGCGTGAGCGTGCTCTGGGAGTTGTCCTTCGAGATGGTGAAGCGCCCTTGCACCGCCGGCGCGTAGCCTGTCCAACCACCATCGTCGGTAATACCCGAGACGTACTCGAGCCCCTTCCCCGGTGCCTGTCGCACCCAGAACATGGCGTTGCTGCTGAAGGTGAAGCCGGAGGCCTTGCAGACGAGGGTCAGGGACCCCCCGGGTTTCTGGAGGCCCCCTCCGGACTCGACCAGCTGCTCGGCCGCCCGCAGCCCTGCAGAAGGAGCAAGGACAGAATTGAGTCGCCCGCTCCCGGCATCGCCCCCCATATCCGCGCCCGGGGAGGGGGTCAGCGGGGCTGGGTCCTACCTGGCAGGGCTGCGAGGAGGAGGAGGAAGGTGGAGGGAGGTGAAGCTGGGATATGACCTGCTGGGGGGTCCTCTGTGCCCAGGGGGGCTCAAGTGGGTCAGGAGGATGGTTAAAGCAGAGGAGGGTGCGAGGGGGCTTGAGCAGCCCTGGCCGGCCCCCAGCCCTGTTTCCAGACCCCTGACCCAACCCTTGACCCCTTCCACCGAGCCTGGACCCCTGCCCTGAGCTCGGACCCCTTGAACTGAGCCTGGACCAATGTCCTCAGCTTGGACCCTTGCTCCAAACCCAGACCCTTCCACCCAGCCCAGACCCCTGCACCCAACCCACATCCTTGCCCCAAGCCTTGACCGTTTGCCTTAAGCCCAGAATTCCTGCACCCAGTCTGGATCCTTGTAGCCACCCTCGTGCCCAAATCCTCGGCTCTTGAGCTCGCTGGATGCTGCCCCCTCAGCCCCGTCGTCCTTACCACCAGCACCACCACCGGTGATTTCTGCCACCCACTCGAGCCCCTTCCCGGGCGCCTGTAGCACCCAGAACATGCCGGAGGTGCTGGAGGTGAAGCCGGAGCCCTTGCAGAGCTGGGGGCTTGGTGCTGGGTTTTCAGAAAGATGCTGGGATTCTGGGACACACTACCATCGCTCTGAATACCCGCGATGAACGGATCCCCTTCCCGGGCGCCTGTCGCACCCAAACCATGCCGGTGCTGCTGAAGGTGAAGCTGGAGCCCTTGCAGAGGAGGCGCAGGGACCCCCCGGGTTTCCAGGCTCAGTGCAAGGGTCCAGGGTGTGGAGCAAAGGATCTGGGCATCGTGCAGGGGTTGGGTTCAGGGGTCCAGGTTCACTGAAGGGGTTTTGGGAAGATGCTGGGAATGGGGAAACAGTGCAAGGATGTTTGGTTGAGGTGCAAACAGTCCAGGTTCAGTGCACAGATCCGGGCTGAGGACATTGGTCCAGGCTCGGTTCAAGGGGTCTGGGCTCAGGGCAGGGGTCCGGGCTCGGTGGAAGGGGTCAAGGGTTGGGTCAGGGGACTGGAAACAGGGCTGGGGGCCGGCCAGGGCTGCTCAAGCCCCCTCGCACCCTCCTCTGCTTTAACCATTCCCCTGACCCACTCGACCCCCCGTGGGCACAGAGGACCCCCCAGCAGGACACATCCCAGCTCAGGCCCCCTCCACCTTCCTCCTCCTCCTCGCAGCCCTGCCAGGTGGGACCCAGCCCCGCTGACCCCTTCCCCGGGCGCGGATATGGGGGGCGATGCCGGGAGCGGGCAACTCAATTCTGTCCTTGCTCCTTCCGCAGGGCTGCGGGCGGCCGAGCAGCTGGTCGAGTCCGGAGGGGGCCTCCAGAAACCCGGGGGGTCCCTGACCCTCGTCTGCAAGGGCTCTGGCTTCACCTTGAGCAGCTACAACATGCAGTGGGTGCAACAGGCGCCCGGGAAGGGGCCTGAGTTTATGGCGAATATTGACAGCTATGGTAGCACATACTACGCACCAGCAGTCAAAGGGCGCTTCACCATCTCAAGGGACAACTCCCAGAGCACGGTCACGCTGCAGATGAACAGCCTCAGGGCCGACGACACGGCCACCTACTACTGCGCGAAAGCTGCTGGTGGTGCTGGTGGTGCTGCTGGCACCAGCCCCGTGTCTGGGCAGGAAAACCACAGGCGAGCGGTGTCCCCGTGCAGGCAGCGATGCCCGGCAGCTCCCAGCCCTTTGTGCAGCGCTGGCACAGCTGCATCTGCCTGTCCTGAGCCCGGACCCCGGCACCAAACCTGGATGCTTTGCACCAAGCCCAGACCCCTTGCAGCCAGCCGAGATTTGGGGCAAACGGTTGATGTTTGGGGCAAACGGTCAATATTTGGGGCAAAAAGTCCTGAGGTTTGGGGCAGAAACATTTGAGGTTTGGGGCAGAAGGTTGAGATTTGGGGCAAACGGGCGAGGTTTGGGGCAAAACCGGTCAAAGTTATGGTGCAAACAGTCGAAATTTGGGGCAAACTGCTGAGGTTTGGAGCAAAGATCTGGGTTGGGTGGGGGGCTCCCTGCTGGCTGCTGGTGTTTTGGGAAGATTTGGGGACGCAGTGCAGGGGTGTTGGGGCACGGTGACGGGTTCGGTGCCACAACCATAAGCACGTTTCGCGCAGTAGTAGGTGGCCGTGTCGTCGGCCCTGAGGCTGTTCATCTGCAGCGTGACCGTGCTCTGGGAGTTGTCCTTCGAGATGGTGAAGCGCCCTTGCACCGCCGGCGCGTAGCCTGTCCAACCACCATCGTCGGTAATACCCGAGACGTACTCGAGCCCCTTCCCCGGTGCCTGTCGCACCCAGAACATGGCGTTGCTGCTGAAGGTGAAGCCGGAGGCCTTGCAGATGAGGGTCAGGGACCCCCCGGGTTTCTGGAGGCCCCCTCCGGACTCGACCAGCTGCTCGGCCGCCTGCAGCCCTGTGGAAGGAGCAAGGACAGAATTGAGTCGCCCGCTCCCGGCATCGCCCCCCATATCCGCGCCCGGGGAGGGGGTCAGCGGGGCTGGGTCCTACCTGGCAGGGCTGCAAGGAGGAGGAAGGTGGAGGGAGGTGAAGCTGGGATATGTCCTGCTGGGGGGGTCCTCTGTGCCCAGGGGGGCTCGAGTGTGTCAGGGTGACGGTTAAAGCAGAGGAGGGTGCGAGGGGGCTTGAGCAGCCCTGGCCGGCCCCCAGCCCTGTTTCCAGACCCCTGACCCAACCCTGGACCCATTCTACCGAGCCCAGACCCCTGCCCTGAGCCCGGACCCCTTGAACCGAGCCTGGACCAATGTCCTCAGCTTGGACACTTGCGCCAAACCCAGACCCTTTGCACCAAGGCCTCCTCTGCAAGGGCTCCGGCTTCACCTTCAGCGGCAACAGCATGGGATGGATGTGCCAGGTGCCCGGGAAGGGGCTCAAGTTCGTCGCATATATTAGCAGCACTGGTAGTAGCACAGACTACGCGCCGGCGGTGCAAGGGCGCTTCACCATCTCGAGGGACAACTCCCAGAGCACGCTCACGCTGCAGATGAACAGCCTCAGGGCCGACGACACGGCCACCTACTACTGCGCGAGAGGTTATACTGGTGGTGACACCAATCCCAGCCAGCACCCTGCCACAACATCCCTGCACTGTGTCCCTAAGTCCCAGCATCTTCCCAAAACCCCTGCACCCAGCCTGGACCCCTGCACCCACCCTGGACCCCTGCACCAAACCCAGGTCCTTGCCCTGAGCCGCCACCATTTCCACCGAGCCCAGACGTTCTGCACTGAACTCGGATCATTTGCAATGAACCTTGTCCCCTGGATGATACCCAAATGCCCAGCTCTTCCCCCAAACCCCAGCCCTGCGCCTCCTCTGCAAGGGCTCCGGCTCCACCTCCAGCAGCTACGAAATGCTCTGGGTGCGACAGGCGCCCGGGAAGGGGCTCCAGTTGGTCGCGGGTATTTGCAGCGATGGAAGTGACAAATGCTATGTCCCGTCAGTCACGTCAAGGTCTTCCAGCATCCCAACATCTTCCCAAAACCCTTTGCCCCGAGCCTGAGCATCCCTGCCCTGCAGCCCCACATCCCAGCACCTTCCCAGCACCCCTGCACCCAGCACAGACCCTCGCCCTCAGCCCAAATACCTGCTCCATACAAAGAGCCCTGCCCGCACCCAGCTCCTGCCCCGTCCCTGGAGCCCCTGCCTGGCTCCTGCCCCGGGCACCCACACCCCATCCCGCCACCCTGCCTGCTCCGTCCCAGGGACCCCAAACCCCTGCCCCGTGCCCAAGGCCCTGCCCCGTGCTGCACCCCCTGGGAAGATGCTGAGAACTGGGGGAAGAGCGCAGAGATGTTTCAGGCTGGTGCGAAGGATCAAGGTCTGCGGGAAAACTGGTTGAGGTTTGGGGCAAATGGTCGCGGTTTGGGGCAACAATCTGTTGTGATTTGGGGGCAAACGGTCAACATTTGGGGCAAAACTGGCTGAGATTTGGGGCAAACAGTTGAGGCTTGGGGAAAACGATCGAGGCTTGGGGCAAAAACGGTCGAGGTTTGGGGCAAACAGTCGAGTTTTGTGAGAAAACCAGTCGAAGTTTGGGGCAAATGGTTGAGGTTTGGGACAAACGGTCGAGGTTTGGGCTAAAACGGTCAAGATTTGTTGCAAACGATTGATGTTTGGGGCAAAAATGGTCGAGGTTAGGGGCAAGCGGTGAAGATTTGGGGTAAACGATCGAGGTTTGGGGCAAAAACGGTCTAGGTTTGGGAGAAACGCTTGAGGTTTGGGCAAATGGTTGAGGTTTGAGGCAAAACCCGTGGAGATTAGGGGCAAATAGTCGAGGTTTGGGGCAAATTGACATTTGGTGCAACCGGTCAAGCTTTGGGTCAAAAATGGTCAAGATGTGGGGAAGTCACTTGAGGTTTGGGGCAAAAATGGCTGAGATTTGGGGCAAACAGCCAATATTTGGGGCAAAACTGTCTGAGATTAGGGGCAAACGGTGGAGGTTTGGGGCAAAAAGAGTCGAGATTTGGGGCAGAAATGGTCGAGGTTTGGGGCAAGTGGTCCAGATTTGGGGCTAACGGTCGAGTTTTGGGGCAAAAACAGCCTAGGTTTTGGGAAACGGTCAATGCTTGGTGCAAAATCAGGCAAGATTAGGGCCAAATGGTCGAGATCTGGGGCAAAAACATTCGAGGTTTGGGGCAAAGGGTCAATATTTGGGGCAAACACGGCCAAGCTTAGGAGCAAACGGTCGAGGTTTCGCACAAAAACAGTCGAGATTTGGGGCAAACAGTCAATATTTGGGGCAAAACCGGCTGAGATTCGGGGCAAACGGTTGAGGTGTGGGGCAAAAAGATTCGAGATTTGGAGCCAAAAGTCAAGGTTTGGGGCAAAAACTATCGAGGTTTGGGGCAAGTGGTCAAGTTTTGGGAGAAAAAACAGTCGAGGTTTGGGTCAAATGGTTGAGGATTGGGAGAAAACCGGTCGAGGTTTGGGGGAAACGGTTGAGGTTTGGGGCAAATGGTCGAGGTTTTGGGGAGATTTGGGGACACAGCGCAGGGGTGTTGGGGCACGGTGAGGGGTTCGGTGCCACAACCATAAGCTGATGGGGATTCTTTTTCCCAGCTAAATACCAGCATCAGCACTTTTCGCGCAGTAGTAGGTGGCCGTGTCGTCGGCCCTGAGGCTGTTCATCTGCAGCGCGACCGTGCTCTGGGAGTTGTCCTTCGAGATGGTGAAGCGCCCTTGCACCGCCGACGCGTAGTATGTGCTACTGCTGCTAATACCCGCGACGAACTCGAGCCCCTTCCCAGGTGCCTGTCGCACCCAAACCATGCTGGTGCTGCTGAAGGTGAACCCGGAGGCCTTGCAGACGAGGGTCAGGGACCCCCCGGGTTTCTGGAGGCCCCCTCCGGACTCGACCAGCTGCATGGCCGCCCACAGCCCTGCAGAAGGAGGAAGGACAGAATTGAGTCGCCCGCTCCCGGCATCGCCCCCCATATCCGCGCCCGGGGAGGGGGTCAGCGGGGCTGGGTCCTACCTGGCAGGGCTGCGAGGAGGAGGAGGAAGGTGGAGGGGGGCGGAGCTGGGATGTGTCCTGCTGGGGGGTCCTCTGTGCCCAGGGGTCTCGAGTGGGTCAGGGGGATGGTTAAAGCAGAGGAGGGTGCGAGGGGCCTTGAGCAGCCCTGGCCGGCCCCCAGCCCTGTTTCCAGACCCCTGACCCAACCCTGGATCCCTTCCATGGAGCCCGGACCCCTGCCCTGAGCCTGGACCCCTTGCAATGAGCCTGGACCAATGTCATCAGCTTGGACCCTGCACAGAGGGCTGGGGGCTGCCGGGCATCGCTGCCTCCCGCGGAGACACCGCTCGCCTGCGCTTTTCCTGCCCAGACACGGGGTCGGTGCCAGCAACACTACCAGCACCACCAGCAGCTTTCGCGCAGTAGTAGGTGGCCGTGTCGTCAGCCCTGAGGCTGTTCATCTGCAGCGTGACCGTGCTCTGGGAGTTGTCCCTCGAGATGGTGAAGCGCCCTTGCACTGCCGGCGCGTAGATTGTTAAACTACCATCGTTGTCAATACCCATGACGTACTCAAGACCCTTCCCGGGCGCCTGTTGCACCCAGTTCATGTCCTGCGAAAGGAGCAATGACACAATTGAGGCCCAGCATCTCAGCATCTTGCCAAAACCCCTGCACCGACCCCAGACCTCTGCCCTCAGCCCAGACTCTTGCACAGATCCCGCACCCTTGTAGCCAGCCCAGACCCTTGCCCTCAGCCCGCATCCCTGCAGCGAGCCAGGATCCTTTGCCCCCAGCCTGCAGCCTTCTCCTGTGCCCCAACATCCCTGCACTCTTCCCAGCATCTTCCCAAACCCCTTGCCCCAAGCCCAGACCCTTGCAGCCACGCTTCAGCCCTACCCTCACCCCACACACTTGCTCCCAGCCTGCACCATTTGCCCGCAGCCCAGACCCTTGCACCCAGCCTGGGCTCTTTACGCTGCTCCAGACCCCTACACCCAGCCCACACCCTTGAACCCAGCCTGGGCGCCTCGCAATGAGCTCAGAGCACTGCAGGGTGCCCAGATCCACAGATCGTGGCCCAAATCCTGCCCTGCGCCTCCTCTGTGATGGCTCCGGCTTCACCTTCAGCAGCACCAACATGGTTTGGGCGAGGCAGGCACCTGGGAAGGGGATCCAGTTCCATGCAGCTATTTGGAGCGATGGTAGCCGCACGGGGTACGCCCCATCAGTCAAGTCAGCGTCTTCCAGCGTCCCGCCATCTTCCCACCCCCTTTGCCCCGAGCCTGAGCATCCCTGCCCTGCAGCCCAACATCCAGCACCCTCTTTGCACCCTTGCACCAAGCACAGACCCGTGCACCAAGATAAAACCCCTGCTCCGTGTTCAGAGCCCTGCCTGTACCCAGCTCCCTGCCCTGTCCTCACGTCCCCTGCCCAGCTCCAGCCCCGTGCACCCAGACCCCATCCCTGCACCCTGCTTACTCCGTCCCAGAGACTGCACGGGGCCAAAGTCCCCTGTCCCGACCCCAAACGCCAACGCTCAGCCCAAAACCCTGCCTTGAGCCTGAATCCCTGCACGAGCCCTGTCCTGCAAGGGCTCCGACTTCACCTTCAGCAGCTACGACATGTTCTGGGTGCGACAGGCGCCCGGGAAGGGGCCCGAGTTCATCGCGAATATTGACAGCTATGGTAGCACAGACTACGCACCGGCAGTCAAAGGGCGCTTCACCGTCTCGAGGGACAACTCCCAGAGCACGCTCACGCTGCAGATGAACAGCCTCAGGGCCGACGACACGGCCACCTACTACTGCCCGACAAGCGCTGGTGCTTGCTTCGACGTCGGCACTGTGCCCCAACGTCCGTGCCCTGTGTCCCCACATCTCACCATGGTCCCAAAACCCCTGCACCCAGCCTGGACCCTTCCGCCCAGCCCACACCCCTGCTCCCAACCCACATCCTTCACCCTAGCCTTAAGACCATTTGCCTTAAGCACAGAATTCTTGCACCCAGGCTGGACCCTTGTAGCCACCCTGGTGCCCAAAACCTGCGCGGTGCAGAAACCCAAGAGCCGCTTTCATTTCCGGATGCCTTGTGCAGCCCTGCCCCGAGCCCACGCACCTGCGAGGGCTGAGACTGCGACTTCAGCAGCGACAGCATGTTCTGGGTGCGACAGGGAAGGGGCGCCAGTTCGTCGCAGATATTAGCAGCGATGGTAGTTACACAGAGTACGCGCCGGCGGTGCAAGGGCGCTTCACCATCTCGAGGGACGACTCCCAGAGCACGCTCACGCTGCAGATGAACAGCCTCAGGGCCGACGACACGGCCACCTACTACTGTGCAAAACAAGATGGTGGTGCTGGTTGCACCTGTGGCACCGACCCCGTGTCTGGGCAGGAAAAGCGCAGGCGAGCGGTGTCCCCGCGGAGGCAGCGATTCCCGGCAGCTCCCAGCCCTCTGTGCAGCGCTGGCACAGCTGCATCTGCCTGTCCTGAGCCCGGACCCCGGCACCAAACCTGGATGCTTTGCACCAAGCCCAGACCCCTTGCAGCCAGCCCAAACAGGGGGACCTGGGGGGTCTCCCCTTCTGCCCCTCCCCAGGACTGTGGGTGGTTGTGGAGCTGGTCGAGTCCAGAGGGGGCCTCCAGACACCCGGGGGGTCCCTGCACCTCCTCTGCAAGGGCTCCGGCTTCACCTTCAGCAGCACCGGCATGGTTTGGGTGCAACAGGCGCCCGGGAAGGGGATCCGTTCATCGCAGGTATTCAGAGCGATGGTAGTGTGTCCCAGAATCCCAGCATCTTTCTGAAAACCCAGCACCAAGCCCACAGCTCTGCAAGGGCTCCGGCTTCACCTCCAGCACCTCCGGCATGTTCTGGGTGCTACAGGCGCCAGGGAAGGGGCTCGAGTGGGTGGCAGAAATCACCGGTGGTGGTGCTGGTGGTAAGGACGACGGGGCTGAGGGGGCAGCATCCAGCGAGCTCAAGAGCCGAGGATTTGGGCACGAGGGTGGCTACAAGGATGCAGACTGGGTGCAGGAATTCTGGGCTTAAGGCAAACGGTCAAGGCTTGGGGCAAGGATGTGGGTTGGGTGCAGGGGTCTGGGCTGGGTGGAAGGGTCCGGGCTGGGTGCAGGGGTTTTGGGAAGATTCTGGGATGTGGGGACACAGTGCAGGCATGTTCTGGTTTAGTGCAAGTAGTCCTGGCTCAGTGCCAGGGGTTTCAGGAAGATGCAGGGGTTTGGGGACACGTGCAGGGGCGTCGGGGCACGGTGCTGCGGTCGGAGCCACCTCCAGCTTGTTTTGCTGCAAGGGCTCCGGCTTCACCTTCAGCAGCACCGTCATTGTTTGGGTGCGACAGGCACCTGGGAAGGGGCTCGAGTTCGTCGCGGGTATTAGCAGCAGTAGCACATACTACGCGTCGGCGGTCAAAGGGCGCTTCACCATCTCGAGGGACAACTCCCAGAGCACGGTCACGCTGCAGATGAACAGCCTCAGGGCCGACGACACGGCCACCTACTACTGCGCGAAACAACCTGGTGGTGGTGGCACCGACACTTGCACCGTGCCCCAACACCCCTGCGCTGCGTCCCCACATCCCAGCGTCTTCCTGAAACCCCTGCCTCCTTCCTGCAGCCCTGCACCCAGCCTGGGCCCTTGCACACAGCTGCACCCCTACCCCACACCCACACCCTGAGCCCTCTTCGAGGTTACACCAGCCCTGGGGGAGCAAAGCTGGGGTCCCTGGGGGGGTCTGGGCACAGGAGGGGTCCGTGCTCGCTGAAGTGTCTGGGTTCAGTGCACTGGGCCATGCTTGGGGCAGGCGTCCATGCTCGGTGCAGGGGTTTGGGAAGCTGCTGCGATGCTGGGACGCGCTGCAGGGACGTTGGGGCTCGGTGCTGCGGTCCAGGCTGGGGCAGGCAGATGAACCGGCTGGAGCCGTCCCAGCGCGGCACAGAGGGCTGGGGGCTGCCGGGCATCGCTGATGGGGATTCTTTTTCCCAGCTAAACACCACCACAACTATATTTCGCGCAGTAGTAGGTGGCCGTGTCGTCAGCCCTGAGGCTGTTCATCTGCAGCGTGAGCGTGCTCTGGGAGTTGTCCCTCGAGATGGTGAAGCGCCCTTGCACCGCCGACGCGTAGCCTGTGCTACTGCTGTAAATACCCGCGACCCACTCGAGCCCCTTCCCAGGCGCCTGTCGCACCCACTCCATGTTGACACTGCTGAAGGTGAAGCCGGAGGCCTTGCAGACGAGGGTCAGGGACCCCCCGGGTTTCTGGAGGCCCCCTCCGGACTCGACCAGCTGCACGGCCGCCTGCAGCCCTGCGGAAGAAGGAAGGACAGAATTGAGTCGCCCGCTCCCGGCATCGCCCCCCATATCCGCGCCCGGGGAGGGGGTCAGCGGGGCCGGGTCCTACCTGGCAGGGCTGCGAGGAGGAGGAGGAAGGTGGAGGGGGGCGGAGCTGGGATGTGTCCTGCTGGGGGGTCCTCTGTGCCCATGGGGGCTCGAGTGGCTCAGGGGGATGGTTAAAGCAGAGGAGGGTGCGAGGGGGCTTGAGCAGCCCTGGCCGGCCCCCAGCCCTGTTTCCAGACCCCTGACCCAACCCTGGACCCCTTCCACGGAGCCCGAACCCCTGCCCTGAGCCCGGACCCCTTGCACTGAGCCTGGACCCCTGCACAGTGCAGAAACCCTTTGCTTTGAGCCCCGAACCCTTGCACTGAGCCTGGACCTCTGCCCGAACCTGGACCTCTGAAATGAGCCCAGACCCCTTCCTGTGCCCAAACCCCCCTGCACCCCAGCTTTGCTCCCCTGAAGCTGGTGCCAGCCTGCAGCAAGGCACAGAGGGACCTGGGGGGTCCCCTCTTCTGCCCCTCCCCAGGGCTGTGGGCGGCCGTGCAGCTGGTCGAGTCCGGAGGGGGCCTCCAGACACCCAGGGGGTCCCTGCGCCTCCTCTGCAAGGGCTCTGGCTTCACCTTCAGCGGCACCAGCATGGGATGGGTGCGACAGGCGCCCGGGAAGGGGATCCGGTTCATCGCGCAAATTAACACTGGTGGTAGTGGCACAAACTACGCGCCGGCGGTGCAAGGGCGCTTCACCATCTCGAGGGACAACTCCCAGAGCACGCTCACGCTGCAGATGAACAGCCTCAGGGCCGACGACACGGCCACCTACTACTGCGCGAAAGCTGCTGATGGTGCTGGTGGTGCTGCTGGCACCGACCCCGTGTCTGGGCAGGAAAAGCGCAGGCGAGCGGTGTCCCCGCGGGAGGCAGCGATGCCCGGCAGCCCCCAGCCCTCTGTGCAGGGTCCAAGCTGATGACACTGGTCCAGGCTCATTGCAAGGGGTCCAGGCTCAGGGCAGGGGTCCGGGCTCCGTGGAAGGGATCCAGGGTTGAGTCAGGGGTCTGGAAACAGGGCTGGGGGCCGGCCAGGGCTGCTCAAGCCCCCTCGCACCCTCCTCTGCTTTCACCATCCCCCTGAGCCACTCGAGCCCCCCTGGGCACAGAGGACCCCCCAGCAGGACACATCCCAGCTCAGGCCCCCTCCACCTTCCTCCTCCTCCTCGCAGCCCTGCCAGGTAGGACCCAGCCCCGCTGACCCCCTCCCCGGGCGCGGATATGGGGGGCGATGCCGGGAGCGGGCGACTCAATTCTGTTGAGATTTGGGGGCAAACGGTCAACATTTGGGGCAAAACAGTCGAGATTTGCGGCAAACAGTCGAGGTTAGGGGCAAAAAATGTTGACATCTGGGGCAACCGGTCGAGGTTAGGGGCAAAAATGGTCAAGATCTGGGGCAATCACTTCAGGTATGGGGCAAATGTTTGAGATTTGGGGCAATCGCTTGAGTTTTAGGGCAAAAATGGCTGAGATATTAGGGCAAACAGTCAATATTTGGTGCAAAACCAGCTCAGATTAGGGGCAAATGGTGGAGGTCTGGGGCAAAAAGAGTCGAGATTTGGGGCAAACAGTCAGGGTTTGGGGAATGGTCAAGATCTGGCAGAAAACCAATCGAGGTTTGGGACAAATGATAGAGTTTTGGGAGAAAAGCGGATGAGGTTTTGGGGAAATGGTTGAGTTTCGGGGCAAACGGTCAAGATTTGGGCAAAACCGGTCAAGATTTGGTGCAAACGATCAAGGTATGTGGCCAAAATAGTCGAGGTTTGGGGCAAAACCAGTTGAGATTTGGGGCAAACAGTTGAGGTTTGGGGAAAACGATTGAGATTTGGGGCAAAAACGGTCGAGGTTTGGGAAAAATGGTTGAGTTTTGGGACAAACGGGCAAGGTTTGGACTAAAATGGTTGAGATTTGGGGCAAATGCTCGAGGTTTGGGGCAGAAATGGTCGAGGTTTGGGGCAAGTGGTCCAGATTTGGGGCTAACGGTTGAGATTTGGGGCAAAAATGGCCTAGGTTTTGGGAAACGGTCAATATTTGGTGCAAAATCAGGTGAGATTAGGGCCAAATGGTCGAGTTCTGGGGCAAAAACATTCGAGGTTTGGGGCAAAGGGTCAATATTTGGGGCAAACAAGGCCAAGCTTAGGAGCAAACGGTCGAGGTTTGGGGCAAAAACGGTCGAGATTTGGGGCAAACAGTCAATATTTGGGGCAAAACCGGCTGAGATTAGGGGCAAACGGTTGAGGTGTGGGGCAAAAAGATTCGAGACTTGGAGCCAAAAGTCAAGGTTTGGGGCAAAAACTATTGAGGTTTGGGGCAAGTGGTCAAGTTTTGGGAGAAAAAACAGGCAAGGTTTGGGTCAAATGGTTGAGGATTGGGAGAAAGCCGGCCGAGGTTTGGGGCAAATGGTTGAGTTTCGGGGCAAATGGTCGAGGTTTTGGGGAGATTTGGGGACGCAGCGCAGGGGTCTTGGGGCACGGTGAGGGGTTCGGTGCCAGCACCATCAGCACTATTCGCGCAGTAGTAGGTGGCCGTGTCGTCGGCCCTGAGGCTGTTCATCTGCAGCGTGAGCGTGCTCTGGGAGTTGTCCTTGGAGATGGTGAAGCTCCCTTTGACCGCCGGCGCGTAGTATGTGCTACCACTGCTGCCAATAGCTCCGACCCACTCGAGCCCCTTCCCAGGCGCCTGTCGCACCCAAACCATGCTGGTGCTGCTGAAGGTGAAGCCGGAGCCCTTGCAGACGAGGGTCAGGGACCCCCCGGGTTTCTGGAGGCCCCCTCCGGACTCGACCAGCTGCTCGGCCGCCCGCAGCCCTGCGGAAGGAGGAAGGACAGAATTGAGTCGCCCGCTCCCGGCATCGCCCCCCATATCCGCGCCCGGGGAGGGCGTCAGTGGGGCTGGGTCCTACCTGGCAGGGCTGCGAGGAGGAGGAGGAAGGTGGAGGGGGGCGGAGCTGGGATGTGTCCTGCTGGGGGGTCCTCTGTGCCCAGGGGGCTCGAGTGGGTCAGGGGGATGGTTAAAGCAGAGGAGGGTGCTGTGGGATAATGGGATAAGTGCCTCCCCGGCAAACTTAGAAATCTCTGTAGAGTCACTTTATTCTCTTTCAACGTGTGTGTAGCCGGCAGCGTTACTCACGCTGTTGGTTTTTGCACGTGCTTTGCAGAC
Organism: Ciconia boyciana; assembly: GCF_034638445.1. Lineage (NCBI taxonomy): Eukaryota > Metazoa > Chordata > Aves > Ciconiiformes > Ciconiidae > Ciconia > Ciconia boyciana. The sequence continues at coordinate 783,531 of NW_027328406.1, forward strand.
AGTGAATTTCTCCCCGGTCATCCAAAGCCCCCGTGTGCCTGTTGCTCTAACAAACTGCGCTCTTCACTAATCTGCCCTTAGTTCTCCGTGAACACGACCAGACTCTTTAAGCGTGGCCGTGATAGTTCATGCAACACGACCAGACCGGGGGTGCAGCGCGTGATTCGTGAATCCGTAATCGTGAAGTTCAGTACGCTGGACGCGACCGGACTTCTCACGTTGTCAGATGAAGGCTGTCGCCTTGACGGACGTTGCGAAGCTGTTTCAGTGAAAGCCCTGAGAGGGCTCGGACAGGCAAACGTTGACTCTGATGGGTGGGTGCACGTGCAGTCCTCAGAAAATAACCGTGGAGCAAGTCTGAGACTAAGACTGGACTCAGCCGCACCAAGAGTTGAGAAAGCAAGGGGGTCCGGTCTGAACCTCGTGACTCAACGGGAGGGTTCCCCCCCCAGCCACTCCTCAGACTCCTACGCGACAGTAACTCTGAACGCAACAGGTACGAGGGGGCTTGAGCAGCCCTGGCCGGCCCCCAGCCCTGTTTCCAGACCCCTGACCCAACCCTGGACCCCTTCCATGGAGCCTGGACGCCTGCCCTGAGCTCAGACTCCTTGAATTGATCCTGGACCAATGTCATCAGCTTGGGCCCTGCACAAAGGGCTGGGGGCTGCTGGGCATCGCTGCCTCCCGCGGGGACACCGCTCGCCTGCGGTTTTCCTGCCCAGACACGGGGTCGGTGCCAGCAGCACCACCAGCACCACCAGCATTTTTCGCGCAGTAGTAGGTGGCCGTGTCGTCGGCCCTGAGGCTGTTCATCTGCAGCGTGACCGTGCTCTGGGAGTCGTCCTTGGAGACGGTGAAGCGCCCTTTGACCGCCGGTGCGTAGCCTGTCCAACCACCACCGCTGTTAATACCCGCGACGTACTCGAGCCCCTTCCCGGGCGGCTGTCGCACCCAGTTCATGCCGGTGCTGCTGAAGGTGAAGCCGGAGCCCTTGCAGAGGAGGCGCAGGGACCCCCCGGGTTTCTGGAGGCCCCCTCCGGACTCGACCAGCTGCTCGGCCGCCTGCAGCCCTGCGGAGGGGCAGAAGCGGAGACCCCCAATTTCCCCAAACCCTGCTCCACATGGCCGCTGCTTTGTGGGAGCAAAAGCGCAAAAGCTCTGAGCGTCGTGTGGGGGTCTGGGCTCGGTCCGGAGGGTCCGGGCTGGGTGCAAGGCACCGGGCTTGGAGCAGGGCTTTGGGCTCAGAGGAAAGGGCCTGGGTTTGGTGCAGGGGTCTGGGCTGGGGGACGGGGTCCATACCCAGTGGAACTGTTTGGGGCAGCTGTTGAGATGCTGGGACACAGTGCAGGGATGTCCGGGGTCAGGGTGGGGTTCGGGCTTCATACAAGGGTCTGGGCTCAACGCAGAACGTCCAGGCTGGGTGCAGGGGTCCAGGGTGGGTGCAGGGGTCCAGGGTGGGTGCAGGGGTCCAGGGTGGGTGCAAGAGTCTGGGCTTGCTGCAAGGGTCCGGGCTGGGATGATGCTGGGACTTAGGGACACAGTACAGGGATGTTGGGGCAAGGTGCTGGCTGGGATTGGTGTCACCACCAGTATAATCTTTCGCGCAGTAGTAGGTGTCCGTGTCGTCGGCCCTGAGGCTGTTCATCTGCAGCGTGACCGTGCTCTCGAGTTGTCCCTCGAGATGGTGAAGCGCCCTTGCACCGCCGATGCATATTCTGTGGTTCTACCATCGCTGCTAATATATGCGACGAACTCGAGCCCCTTCCCGGGCGCCTGTCGCACCCAGAGCATTTCGTAGCTGCTGGAGGTGGAGCCGGAGCCCTTGCAGAGGACACACGGGGCTGGGGTTTGGGGGAAGAGCTGGGGATTTGGGTATCATCCAGGGGACAAGGTTCATTGTAGGGATCCAAGATCAGTGCAATAGGCGTGGGCTCGGTGGAAATGGTTGAGGCTCAAGGCAAGGACCTGGGTTTGGTGCATGGGTCCATGTTTGGTGCAGGGGTCCAGGCTGGGTGCAGGGGTGTCAGCAATATGCTGGGACTAAGGGACACAGTGCGGGGATGTTGGGGCACGGTGCCGGGCTCAGCGCCACCAACACCAGCTTCTTTCGCACAGTAGTAGGTGGCCGTGTCGTCGGCCCTGAGGCTGTTCATCTGCAGCGTGAGCGTGCTCTGGGAGTTGTCCCTCGAGATGGTGAAGCGCCCTTGCACCGCCGGCGCGTAGTATGTGCTACTACTATCGCTCCAAATACTCGCGACGTACTCGAGCCCCTTCCCGGGCGCCTGTCGCACCCAGAACATGTCGGTGCTGCTGAAGGTGAAGCCCCAGCCCTTGCAGGACAGGGCTCGTGCAGGGATTCAGGCTCAAGGCAGGGTTCTGGGCTGGGCGCAAGAGTTTGGGGTCAGGACAGGGTATTTTGGCACAGTGCAAGGGTTTGGGGTGCCTGGGATGGACGCTGGGATTTGCAGACTCAGTGCAGGGATGTTCCGGCTCGGTGCAGGGGTGTGGACACGGTGCAAGCATTTTGGGGAGATGCTGGGATTTGGCACAGAGCGGATCCACGCTCAAGCTTGATGCTGGGGTCCAAGCTGAGGGCCGAAGTTTGGCACCGTGCAGAGGTTTGGGCTCAGGGCAGGGGGTTTTGGCTGCGTGCAGGGCTGGGGTCAATGGGACGGAGCAGGCAGGGTGCAGGGAGCCGGTTTGTGTGCACAAGACTGGGTCTGGGGGCAGGGGTCTGCTCTGGGGCAGGGGTCCAGACGGAATTCAGGTCACCGGGCACAGGGCATCGGAGCAGGGCAATGCCAGGCATCGCTGCCTCGCTGGGAAAAAACAATAACTGTAGGTTTTTTACCATACACGCACCACCAGGTTGTTTCGCGCAGTAGTAGGTGGCCGTGTCGTCGGCCCTGAGGCTGTTCATCTGCAGCGTGAGCGTGCTCTGGGAGTTGTCCTTGGAGATGGTGAAGCGCCCTTGCACCGCCGGCGCGTAGCCTGTCCAACCACCATCGTCGGTAATACCCGAGACGTACTCGAGCCCCTTCCCCGGTGCCTGTCGCACCCAGAACATGGCGTTGCTGCTGAAGGTGAAGCCGGAGGCCTTGCAGACGAGGGTCAGGGACCCCCCGGGTTTCTGGAGGCCCCCTCCGGACTCGACCAGCTGCACGGCCGCCCGCAGCCCTGCGGAAGGAGCAAGGACAGAATTGAGTCGCCTGCTCCCGGCATCGCCCCCCATATCCGCGCCCGGGGAGGGGGTCAGCGGGGCTGGGTCCTACCTGGCAGGGCTGCGAGGAGGAGGAAGGTGGAGGGAGGTGAAGCTGGGATATGTCCTGCTGGGGGGGTCCTCTGTGCCCAGGGTGCTCGAGTGTGTCAGGGTGACGGTTAAAGCAGAGGAGGGTGCGAGGGGGCTTGAGCAGCCCTGGCCGGCCCCCAGCCCTGTTTCCAGACCCCTGACCCAACCCTGGACCCATTCTACCGAGCCCAGACCCCTGCCCTGAGCCCGGACCCCTTGAACCGAGCCTGGACCAATGTCCTCAGCTTGGACACTTGCGCCAAACCCAGACCCTTTGCACCAAGGCCTCCTCTGCAAGGGCTCCGGCTTCACCTTCAGCGGCAACAGCATGGGATGGATGTGCCAGGTGCCCGGGAAGGGGCTCAAGTTCGTCGCATATATTAGCAGCACTGGTAGTAGCACAGACTACGCGCCAGCGGTCAAAGGGCGCTTCACCATCTCGAGGGACAACTCCCAGAGCACGCTCACGCTGCAGATGAACAGCCTCAGGGCCGACGACACGGCCACCTACTACTGCGTGAGAGGTTATACTGGTGGTGACACCAATCCCAGCCAGCACCCTGCCACAACATCCCTGCACTCTGTCCCTAAGTCCCAGCATCTTCCCAAAACCCTGCACCCAGCCTGGACCCCTGCACCCAGCCTGGACCCCTGCACCAAACCCAGGTCCTTGCCCTGAGCCGCCACCATTTCCACCGAGCCCAGACGTTCTGCACTGAACTCGGATCATTTGCAATGAACCTTGTCCCCTGGATGATACCCAAATGCCCAGCTCTTCCCCCAAACCCCAGCCCTGCGCCTCCTCTGCAAGGGCTCCGGCTCCACCTCCAGCAGCTACGAAATGCTCTGGGTGCGACAGGCGCCCGGGAAGGGGCTCCAGTTGGTCGCGGGTATTTGCAGCGATGGAAGTGACAAATGCTATGTCCCGTCAGTCACGTCAAGGTCTTCCAGCATCCCAACATCTTCCCAAAACCCTTTGCCCCGAGCCTGAGCATCCCTGCCCTGCAGCCCCACATCCCAGCACCTTCCCAGCACCCCTGCACCCAGCACAGACCCTCGCCCTCAGCCCAAATACCTGCTCCATACAAAGAGCCCTGCCCGCACCCAGCTCCTGCCCCGTCCCTGGAGCCCCTGCCTGGCTCCTGCCCCGGGCACCCACACCCCATCCCGCCACCCTGCCTGCTCCGTCCCAGGGACCCCAAACCCCTGCCCCGTGCCCAAACCCCCGTGCCCTGAGCCCCACTGCCTGCACCCAGCCCAAACCCCTGCTCCGTGCCCAAGGCCCTGCCCCGTGCTGCACCCCCTGGGAAGATGCTGAGAACTGGGGGAAGAGCGCAGAGATGTTTCAGGCTGGTGCGAAGGATCAAGGTCTGCGGGAAAACTGGTTGAGGTTTGGGGCAAATGGTCGCGGTTTGGGGCAACAATCTGTTGTGATTTGGGGGCAAACGGTCAACATTTGGGGCAAAACTGGCTGAGATTTGGGGCAAACAGTTGAGGCTTGGGGAAAACGATCGAGGCTTGGGGCAAAAAGGGGCGAGGTTTGGGGCAAAACTAGGCGAGACTAGGGGCATATAGTCGAGGTTTGGGGCAAATTGACATTTGGTGCAACCGGTCAAGGTTTGGGGCAAAAATGGCTGAGATTCGGGGCAAACGGACAATATTTGGGGCAAAACTGGCTGAGATTAGGGGCAACTGATTGAGGTTTGGGGCAAAAAGATTCAAGACTTGGGGCAAAAAGGCAAGGTTTGGGGCAAAAACAGTCGAGGTTTGGGGCAAATGGTTGAGGACTGGGAGCAAACTAGTTGAGGTTTGGGGCAAATGGTCGAGGTTTTGGGAAGATTTGGGGACGCAGCGCAGGGGTGTTGGGGCACGGTGACGGGTTCGGTGCCACAACCATCAGCAGTTTTCGCGCAGTAGTAGGTGGCCGTGTCGTCGGCCCTGAGGCTGTTCATCTGCAGCGTGAGCGTGCTCTGGGAGTTGTCCTTGGAGATGGTGAAGCGCCCTTTGACCGCCGACGCGTAGTATGTGCTACTGCTGCTAATACCCGCGACGAACTCGAGCCCCTTCCCAGGTGCCTGTCGCACCCAAACAATGACGGTGCTGCTGAAGGTGAAGCCGGAGCCCTTGCAGCAAAACAAGCTGGAGGTGGCTCCGACCGCGGCACCGTGCCCCGACGCCCCTGCACGTGTCCCCAAACCCCTGCATCTTCCTGAAACCCCTGGCACTGAGCCAGGACTACTTGCACTAAACCAGAACATGCCTGCACTGTGTCCCCACATCCCAGAATCTTCCCAAAACCCCTGCACCCAGCCCGGACCCTTCCACCCAGCCCAGACCCCTGCACCCAACCCACATCCTTGCCCCAAGCCTTGACCGTTTGCCTTAAGCCCAGAATTCCTGCACCCAGTCTGCATCCTTGTAGCCACCCTCGTGCCCAAATCCTCGGCTCTTGAGCTCGCTGGATGCTGCCCCCTCAGCCCCGTCGTCCTTACCACCAGCACCACCACCGGTGATTTCTGCCACCCACTCGAGCCCCTTCCCGGGTGCCTGTCGCACCCAGAACATGCCGGAGGTGCTGGAGGTGAAGCCGGAGCCCTTGCAGAGCTGGGGGCTTGGTGCTGGGTTTTCAGAAAGATGCTGGGATTCTGGGACACACTACCATCGCTCTGAATACCCGCGATGAACGGATCCCCTTCCCGGGCGCCTGTCGCACCCAAACCATGCCGGTGCTGCTGAAGGTGAAGCCGGAGCCCTTGCAGAGGAGGTGCAGGGACCCCCCGGGTGTCCAGGCTCAGTGCAAGGGTCCAGGGTGTGGAGCAAAGGATCTGGGCATCGTGCAGGGGTTGGGTTCAGGGGTCCAGGTTCACTGCAGGGGTTTTGGGAAGATGCTGGGAATGGGGAAACAGTGCAAGGGTGTTTGGTTGAGGTGCAAACAGTCCAGGTTCAGTGCAAAGATCCGGGCTGAGGACATTGGTCCAGGCTCGGTTCAAGGGGTCCGGGCTCAGGGCAGGGGTCCAGGCTCGGTGGAAGGGGTCAAGGGTTGGATCAGGGGTCTGGAAACAGGGCTGGGGGCCGGCCAGGGCTTCTCAAGCCCCCTCGCACCCTCCTCTGCTTTAACCATCCCCCGGACCCACTCGAGCCCCCCTGGGCACAGAGGACCCCCCAGCAGGACACATCCCAGCTCAGGCCCCCTCCACCTTCCTCCTCCTCCTCGCAGCCCTGCCAGGTAGGACCCAGCCCCGCTGACCCCCTCCCCGGGCGCGGATATGGGGGGCGATGCCGGGAGCGGGCGACTCAATTCTGTCCTTCCTCCTTCCGCAGGGCTGCGGGCGGCCGAGCAGCTGGTCGAGTCCGGAGGGGGCCTCCAGAAACCCGGGGGGTCCCTGCGCCTCCTCTGCAAGGGCTCCGGCTTCACCTTCAGCAGCAAAGGCATGGCTTGGGTGCGACAGGCACCTGGGAAGGGGCTCGAGTTTGTTGCGGGTATTGACAGCTTTGGTAGCACAAGCTACGCGCCAGCAGTCAAAGGGCGCTTCACCATCTCGAGGGACAACTCCCAGAGCACGGTCACGCTGCAGATGAACAGCCTCAGGGCCGACGACACGGCCACCTACTACTGCGCGAAAGAAGCTGATGCTGGTGTGTAGCTGGGAAAAAGAATCCCCATCAGCGATGCCCGGCAGCCCCCTCCCCTCTGTGCCAAAGTGTCAAATACTGACCATTTGCCCCAAATCTCAATCGTTTTTGCCCCAAACCTCAAGCGATTGCCCCAAATCTCAACAGTTTGCCCCAAACCTCAAGTGATTGCACTATATCTTGACTATTTTTGCCCCAAACCTCGACAGTTTGCCCCAAATGTCAACTCTTTTTGCCCCAAACCTTGACTATTTGCTCCAAACCTCGACTGTTTTTGCCCCAACACTCGGTCATCTGCCCCTAATGTCAGATGATTTTGCAGCAAATATTGACCACTTGCCCCAAACCTCGACCATCTACCCCAAACCTGGAAAATTTTGCCCCAAATCTTGACCGTTTTAGCCAAAACCTTGACCGTTTGTCCCAAACCTCAACCTCTTGCCCCAAACCACGACTGGTTTTCTCCCACAACTCGACTATTTGCCCCAAACCTCGACCGTTTTTGCCCCAAACCTCGACCGTTTACCCCAAACCTCGAACATTTTTGCCCAAAACCTCGATTGTTTGCACCAAATTTTGACTGTTTTAGCCCAAGCCTTGACCGTTTGCCCCGAAGCTCAAACATTTGCCCCGAATTTCGACTGGTTTTCTCCCAAAATTTTGCCACGTGCCCCAAACCTCGACTGTTTTTGCCCCAAACCTTGACTCTTTGCCCCAAATCTCGACTCTTTTTGCCCCAAACCTCCACCGTTTGCCCCTAATCTCAGCCGGTTTTTCCCCAAATATTGACTATTTGCCCCATATCTCAGCCATTTTTGCCCCAAACCTCAAGCGATTGCCCCAAATCTCAACCATTTGCCCAAAACCCCAAGTGATTGCCCAAATCTTGACCATTTTTGCCTCAAACCTCAACTGGTTGCCCCAAATGTCAACACTTTTTGCCCCAGACCTCAACTATTTGCCCCAAATCTCGACTGATTTTTCCCCAAACCTCAACCATTTGCCCGTAACCTCAACCGTTTGCCCCTAATCTCAGCTGGTTTTGCCCCAAATCGCAACCATTTTTGCCCCAAATCTCGACTATTTTCCCCAAACCTTGGTCGTTTTCCCGAAATCTTGACCGTTTTTCTCCCAAAACTCGACCATTTGCCCCAAACCTCGACTGTTTTAGCCCCAAATGCCGACCGTTTGCCGCAAATCTTCACCACTTGCCCCAAACCTCGACCGTTTTTGCCCCAAACCTCTGTCGTTTGCACCAAATCTTGACCATTTTAGCCCAAACTTCAACCGTTTGCCCCATACCTCAACCATTTGCCCCAAACCTCGACTGGTTTTCTCCCAAAACTCGACTGTTTGCCCCAAACCTCGACCGTTTGCCCCAAACCTCAACTGTTTGCCTCAAATCTCAGCCAATTTTGCCCCAAATATTGATCATTTGCCCGCAAATCTCAACCGATTTTGCCCCATACTTCCACCATTTGCCCCAAACCTCGACTGTGTTTGCCCCAAACCTCAACCGTTTGCCCCTAAGCTTGGCCGGGTTTGCCCCAAATATTGACCTTTTGCCCCAAATCTTGAACATTTTTGCCCCAAACTTCGACCGTTTGCCCCTAATCTCAGCCGCTTTTGCCCCAAATATTGACTGTTTGCCCCCAAATCTCAGCCATTTATGTCCCAAACCTCAACCATTTGCCCCAAACCTCGACTTTTTGCCCTGAAACTCAACAATTGCCCTAAACCTCGACTGTTTGCCCCCACACTCAAACATTTGCCCCAAACTTCGACGGGTTTTCTCCCAAAAGTCAACCATTTGCCCCAAACCTCGACCGGTTTTCTCCCAAAACTTGACCACTTGCCCCAAACCTCGACTGTTTTTGCCCCAAACCTTGACTCTTTGCCCCAGATCTTGACTCTTTTTGCCCGAAACCTCAACGGTTTGCCCCTATGCTAATCAGGTTTTGCCCCAAATATTGATCGTTTGCCTGAAATCTCGACGGTTTTGCCCCAAAACTGAAGCGATTGCCCCACATCTTGACCATTTCTGCCCCAAACCTTGACCAGTTGCCCCAGATGTCAACACTTTTTGCCCCAAACCTTGACTATTTGCCCCAAATCTCGACTGTTTTTCCACAAACCTCGACCATTTGCTGAAACGTCAACCATTTGTCCCAAACTTCGACTGTTTTTGCCCCAAAACTCGACCGTTTGCCCCCACTCTTGACCACTTGCCCCAAACCTCTCGGTGCAGGGGTTTGGGAAGCTGCTGCGATGCTGGGACGCGCTGCAGGGACGTTGGGGCTCGGTGCTGGGGTCCAGGCTGGGGCAGGCAGATGAACCGGCTGGAGCCGTCCCAGCGCGGCACAGAGGGCTGGGGGCTGCCGGGCATCGCTGATGGGGATTCTTTTTCCCAGCTACACACCAGCATCAGCTTCTTTCGCGCAGTAGTAGGTGGCCGTGTCGTCGGCCCTGAGGCTGTTCATCTGCAGCGTGAGCGTGCTCTGGGAGTTGTCCCTTGAGATGGTGAAGCGCCCTTGCACTGCCGGCGCGTACTCTGCACTACTAGCATCGCTCCAAATACTCGCGACGTACTCGAGTCCCTTCCCGGGCACCTGTCGCACCCAAACCATGGCATTGCTGCTGAAGGTGAAGCCGGAGGCCTTGCAGACGAGGGTCAGGGACCCCCCGGGTTTCTGGAGGCCCCCTCCGGACTCGACCAGCTGCACGGCCGCCCGCAGCCCTGCGGAAGGAGGAAGGACAGAATTGAGTCGCCCGCTCCCGGCATCGCCCCCCATATCCGCGCCCGGGGAGGGGGTCAGCGGGGCCGGGTCCTACCTGGCAGGGCTGCGAGGAGGAGGAGGAAGGTGGAGGGGGGCGGAGCTGGGATGTGTCCTGCTGGGGGGTCCTCTGTGCCTAGGGGGGCTCGAGTGGCTCAGGGGGATGGTGAAAGCAGAGGAGGATGTGAGGGGGCTTGAGCAGCCCTGGCCGGCCCCCAGCCCTGTTTCCAGACCCCTGACCCAACCCTGGACCCCTTCCACGGAGCCCGAACCCCTGCCCTGAGCCCGGACCCCTTGCACTGAGCCTGGACCCCTGCACAGTGCAGAAACCCTTTGCTTTGAGCCCCGAACCCTTGCACTGAGCCTGGACCTCTGCCCGAACCTGGACCTCTGAAATGAGCCCAGACCCCTTCCTGTGCCCAAACCCCCCTGCACCCCAGCTTTGCTCCCCTGAAGCTGGTGCCAGCCTGCAGCAAGGCACAGAGGGACCTGGGGGGTCCCCTCTTCTGCCCCTCCCCAGGGCTGCGGGCGGCCGTGCAGCTGGTCGAGTCCGGAGGGGGCCTCCAGACACCCGGGGGGTCCCTGCCCCTCCTCTGCAAGGGCTCTGGCTTCACCTTCAGCGGCACCAGCATGGGATGGGTGCGACAGGTGCCCGGGAAGGGGATCCGGTTCATCGCGCAAATTAACACTGGTGGTAGTGGCACAAACTACGCGTCGGCGGTGCAAGGGCGCTTCACCATCTCGAGGGACAACTCCCAGAGCACGGTCACGCTGCAGATGAACAGCCTCAGGGCCGACGACACGGCCACCTACTACTGCGCGAAAGCTGCTGATGGTGCTGGTGGTGCTGCTGGCACCGACCCCGTGTCTGGGCAGGAAAAGCGCAGGCGAGCGGTGTCCCCGCGGGAGGCAGCGATGCCCGGCAGCCCCCAGCCCTCTGTGCAGGGTCCAAGCTGATGACACTGGTCCAGGCTCATTGCAAGGGGTCCAGGCTCATGGCAGGGGTCCGGGCTCCGTGGAAGGGATCCAGGGTTGAGTCAGGGGTCTGGAAACAGGGCTGGGGGCCGGCCAGGGCTGCTCAAGCCCCCTCGCACCCTCCTCTGCTTTCACCATCCCCCTGAGCCACTCGAGCCCCCCTGGGCACAGAGGACCCCCCAGCAGGACACATCCCAGCTCAGGCCCCCTCCACCTTCCTCCTCCTCCTCGCAGCCCTGCCAGGTAGGACCCAGCCCCGCTGACCCCCTCCCCGGGCGCGGATATGGGGCGATGCCGGGAGCGGGCGACTCAATTCTGTTGAGATTTGGGGGCAAACGGTCAACATTTGGGGCAAAACAGTCGAGATTTGCGGCAAACAGTCGAGGTTAGGGGCAAAAAATGTTGACATCTGGGGCAACCGGTCGAGGTTAGGGGCAAAAATGGTCAAGATCTGGGGCAATCACTTCAGGTATGGGGCAAATGTTTGAGATTTGGGGCAATCGCTTGAGTTTTAGGGCAAAAATGGCTGAGATATTAGGGCAAACAGTCAATATTTGGTGCAAAACCAGCTCAGATTAGGGGCAAATGGTGGAGGTCTGGGGCAAAAAGAGTCGAGATTTGGGGCAAACAGTCAGGGTTTGGGGAATGGTCAAGATCTGGCAGAAAACCAATCGAGGTTTGGGACAAATGATAGAGTTTTGGGAGAAAAGCGGATGAGGTTTTGGGGAAATGGTTGAGTTTCGGGGCAAACGGTCAAGATTTGGGCAAAACCGGTCAAGATTTGGTGCAAACGATCAAGGTATGTGGCCAAAATAGTCGAGGTTTGGGGCAAAACCAGTTGAGATTTGGGGCAAACAGTTGAGGTTTGGGGAAAACGATTGAGATTTGGGGCAAAAACGGTCGAGGTTTGGGGCAAATGGTTGAGTTTCAGAAGACAACCAGTCGCGGTTTGGGAAAAATGGTTGAGTTTTGGGACAAACGGGCAAGGTTTGGACTAAAATGGTTGAGATTTGGGGCAAATGCTCGAGGTTTGGGGCAGAAATGGTCGAGGTTTGGGGCAAGTGGTCCAGATTTGGGGCTAACGGTTGAGATTTGGGGCAAAAATGGCCTAGGTTTTGGGAAACGGTCAATATTTGGTGCAAAATCAGGTGAGATTAGGGCCAAATGGTCGAGTTCTGGGGCAAAAACATTCGAGGTTTGGGGCAAAGGGTCAATATTTGGGGCAAACAAGGCCAAGCTTAGGAGCAAACGGTCGAGGTTTGGGGCAAAAACGGTCGAGATTTGGGGCAAACAGTCAATATTTGGGGCAAAACCGGCTGAGATTAGGGGCAAACGGTTGAGGTGTGGGGCAAAAAGATTCGAGACTTGGAGCCAAAAGTCAAGGTTTGGGGCAAAAACTATTGAGGTTTGGGGCAAGTGGTCAAGTTTTGGGAGAAAAAACAGGCAAGGTTTGGGTCAAATGGTTGAGGATTGGGAGAAAACCGGTCGAGGTTTGGGGCAAATGGTTGAGTTTCGGGGCAAATGGTCGAGGTTTTGGGGAGATTTGGGGACGCAGCGCAGGGGTGTTGGGGCACGGTGAGGGGTTCGGTGCCAGCACCATCAGCACTTTTCGCGCAGTAGTAGGTGGCCGTGTCGTCGGCCCTGAGGCTGTTCATCTGCAGCGTGAGCGTGCTCTGGGAGTCGTCCTTGGAGATGGTGAAGCGCCCTTTGACCGCCGACGCATAGTATGTGCTACCACTGCTGCCAATAGCTCCGACCCACTCGAGCCCCTTCCCAGGCGCCTGTCGCACCCACTCCATGCTGAAGCTGCTGAAGGTGAAGCTGGAGCCCTTGCAGACGAGGGTCAGGGACCCCCCGGGTTTCTGGAGGCCCCCTCCGGACTCGACCAGCTGCTCGGCCGCCCGCAGCCCTGCGGAAGGAGGAAGGACAGAATTGAGTCGCCCGCTCCCGGCATCGCCCCCCATATCCGCGCCCGGGGAGGGGGTCAGCGGGGCTGGGTCCTACCTGGCAGGGCTGCGAGGAGGAGGAGGAAGGTGGAGGGGGGCGGAGCTGGGATGTGTCCTGCTGGGGGGTCCTCTGTGCCCAGGGGGGCTCGAGTGGGTCAGGGGGATGGTTAAAGCAGAGGAGGGTGCTGTGGGATAATGGGATAAGTGCCTCCCCGGCAAACTTAGAAATCTCTGTAGAGTCACTTTATTCTCTTTCAACGTGTGTGTAGCCGGCAGCGTTACTCACGCTGTTGGTTTTTGCACGTGCTTTGCAGACTGAATTTCTCCCCGGTCATCCAAAGCCCCCGTGTGCCTGTTGCTCTAACAAACTGCGCTCTTCACTAATCTGCCCTTAGTTCTCCGTGAACACGACCAGACTCTTTAAGCGTGGCCGTGATAGTTCATGCAACACGACCAGACCGGGGGTGCAGCGCGTGATTCGTGAATCCGTAATCGTGAAGTTCAGTACGCTGGACGCGACCGGACTTCTCACGTTGTCAGATGAAGGCTGTCGCCTTGACGGACGTTGCGAAGCTGTTTCAGTGAAAGCCCTGAGAGGGCTCGGACAGGCAAACGTTGACTCTGATGGGTGGGTGCATGTGCAGTCCTCAGAAAATAACCGTGGAGCAAGTCTGAGACTAAGACTGGACTCAGCCGCACCAAGAGTTGAGAAAGCAAGGGGGTCCGGTCTGAACCTCGTGACTCAACGGGAGGGTTCCCCCCCCAGCCACTCCTCAGACTCCTACGCGACAGTAACTCTGAACGCAACAGGTACGAGGGGGCTTGAGCAGCCCTGGCCGGCCCCCAGCCCTGTTTCCAGACCCCTGACCCAACCCTGGACCCCTTCCATGGAGCCTGGACGCCTGCCCTGAGCTCAGACTCCTTGAATTGATCCTGGACCAATGTCATCAGCTTGGGCCCTGCACAGAGGGCTGGGGGCTGCTGGGCATCGCTGCCTCCCGCGGGGACACCGCTCGCCTGCGGTTTTCCTGCCCAGACACGGGGTCGGTGCCAGCAGCACCACCAGCACCACCAGCATTTTTCGCGCAGTAGTAGGTGGCCGTGTCGTCGGCCCTGAGGCTGTTCATCTGCAGCGTGACCGTGCTCTGGGCGTTGTCCTTCGAGATGGTGAAGCGCCCTTTGACCGCCGGTGCGTAGCCTGTCCAACCACCACCGCTGTTAATACCCGCGACGTACTCGAGCCCCTTCCCGGGCGGCTGTCGCACCCAGTTCATGCCGGTGCTGCTGAAGGTGAAGCCGGAGCCCTTGCAGAGGAGGCGCAGGGACCCCCCGGGTTTCTGGAGGCCCCCTCCGGACTCAACCAGCTGCTCGGCCGCCCGCAGCCCTGGGGAGGGGCATAAGGGGAGACCCCCAATTTCCCCAAACCCTGCTCCACATGGCCGCTGCTTTGTGGGAGCAAAAGCGCAAAAGCTCTGAGCGTCGTGTGGGGGTCTGGGCTCGGTCCGGAGGGTCCGGGCTGGGTGCAAGGCACCGGGCTTGGAGCAGGGCTTTGGGCTCAGAGGAAAGGGCCTGGGTTTGGTGCAGGGGTCTGGGCTGGGGGACGGGGTCCATACCCAGTGGAACCGTTTGGGGCAGCTGTTGAGATGCTGGGACACAGCGCAGGGATGTCCGGGGTCAGGGTGGGGTTCGGGCTTCATACAAGGGTCTGGGCTCAACGCAGAACGTCCAGGCTGGGTGCAGGGGTCCAGGGTGGGTGCAGGGGTCCAGGGTGGGTGCAGGGGTCCAGGGTGGGTGCAAGAGTCTGGGCTTGCTGCAAGGGTCCGGGCTGGGATGATGCTGGGACTTAGGGACACAGTACAGGGATGTTGGGGCAAGGTGCTGGCTGGGATTGGTGTCACCACCAGTATAATCTTTCGCGCAGTAGTAGGTGGCCGTGTCGTCGGCCCTGAGGCTGTTCATCTGCAGCGTGACCGTGCTCTGGGAGTCGTCCCTCGAGATGGTGAAGCGCCCTTGCACCGCCGATGCATATTCTGTGGTTCTACCATCGCTGCTAATATATGCGACGAACTCGAGCCCCTTCCCGGGCGCCTGTCGCACCCAGAGCATTTCGTAGCTGCTGGAGGTGGAGCCGGAGCCCTTGCAGAGGACACACGGGGCTGGGGTTTGGGGAAGAGCTGGGGATTTGGGTATCATCCAGGGGACAAGGTTCATTGTAGGGATCCAAGATCAGTGCAATAGGCGTGGGCTCGGTGGAAATGGTTGAGGCTCAAGGCAAGGACCTGGGTTTGGTGCATGGGTCCATGTTTGGTGCAGGGGTCCAGGCTGGGTGCAGGGGTGTCAGCAATATGCTGGGACTAAGGGACACAGTGCGGGGATGTTGGGGCACGGTGCCGGGCTCAGCGCCACCAACACCAGCTTCTTTCGCACAGTAGTAGGTGGCCGTGTCGTCGGCCCTGAGGCTGTTCATCTGCAGCGTGAGCGTGCTCTGGGAGTTGTCCCTCGAGATGGTGAAGCGCCCTTGCACCGCCGGCGCGTAGTATGTGCTACTACTATCGCTCCAAATACTCGCGACGTACTCGAGCCCCTTCCCGGGCGCCTGTCGCACCCAGAACATGTCGGTGCTGCTGAAGGTGAAGCCCCAGCCCTTGCAGGACAGGGCTCGTGCAGGGATTCAGGCTCAAGGCAGGGTTCTGGGCTGGGCGCAAGAGTTTGGGCTCAGGACAGGGTATTTTGGCACAGTGCAAGGGTTTGGGGTGCCTGGGATGGACGCTGGGATTTGCAGACTCAGTGCAGGGATGTTCCGGCTCGGTGCAGGGGTGTGGACACGGTGCAAGCATTTTGGGGAGATGCTGGGATTTGGCACAGAGCGGATCCACGCTCAAGCTTGATGCTGGGGTCCAAGCTGAGGGCCGAAGTTTGGCACCGTGCAGAGGTTTGGGCTCAGGGCAGGGGTTTTGGCTGCGTGCAGGGCTGGGGTCAATGGGACGGAGCAGGCAGGGTGCAGGGAGCCGGTTTGTGTGCACAAGACTGGGTCTGGGGGCAGGGGTCTGCTCTGGGGCAGGGGTCCAGACGGAATTCAGGTCACCGGGCACAGGGCATCGGAGCAGGGCAATGCCAGGCATCGCTGCCTCGCTGGGAAAAAACAATAACTGTAGGTTTTTTACCATACACGCACCACCAGGTTGTTTCGCGCAGTAGTAGGTGGCCGTGTCGTCGGCCCTGAGGCTGTTCATCTGCAGCGTGAGCGTGCTCTGGGAGTTGTCCTTGGAGATGGTGAAGCGCCCTTGCACCGCCGGCGCGTAGCCTGTCCAACCACCATCGTCGGTAATACCCGAGACGTACTCGAGCCCCTTCCCAGTGCCTGTCGCACCCAGAACATGGCGTTGCTGCTGAAGGTGAAGCCGGAGGCCTTGCAGACGAGGGTCAGGGACCCCCCGGGTTTCTGGAGGCCCCCTCCGGACTCGACCAGCTGCACGGCCGCCCGCAGCCCTGCGGAAGGAGCAAGGACAGAATTGAGTCGCCTGCTCCCGGCATCGCCCCCATATCCGCGCCCGGGGAGGGGGTCAGCGGGGCTGGGTCCTACCTGGCAGGGCTGCGAGGAGGAGGAAGGTGGAGGGAGGTGAAGCTGGGATATGTCCTGCTGGGGGGGTCCTCTGTGCCCAGGGGGGCTCGAGTGTGTCAGGGTGACGGTTAAAGCAGAGGAGGGTGCGAGGGGGCTTGAGCAGCCCTGGCCGGCCCCCAGCCCTGTTTCCAGACCCCTGACCCAACCCTGGACCCATTCTACCGAGCCCAGACCCCTGCCCTGAGCCCGGACCCCTTGAACCGAGCCTGGACCAATGTCCTCAGCTTGGACACTTGCGCCAAACCCAGACCCTTTGCACCAAGGCCTCCTCTGCAAGGGCTCCGGCTTCACCTTCAGCGGCAACAGCATGGGATGGATGTGCCAGGTGCCCGGGAAGGGGCTCAAGTTCGTCGCATATATTAGCAGCACTGGTAGTAGCACAGACTACGCGCCGGCGGTGCAAGGGCGCTTCACCATCTCGAGGGACAACTCCCAGAGCACGCTCACGCTGCAGATGAACAGCCTCAGGGCCGACGACACGGCCACCTACTACTGCGTGAGAGGTTATACTGGTGGTGACACCAATCCCAGCCAGCACCCTGCCACAACATCCCTGCACTCTGTCCCTAAGTCCCAGCATCTTCCCAAAACCCCTGCACCCAGCCTGGACCCCTGCACCCAGCCTGGACCCCTGCACCAAACCCAGGTCCTTGCCCTGAGCCGCCACCATTTCCACCGAGCCCAGACGTTCTGCCCTGGACTCGGATCATTTGCAATGAACCTTGTCCCCTGGATGATACCCAAATGCCCAGCTCTTCCCCCAAACCCCAGCCCCGTGTGTCCTCTGCAAGGGCTCCGGCTCCACCTCCAGCAGCTACGAAATGCTCTGGGTGCGACAGGCGCCCGGGAAGGGGCTCCAGTTGGTCGCGGGTATTTGCAGCGATGGAAGTGACAAATGCTATGTCCCGTCAGTCACGTCAAGGTCTTCCAGCATCCCAACATCTTCCCAAAACCCTTTGCCCCGAGCCTGAGCATCCCTGCCCTGCAGCCCCACATCCCAGCACCTTCCCAGCACCCCTGCACCCAGCACAGACCCTCGCCCTCAGCCCAAATACCTGCTCCATACAAAGGGCCCTGCCCGCACCCAGCTCCTGCCCCGTCCCTGGAGCCCCTGCCTGGCTCCTGCCCCGGGCACCCACACCCCATCCCGCCACCCTGCCTGCTCCGTCCCAGGGACCCCAAACACCTGCATGGGGCCAAAATCCCCTATCGTGACCTGAAACCCCGGCACCCAGCTCAAAACCCTGCCTTGAGCCTGAATCCCTGCATGAGCCGTATCCTGCAAGGGCTCCGGGTTCACCTTCAGCAGCAACGGCATGAGCTGGGTGCGACAGGCGCCCGGGAAGGGGCTCTAGTATGTCACAATTATTAGCAGCAGTGGTAGTTACCCATAATACACGTCGGAGGTGCAAGGGCGCTTCACCATCTCAAGGGACAACGCCCAGAGCACGGTCACGCTGCAGATGAACAGCCTCAGGGCCGACAACACGGCCACCTACTACTGCGCGAAAAGTGCTGATGGTGCTGGTGGTGCTGCTGGCACCGACCCCGTGTCTGGGCAGGAAAAGCGCAGGCGAGCGGTGTCCCCGCGGGAGGCAGCGATGCCCGGCAGCCCCCAGCCCTCTGTGCAGGGCCCAAGCTGATGACATTGGTCCAGGCTCATTGCAAGGGGTCCAGGCTCAGGGCAGGTGTCCAGGCTCCATGAAAGGGGTTCAACGTTGAGTCAGGGGTCTGGAAACAGGGCTGGGGGCCGGCCAGGGCTGCTCAAGCCCCCTCGTACCCTCCTCTGCTTTCACCATCCCCCTGACCCACTCGAGCCCCCCTGGGCACAGAGGACCCCCCAGCAGGACACATCCCAGCTCAGGCCCCCTCCACCTTCCTCCTCCTCCTCGCAGCCCTGCCAGGTAGGACCCAGCCCCGCTGACCCCCTCCCCGGGCGCGGATATGGGGGGCGATGCCGGGAGCGGGCGACTCAATTCTGTTGAGATTTGGGGGCAAACGGTCAACATTTGGGGCAAAACAGTCGAGATTTGCGGCAAACAGTCGAGGTTAGGGGCAAAAAATGTTGACATCTGGGGCAACCGGTCGAGGTTAGGGGCAAAAATGGTCAAGATCTGGGGCAATCACTTCAGGTATGGGGCAAATGTTTGAGATTTGGGGCAATCGCTTGAGTTTTAGGGCAAAAATGGCTGAGATATTAGGGCAAACAGTCAATATTTGGGGCAAAACCAGCTCAGATTAGGGGCAAATGGTGGAGGTCTGGGGCAAAAAGAGTCGAGATTTGGGGCAAACAGTCAGGGTTTGGGGAATGGTCAAGATCTGGCAGAAAACCAATCGAGGTTTGGGACAAATGTTTGAGTTTTGGGAGAAAAGCGGATGAGGTTTTGGGGAAATGGTTGAGTTTCGTGGCAAACGGCCAAGATTTGGGCAAAACCGGTCAAGATTTGGTGCAAACGATCAAGGTATGTGGCCAAAATAGTCGAGGTTTGGGGCAAAACCAGTTGAGATTTGGGGCAAACAGTTGAGGTTTGGGGAAAACGATTGAGATTTGGGGCAAAAACGGTCGAGGTTTGGGGCAAATGGTTGAGTTTCAGAAGACAACCAGTCGAGGTTTGGGAAAAATGGTTGAGTTTTGGGACAAACGGGCAAGGTTTGGACTAAAATGGTTGAGATTTGGGGCAAATGCTCGAGGTTTGGGGCAGAAATGGTTGAGGTTTGGGGCAAGTGGTCCAGATTTGGAGCTAACGATCGAGATTTGGGGCAAAAACAGCCTAGGTTTTGGGAAACGGTCAATGTTTGGTGCAAAATCAGGCAAGATTAGGGCCAAATGATCGAGATCTGGGGCAAAAACATTCGAGGTTTGGGGCAAAGGGTCAATATTTGGGGCAAACAAGGCCAAGCTTAGGAGCAAACGGTCGAGGTTTCGCACAAAAACAGTCGAGATTTGGGGCAAACAGTCAATATTTGGGGCAAAACCGGCTGAGCTTAGGGGCAAACGGTTGAGGTGTGGGGCAAAAAGATTCGAGATTTGGAGCCAAAAGTCAAGGTTTGGGGCAAAAACTATTGAGGTTTGGGGCAAGTGGTCAAGTTTTGGGAGAAAAAACAGTCGAGGTTTGGGTCTAATTGTTGAGGATTGGGAGAAAAC